>NW_004524582.1:31756764-31770688 GCF_000260255.1 Octodon degus
TCTCTCTCTCTCTCTCTCTCTCTCTCTCTCTCTCTCTCTCTCTCTCTCTCCCTCTGCTGCACCAAAAAGCCTAAGAAGGCCTTCATGTAGAGACGGGCATGGATCCATCGGGAGTGAACCTCTGTGAGTCACCGGTCCCCACGGAAGCCCACATTGGCCTGTGAAGTTGGGACACCTCAAAGGACAGGATAAGGCCACAGCTGAGGACGCTTAGCTCCAACCCAACTGACTAAAAGGAGACTGCAGCTGCAGACTTCCCAGTCCCACGGGTGGGCAGAGGCGTCCTGGAGAGAGCACAGTTCTCTTAAATTGGAGAAGTCCTTGAAGGGCCTCCCAAGCCCAGCCCAGATTCCTGCATTTTCTTCTCTGTCTTTGTTCTAAACACCTAAACACAGGGGGTTTTGTTCTAAACCCCAGAGAATTTGAGAGGATTAGGGCCTTCCTGGAGCCCTAAAATCACACCATTGTCTCATTTATTTAAGCCTTCACTGCCTTCCAACCATTTGGGAAACTGCAGGCCTTAACGAAGGGCGTTAATAATCCAATAGCGAAGCAGTCGGAGTGGATGCACTAAGTCCTTCCCCTCCCTCGCCTTGCCACAGCCGGCCACAGCAGACTCCTGTGAGGGGCGGGCCGTGGTAAGCAGAGAGTTTGTGCCACACAATGAAACCAGCCACAGAGCCTGTGTGGTAGTGTCCTGGTTGGCGTGGCTTGCAGAGAGCGGCGCATTCCATGAGGTCCTGGGTTCCATGCAGAGGACTGAGAGTCGGAGAGAACTCAGCTGCTTCCGTCTGCCCTGGGAGGGCAGCTCAGCCTCGTGACAGCTTCGTGGCAGTCAAATATGCTGCCCCCACACCTGGTCCTGGGCCGCTCTCCGTGGTGCACACTGCCCTCCATGGAATGGCACCGAGGCCAATCACCCTGTCCACACAGTGACGGCATGCCCAGGGCCAGGAGCCAGAGCAGAGCAAGGTCCATGACTGGCCCAGAGGCCCACCTGGAGTGCAGTCCAGGAGGCTGGGAGCCCCACGCAAGCGGTCCTGAGTGGAGCCCAAGCAGGACGGGCGGGACAGGGAGCAGCCAGCCTCAGGCCCAGCCCAGGCCAGGAGGAGGTGTGGATAACCTCACCCGCCATACCCTGTGACAGCACTGCCCAGCTCCCACCTGGCTCCGGCAGCGGTGATGGAGACAGTCATCAGCCCGCTTGGCATCAGGAACCCCAGGCCATGACACTAAACACGCTGCCACTTGATGTCCCACTGTGGCTTCCAAACCCAGGAACAGATGGCGTGGTAACCTCTCATTCCCTGCTTCCCAGGAAAACGCTGAAGAAGAAGGTGGCTGGAACAGCTGGCGGGGTGGGGACAGTGCCCCTCGCCAGGCCAGGCAGGGGAAACAGGCAGAGGCAGCAGGTGGGCAGGCTGGCTGAGCCTGGGGACAGGCAGTTATGCGCCCGATTGCTGCCTCCTTGGGGTAAAGGGAGGAGCTCAGGCATAGAGGCTGCCTCCCAGGGCAGAGGCCAGGCCTCCAGGGACAGTGCCACAAATCCTAGGTGGGAACATGCAGGAAGCTCCCTCATGGTCAGCACCAGGCCCCAGAGGAGCCTAGGGAAGGCGCTCCCCACACTCACTTTCTAAATATTTGGCATGTTGGGAGCAGCCGAGCTGGAGATCAACCACGCATTCTGGGCTGGAGAGAAGCTTAGGAACAAACAGAGGTTAAGAGCAAAATATTTATTGGGGGGAAAGAAAGCTTCTGCCTGAGAGAGGGACAGAAGAGGGACCCGAGTAGGTTGTCCCCAGGAAGCTGTCTCTTCCAGGGACTTTTATAGAGGAAAACCATGCAGTGAGGCAGGTCTAAGGTGGTGGAGAACATGGGACCTCGCTTAGGTGGGCATAGGTGGGACAGAACTCAACCAATGTGATTACAAACACCATTGCTCAGGTAAAATTGATTAAGTCCAGGACTGAATGGGGAAGCAAGTCAGTAGCAAGCGGGCATGAACTGGAGAGGGTCGCTTCAGGTTGGAGTTGGGTTAGTGACGCTCGGGCTCTTTCAAGGTGACTGATACCTATTCAGAATGCCCGTCCCTGATGCCCACCCCTAGGGAAGCACGTGGCTGCATTTGTTTACTCTTCCGTGCTGAGGTCTGGCCCACCGCAGAGGTGTCTGTCTCTTCCAAAGTTGCGCAGTCACCTTGTCTTCCATGTTGTCCGCGAGGGCCTGGCCCTGTCTGACTGCCTATAATACTTCTATCTAATGCAGCTGCCTACAGCACCAGCACACAGAGCACCAGAGCCAAGCCACGCGCACAGGTGCTGGGCCTGAAGCAGGCCGGCCCGGCAGGGGCTGGCCCAGGTGTTCCCGTCCGCAGCTACAGCATAGACGGCTCTGAGCATGCTTCCTGTCAGCATCCTCGCCAGAACACTGAGACCCCGCACTTGCAGCTCCTTTGCACACTTTCCCCCTTTTACTATGTGTAAGCAAAGACCACCGCACTGGGTGGACACTGCCCACCCACCAGCAAGGTCAGGTCCCGCCCGTCCCAGCTGCCCTTTTAGTATGTGTCTAGTTTCTTCCTAATCTCCCATTGCTCCCTCTCGCAACCTGCTGGCCATGCAGGACACTGCAGACAGGGGATGGAAACAGGATCTCACTATGTAGTCCAGGCTGGCCACAAACTTGCAATGATCCTCCTGCCTCAGCCGCCTGAGTGCTGGGATTACAGGCATGCGCCACCAGGCCCAGTCAATTTCCCAAATATTTATTTATTTATTTATTTTATTTTGGGCACTGGGAATCGAACTCAGGACCTTATACTTGCCAGGCAAGTGCTTCCGCTGCTGCGCTATATCCCCAGCCTTCCTAAATATTTAAACAAGAATGCGTAAACATTGCAAGCTAGAGAAAAGTCTCCAGAACAGTACAGCAAATATCTGTACACTGTGGCCTTGTCCTCGATCTCACATGCGGACATGGTCACCCTCCAGAGTCACAAGCTCCGGGTGTGTGTATTCAACCAACGTCAGTCGAAGGCATTCTAAAACCACACTGGCGTCCACGCTAGCCACGTTCCTGGGCCGTGGACGTGCGTACCTGCAACGCAGCACTCCCGTGACCGGGAGGCTGAGGCCGAAGAATTGCCACGAGTTTGAGGCCGGCCTGAACTCTACAGTGAGGCCTGATTCAAAGAACGTCGACGACCTCGGCCGCCTTCTCTGCAGTCACTGCGTGCATGGGCTCTGGCCACTCGCAGACAGCGCGTCGACACAGTTAGAGGCAAACGCTGCTCCACTTCCTGTGGAAGATCCAAGCCTCTGGGGCTCTGGGAGCCTGGAGCCCCGTTCCCTGTGGACCCCGAGGACTGTTCGTGCGGAGATGACGCAGACCTCGGGGATCACTCGAGCGCTGCCGGGGATGCTCTGCGGTACACGGCCAGTAATCCAGTTTTCTCAAATGTCCCTTCCAAGTGTGCATACGATGTACATATGTAACTGGAATCCATATTCATGTGTGTGGCTCCAGAGCCACAAGGGACATGGTGGAGCCCACACTCCTTGGTCTCGTGTCCTCGCGTGGCTCTTGCTCCTTTAGCTTCGTGGCCAGCATGGAGCAGCCAGGCAGCTGCTGTGGAAACGGGGACAGCCAGGCAGGGTGGGTCCATGCACAATGCAGGCAACAACGCTCACAAGGAAGTGTGTCCTTCACAGCTCGTCACACTCGGGATGCTTGCACCAGGGAGGCACCTGACCCATCCGGGCGTTAGCTCGAGTCCTGTGGCGAGGGGCGCCGCAATCCCTCTGCAGCCCCCTGTGTCCTATGTGACCGGTGGTCGCAGGACGGTGACATCTTATGCCCAGCACTCTTGAGCTCGGAGCTTTAGCCCCAATTTAGTTTCCTGTTTCCAGGGGCTGTTCTAACAGATGGCTCCAGCCTAGGGCTAAAAAACCGACACAATGTATCGACGCGGTGTATCCTCCAAGCTCTGCCCACCAAGTTCCCTGCCTCTCTGGTGACTGCCGGAGGTGAGGCACAGGCCACTTCCCCCGGAACAACCTGAGATCCTGTCCTTGCCCGGCCAGCTCCTGGGCCCACTGTAGCCCTCGGCTCCTGCCACCCTCCCCTCCATCTTCATTTTTAAATTGCTTTTTATGAGCGCAGCACATTTCCAGCACATGAGGATCATGCTTGTGGAGAGCTGGCACCCGTACGTACACGCATTTCCATTCTTTTTATTCCCTTCCCCCATCTCTTAATCATCTCTTTCCCATTTGCAAAAATTCTATTTCCGTTTCCTTTTTTTTTTTTTTTTGCACTTTAATTTGCATATACCTCGGGTTTCTCCTATGAGCGAAGTGTGCAGTATTTAAGCCCAGGTCTCTGAAGTCTCCGATTTACTTCACTTGAACTCACAATCTCAAGCTGCACCCGCTTCCTACAGTGACTCAAGTTTCTCCTTCTCTGCAGTGGCCGCGCTCCGTGGCGTGTGAATGCCACTTTCTTTATCTGTTTATCTGTGGATGGGCCCAGAGGCTGCTTCCAAGGCTCAGCAGTCCTGGGCCGTGTCGCTGCGAGCGTGGGTCCCTCTCCTCCTCTTGGGGTGCCGCTGTCCTACCTGTGCTCAGTCCTGGAGTCCCCCCGCCTGCTTGGTGCCCACAGGAGGTGTGCAAAGCCACCGGGCTGACAAGGGGCGGTCTCCCCAGCCTCTGACTACCACACCTGCGGAGCCTCTTGCACACGAGGGGCCTATGGGTGTGGCTCCGGGATTAGAGGGCCATGCTTGGGGGCTGCCACTCGATTGTCTTCAGCAGTGTTGATTGCTGTGGGGGCTACACATGCAGGGATTTTCCCGCCATGACCGTGCAGACTCACTAGCTGCCTTGTTCTACACAAAAGCTGCCTTCTGCCCAGGGCTTGCGCCTCAGGAGGTCTGTCGCTGGGGGTGCCTCTCAGCTCAGCCCACACGGGAAAGCTGCAGGGTCAGTCCACTGCCTGCCCCCAGCCTGGAGCAGCCCGACTTGCCTGCTAATGCGATCTCTGGTTTGCCCCATGCTCTCTCCCCTGCCCTTTCTCCAAGGAGCCCTGGTGCTGGCCACACCATGCGCCTCAGGGCCAGCGCTGCACGCTTGCGTTGGAGGCCTTGCTCTTAGCTCAGTCTGCACAGAGCCAGGTGCGGCGGAGCAGCGGACGTCTGTCTTTTCTTTTGGCACTACTGGGGGTCAAGTCCCAGAACAGTGGTCAAGCCCTTGAACAGTGAGCTACACTTAGCTTCTTTCTTTATTTTGAAATAGGGTCTAAGCTGCCTAGTGTGTTCTTGTGGTCCTCCTGCCTCAGTCTCCCGAGTGCTGGCACTACCCGGGTTGGATCACCAGATTTAATGCTGCCACCATTTCACCTGCAAATCCCAGGGCCCTGCGGCTACCCGACCCTAGGCCGCACTTGCGCCTCCCACCTCACAGCCGGGACCGAGTCCCACAGGGAGCCTTCAGGGTCCAAGCCAGAGCTGTCTCCAGAGCGCCCCCACCAGGGGGGCACTGGCCAGCCAAGCCTGCCCAGCTCCAGCTCCTCAGCGCCCTGTCTGCCTGAGCTCACCACTAGAGGCTGCTTGATTATTTTCTGAACGTGAAAGCTATGGTTCAAAAGTCACAGTGACATTCAACAGATCCTGAGAGTTCTCACTGCGCGGCCTGGGACAGCTTGTGCCGGTCCTTCCACAAGGTCAGCCTACACTCCATGGGGTGTACATGCATGCGTGTGCGTGTGTGTGTGTGCCCGCACACACGTGCCTGTACATGTAGTTTGTGTGAGCACATAGTTAGGGTGTGCCTACAGTGTGTGTGGCCTGTGTGCATGCCTGTGTCTGTGGCTGCAGGGGCTTCTTGATGTAGTTCGTGTGTGTGTGCAGTGGACAAGGATTTTGTGGAGGTAGCTCATATTTCTGTGGTTCATGCATGTGGTGTGTCTGAGCTTTATATGGTAGTCTGTGTGGTCTGTATGTGTGTGCGTGCTTTGTGTGTGTGTGTGCTGTCTTTGTGTATGGTTATGAGTGGGTGGTTTGTGTGTGTGGTGTGCTGTTGTGTGTGTCTGGTATGTGTGTTTTTACTCCCCAGAGAACCCCAGCCTGTGCCCTCTGCTGCACGGGGTGGACGCCTCAATGCTGGGGACCCCACCAGATTGGATCGTGCGCCCCTGCCTCGCCTCTCTCCAGCCACAGTGCGAAGGTGGATCATATCAGCTGCTGCACCCCCAGGTGCACATGCTCACCCATCCCCACTCTGCTCGTCTAGCTCCTGCTGTATTGTGCCCTGCTGGGGATTCAGCCCAGGACCTCAAATCTCTGTAAGGCCACTACATGTCATGTGGTTTTTGATCTGTAGTTAGCCACACTTACTGCTCTCTGCCAGTCCTCTGCTGAGGGCCCCACCACCCCCTGCAAGGGGACATCCATCCTCAAGATGACGCTGCAGGACACTCCCCCACCCCTGGCTCTGGGACAGGCGCCTTCAGCCCTTCATGCAGCCTAGGCACCCAGGAGCGGCCGGGCTGGCCAGGTGTGAACGGAGGAGCCTCACCACCTCCCTGAGGACCACGTGGACTCCCCAGGGCCACAACACACCTGCGTGCAGTGGGACTTTATCCTCTGGGCCAGGCCCCTGGCAGGATCTTCCCTCAGCCTCGCTCGGCCTCGCGCCACCATCTCCTCCCTCGTTGGGGCCTCCCTCTCTGCCTTCTGCTCTAGTGAGCAGCCGGACCAGGTGCAGCAGGATAGAACAGACGGGGAAGGGTGAGGTGAGGCCCTCGCTGTCGGGGGGCAGGGTTGGCACCCTCGGAGCTGGGCACTCGGAGCTCTCTTTTGTACGGAGGGACAGAACCCAGCACCTTAGCACTGTGCTACATCCCCAGCTCTCTTTGGATCTTTTTTTTTTTTTTTTTTTTGCAGAACCAGGGATTGAACTCATGCCCTCGCACTTGCCAGGGAAGTGCTTATTCCACTGAGCCATCTCTCCGGCCCCTGATTATTATTTTTGAGACAGGTTCTCACTAAATTAGATTTCCCTGCTTGAGCTAAAACCTGTATTTCTCCTGCCTCAGCCTCCCAGAGTGCTGGGATTACAGATGCAGGCCACCACCCAGTGACACTTCAGTGTTTCTTCTTGATTGTTTCTTTGTTTTGGAGACAGGATCTCACTAGGTGGTCCAGGTTGGCTTTGAATTCCTTATGTGGCCCAGGCTGGCCTCTTGAGCATCACTTCCTGGCTCCAGAGGAGAAGACGGTGACCTGCTCAGCCTCGTGCAGAAGCTTGTCGCACTGGCTTTCCTGATGGGAACCCAGCTTTCCTCATCGCAGGAGGAGCTCAGGACTTCACTGTCCCTGAGGATGGCTGCGGTACCTTTCAGGGGGGCTCTGGTCCTTACTTCGAGCATCACTTGCCGGCTCCAGGGCAGATCCCCCAGCCTGCTAGCACACAGCCTTCATCCTCCTGGCGCAGACATCCTGACTTCCACTACTGAGGCCTTCCCAGCGCAGATCGGTGAAGCAGGCCTGCATGAGACGCTGTGGACTCCTGGCCTCCAGGTGATTTGTGGGGGAGCACCGTGGTGGGCTCCAGGTCTTCAGCTGGACTCATGCAGGGTACCAGGATCCAGGCCCTCCGCTGCATTCGTTGGTAATTAGTGTGTGGACAGATTTTCTGCACTCCTTGTATGTGATTCTTTGGATGACTCATTATAAAATGATCTTATAAAATATGTCCTGTATTGTATTGTTCCCTTGCAAAATTCCCCACACCATGACAAATGGATATTGGGAAATAGGAAGAAAATGTTCAGATGGAAGGGGAACTAGGGAAGGGGGAGGAGAAAGGGAAGGAAGGGAAAAGGAAATGAGAAAAGAAGGGGAAAATGGAAACACAGCTTTTGTAAGTAAAGAGGGGAAAGGAGTTGAGAGGACAAAGGGCTGGGAAAGCCGAGTTGCATCATGGACGGGGGCAAATTCCCTATGATGAGCGCCCTCACTGTGTATCTAACGTGTACTCGTAAGCTTAACAAAAATGAACTACAGAGCAAGCAGGCAGAGGCCCCAGGGGCTCCCCGTCTGCTGCCACCCACCACAGTACCACCGAGGTCACCGCAGATTGGGGTGTCAGGGCTCAGGGCTTTCTCTTCAGGACAAAGACCACCAACCTACAGAGACAGAACTGAGTGCAATGCTGAGCACTTTTATGGAATGAGGAAAGGCTTCAAGAGCTGAAAAAGACCCAAAATCCAAGAAAACACCTATTTTTATTAATCAGTAGCCTGACCCATCTTCAAAATATTTCTCCTGCATTTTCTGACTCTGTATTTTTTTTTTCATCTCATTGCATGGAAATTTCCTATCTTTTTAAAATTATTATTCAACAGTGCTGGGGGTGGAGTGCAGAACCTCACACTGCTAGGCAAGAGCTCTGCCTCCGAGCACCCCGACCGTCTGCAGGACAGGGACAGCACAGCCCTCGGGAGCCCTTGTCTCTAGTGCACAGACAGCTGAATTCCTGCCCAGTGCCACGGAGGGCAGAACCCCAGACTGCAACTGGGCACAGCCGGGGGCTCTGCATCCTGCTCCTGTCCCCCTGCCCCAGCCCGTAGCTTGGTCCCCTGGCCAGCCCTGCAGGACACTGGGGACTAAATCACCCGCAGATGTGATGACAGGGCCTGCGCTCCACAGAGAACTGCTCTGTCTCGCACAGCAATTAGAGACAGAGTAGTCCTGCAGTGTCATGGGGGCACCTGGGCCACAGGGGCGGGGCCCAGAGCAAGATCTGGGCCAGAGCCCACCCTGAGGTTCCACGGAAAGACTGGGCAGTGGGGGTCAGCTCGAGCCAGCAGGCGAGAATGGCTCTGGCGGGTCTGGGCTGTCCCTGGCCTGGGCTGATTCAGGGCCAGGGGTGCTGTGGCCCCTGCTGCGAGAACCAGATGGGAAGAGGTCCAGAGCTCCGGCTCAGGGCTGTGGGGCAGAGGACCAACCTGCTCCTTCTTTCAGCCATGGGGCTGCGGGCTCCCGTGGCATGTGCCTCCATCTCTCCCTTCCTGGGAGGAGAGGCCACAGCTCATCCCAGTGCTCAGGGCCTGCGGCCATTCCAACAGAGGACGGTTACTACTCTGTGTCTGCTAAGAAAAGTCCTGGCCACCTGGGAAGAGAAGGGCAGCACAGATCTGATAAGAAAGCGCTTGCAAACCAGAACAGCAATCAGCTGATGAGAGGATGCTGACAGCTGGGATCCCGAGACTGGAGGGAGACAAAGGTGCCTCTTAGCGCTGCTCTGCAGCACGATTGCCACAGCACAGCAAGCACGGCAGAGAGGGGCTGGAGGGAAAGGAACAAAGCCCTCTTCACACACGGGACCCGGCTGCAGCGCAGCAGCCACCAAAGAGTCCCAGACTGCGGGCATCCGTGAGTTCATCGAAGGCATTACGCTCAAAATCGTGCACATGATTCAGCTGATGGCTGTGTATTAGCCACAGTGTGGAAAATAGAATTTTATAAAAAGATAGCCTTTATTTAAAAAAATATATCCTTTATAGGGGCTGGTGAGATGGCTCAGTGGTCTAAAGCACCTACTTAGAACAAGCTTAGCAAAGCACAGGGACCACGGTTCAATCCTCAGCACCACATGCCAGCCAGCCCGCCCCCTGGTGGGCTGAGCTGGCCACACACACATAAATAAATTAAAATATATATCCTTTATAATCAAGTAAAGTATGAAGACTCTGGGAATGACCCAGAAGCTAGCCAGCGCCCTATCTGTGTGACAGGACACCTGAGGTAATCAGCCTGGGAAAGGGTCATTTGGGCACACGCTGCCAGCGGTGTCAGCCCTGGCCACTTGGGGCTGTGCTCTGGGCCCGTGGCAGCAATGTGCTTCCTAGCTGGACAGTGCGGTGGAGGGGCTGGGAGAAAAGGGAGAGAGGAAGCGGCCATCGAGGCCACACCCTCAGGGATCTGCTTCCGGCGGCCCCGCCTCCTGCAGAGGCCACCACCCTGTAGTACCACAGGCGGGTGGCCACACTTGCAGCAATCGGCCCGTGGGACATTCCCCGCTTCCTTCCACTGTGAGGAAGATTGGAAGACGCTATTAAGAGACTGTAGATTTGACAGTCTCCAAATTCTTTCTTTCCAAACTGACTGACAGAATCAGAAAAAAATCTCTATCCAAATCCTAACCTAGTTTCTGTGGAACTTAAAACTTACATAGAAGCCAAGTGGGATGGGGTGCACATGTAATCCCAGCACTCTGGTAGACTGAGGCAGGAGGACTGCAAGTTCGCGTCCAGCCGGGGTGACCTGTGAGACCCCCGCCCAAAATAAAAATAAAAAGGGGTTGGGGATGTAGCTCAGTGTAGAGACCCTGGGTTCAATTTCTGGCACAGCAAAATTTCTTAAAAATTATATGTAAGTACAAATTTAATTAAACAAACCATAATGGAGCACCCACTATGCCCAGGAGGAATGTGGTCGTGGCTGTGGCCATACCTGACAATATGAATTACAGACTTTTGGGAATGGCTTATGGGAAGAGATAGGAAAGGTTCAGAGATGTGGCCTACAACATGACTGACAGAGGGGACAAAAGCCCAGCAATGCATACGGGACAATCCTGTTTCTCAAAGGCTCTAAAGCATGAAGTCTGGGCACAATCAGGTGGTTGCTGCTCAAGGGAGGGGGAGCTTAGGCTAGGAAAGGTCCCTAGGACCAGTACGGTCCACAGTGTCTCCTGACCAGCAGCCAGACAGTCACGTGCCCCAGAACTTTTATTGAACTGTACACCCACCTGCCACACTTTTTCTGTGTCACACCTCACTACACATCTGCCATCACACAAATCCGTTCCATGCTGTCACAGGCCTCCTTCAGGTCAGGAGCTGGACAACTGTACCAGTCCCACGGGGCCACCTTAGGCTGGAGCCTGAGGTCACTCTGCCCTTCGCTCCTCTCCCAGCCAGTGCACCACTCGAGCTTCCGCCAGTACAGATGAGGGTGAGCCCCGGGCAGGGCGAGTGACTCCTTCACATTTCCTGGACAAGGGCTACTCCAGCAGCTCTCCCGGGCCCGGGCGCTAAGCCAGTTCTCGGGGTATTGGTGAGGGTTATGCAGGGCAGGGGGAGTGGAAAACAGGGCCATGATGACCCAAGTAGATTTGTTAGGCTGAAAAAGAGATTCTAAGAGCCCATTTGCACGGTGGAGAGCTGGAGGAAGCAGCAGTTGCTCTATGCAGGAGTGAAGCCACAGAGCAAGAGCGCTCCGAGACGCAACTCCACCCCAACGCTGAGCCGGGCTGCTCCTGGAGAGTTGCCGTTTGGGTCTGGGCAGTAGGCCAGAGAAAATGGAGCCAAATGCCCAAAGGCACACCCTCTGTGCATGCTCGTAGACGCTGTCTTCTCATTGCCTCTTTTGTCCCACCTAACTGTAAGCCTATTGGTTGATGTCATCTACAGCAGGGCAGGGCTTCTCCTTCCATTTGCTGACTTCCACGTCAGTCATCCACCGACCAACCCAGAACTCTGCCCACCAAGCTGCAAGCCCCTCTAAGGTGACGAAAGGTCACAGGGTGAGAATCCAGCCTCCTGCCTGGGCTTCTCTGCAACCTAGTGGACGTTCCAGTCCTTGCTTGCCCCTGTCCCCACATAGCAGTGGCGTAACCCCGTGGAGGGTGCCTCCCCAAGTATCGTGCACCAACACACCTCGTGGCTGCCACACTCGGTCTCCCGCAGTCACCTGCTCAGACTGCAACCAGACGTCCCACCATGCTCCTTCCCCAGGACTTTCCCATGGAAAGATGCACTCACTGCACCTCAGCAGGGACAATTTTTTTTTTTTATTTTATTTATTTATGTGTGCGTGTGCGTGTGTGTGTGGCCAGCTCATCCCACCAGGGGGCGGGCTGGCAGGCATGCGGTGCTGGGGGATCGAACCGCAGTCCCTGTGCTTTGCTAAGCTGTTTCTAAGTAGGTGCTTTAGACCACTGAGCCATCTCACCAGCCCAGCAGGGACAATTCTTTCCCCAGCTGTGACCCCACCTCTGAAATGCCTTTGGTTACGTCGTTGTTCGCCTTGTCACCCCGGTTCCTCAAGGCTTGCGTTAGTGCGCTCTGCATTAAGAAAGCCTCCTATTGGGGCTGGTGAGATGGCTCAGTGGTCTAAAGCACCTACTTAGAACAAGCTTAGCAAAGAACATGGACAGCGGTTTGATCCCCCAGCACCACATGCCAGCCAGCCCCACTCCCTGGTGGGCTGAGCTGGCCACACACACAAATAAATAAATAAAATTAAAAAAAAAAAAAGAAAGAAAGAAAGCCTCCTATTAGCGATGCCCATCACGCTGTCTACTTATTTTTATTTTTTAAATTAGAGTCTCTAGACTCCAGCCCAGGTTGGGTTTGATTGAGGCAATCTGCCTTAGCCTCTTGTGTGCTGGTCATAGGTGACCACAGATGGCTGACGATGGCCCTCAGCAGTCCTGGGAGGGAGCAAGTCATGGCTTGGGGGATGACCAGGTGTTGCACCCCAGTTGGTGAGCGCAGGGCAGAGGGGTTCTCGTCTCCTTAAGTGTGTCTTGGTGTGACCTACTTGGGAGAGGACTTCCCTCGAGTGCTCTGCTGGATGCACGCTAATTGTAACACCTAATAGCAGGTCCATGGGGCACAGAAACCGAGGTAGAAAGAAGGACCTAAGCCGGGTGTGGTGCCACAGGCACCTGGGAGGCTGAGGCAGGATTATAAACTCCAGCAATTTAGTGGATCCTGCCTGCCTCAAAATTTTATTTATTTCTTAAATTGCAAATTCTTTTTTTTTTCCTTTTTTGTATTTTAAGGAAGGGTCTACAGGGTATTCAGGGTCTCACTACTAGATCGGACTGGTAGTGATCCACCTGTTTACAGCCTCCCAAGAGCTGGGATTACAGGCGCGCTGCCACACCCAGTCCCAATTGCCGTCTCATCTGGGGACGGGGCCAGCACAGCAGGCCGGAGGATCAAACCCTGGCCCCTGCGCCTGCTTGCTGGTGCTTTAATCCACTGAGCTACTTGGCTGGCCCTGTAACTTCTTTTCTAAGTCAGATTTTATTGGTGCATTTTAGATACACATAGTGTGATCATGTTAGAGAATTTCTCCTTGTATATGACACAACATTCCCTTTTCCCATCTGTACCCTCCAATCAACCCCTCCTCCACTTCACATTTACAAAACCTTTGATTCCATGTTTTCCTTCTCTTCCCCTCTTTTTTACTTCTCCCTTCTTTCTTTCTCAAATTTTTAAAATATAAAATAGGGCTGGGAATGTAGGTCAGTGAGAAGGCCCTGGTACTGTCTAAAAAATGAAAAGGAAAGGGATTTTTTAAAAAGGAAATGAGGGGCCGGGGAGATGGCTCAGTAGAATAAGCACTTCCTGGCAAGCCCAAGGGCCTGAGTTCAATCCCTGGTTCCGACAAAAAAAGAAAAAAAAGAAATGTGCATCTAGTTGGTCAGAGTGACACAAACCTGTAATCCCACAATTGGGAGGCTGAGGAGGGATGATTGTGATAGGTTTCAGCGGCAGCAGGGATGGTGGCAGCGCGGTGGCAGAGAAGCAGAGATAAGGGGAAGGGAAGCCTTTATTAACTGGGAAGACACCAAGAAGATCGCGCGGCAGGGAGGTGGGCAGGGCCTTGGACCAGGGACAGCAGGGAGCCTGAGACTGCAGGGACCTTTGCTAGGGGTGGAGCTTGAGGGGCAGGTTCAGGACGCACAAGGAGCTGACTGGAGTCTCCCTTGTGTGCAGGAAAGGTAAAAGGCAGTTGTATCCAGGGCTGGAGCGGGGAAGGAGGAGGAAGTGGTCCTTGGGATGGTAAGCCTCGGGATTCAGCCCTGTTGGGTCAGGGCTGTGATAATTTAGCAGGCTGTACTCG
>NW_004524582.1:31771003-31779293 GCF_000260255.1 Octodon degus
AGAAGAAGAAGAAGAAGAAGAAGAAGAAGAAGAAGAAGAAGAAGAAGAAATAAAGAAGAAGGGGATGGAGAGGAGAGAAAGGAAAAGGGAACATAGAGACCTGACAGGGCCAGGCAGGATGAGGTGGGAGGGGACAAAACCTCACAGTCTCTCACAGTCTTGGGTCAGGGAAGCTCCAGGCGCCCAGACCCCGGTGACCTTGGAGGATGACCTCACCTCTCCAGACCTTCCTCTCCCCGCTGTGAGGTGAGATAGATGGCAAGTGGCATGTTAGACTCCCATGGAAGAGACCGGGACGCTGGCTCTTTGGCGGAGGCTGGGCAGCGGGGGAGGATGAACTCTCTCCGCTGTCAACTACTCTGAAGTGCGTTTGCAGTAATTGCTGCTCTGCGTCAGGTTTCACCAGGGGGAGCCTCATGCCGGGATCGCTGAGGAGGAGCTCAGGACAGACAAGTTCATGCTGCTGAATAGGGAGGGGCACACGCCCTCTATCCCCAGCCTGGTTTCCTAGACACAGGGGCTCTGGTGCAGGGGGCGTTAGCCCCCACCGCACAGCCCCACGGCTGGGGGAAGGCTCCCTTGGGGACTGCAGTGCCCACATGTGCAGAAATCCTGGTCGAGGGGGCCTTCTGATACAGGAAACCACCAAACGACACAGGGAGAAAAACTGACTTCCCATCCTAAAAGGTACCTGGAACGAGCTCGTGTTCTCTAAAACCAATGAATGAATTTTAGAAACAAATGGAAGTTATGAGCAGAGTATATTTATTAGGGGAAGGAAAGTTCCTGTCCTAGAGAGGGACGGGAGGGGGGCCCGAGCGGGTTGTTCCCCTGGGGGCTGTCTCTTCCAGGGACACTTATAAAGTAAAACCATGTGGTGAGGTGGGCTTAAGGTGGTGGAGAACATGGGAACTCGCTGAGGTGGACATGAGGTGGGACAAATCTATGGTCAACCAATGAGATCACAAGCACCATTGCTCAGGTAAAATTGATTGAATCCAGGACCAAATGGGGAAGCGAGGCACGGAGCAAGCAGGCATGAATACGGGACAGGGTCTCTTCCTGTTGGGGGCTGGGCTAGTGACTCACTTGGGCTCTTTCAAGGTGATTGATGCCTATTTAGAATATCAGTCCCAGATGCCCATCCCCAGGGAAGCATGTAGCTGTGCTTCCTCTTTTTGTCTTGGTCTTGAGGTGTGGCCCATATGGGAGTGTCTGTCTCTTCCAGGTTGCAAAGCCACCTTGTCTTCCATCTTGTCTCCTTGAGGCCTGGTCCTGTCTGACTGCCTAGAATATTTCTATCTAATTCAGCTGCCTATAACACTTCTGCGGCTGGACCAGGAGGCAGAGCTGCCTTCTCTTCCTGACTGCAGCCCCACCTTGGTGGCAGCAGAGTCCACCTGGTGTCTCTGGAGGTGCCCTGGATCTCTGCCTCCGCCTGGTCTCACCGCCTCCGCCTGGTCTCACCGCCTCGCCTGGTCTCACCGCCTCCGCCTGGTCTCACCTGTGGCAACCTAGTTTTGCAAAGAGGCAGCATATTCTATGACAGGGCTAGGAAGGGGGGAGGACAGCCCCAGCATGCCCCCAAGACGCACCTTCTAGGGGAGGGAAAACATGAGCAGGAGCACTCCACAAGGACACGCTGGAAGGACCAGTCCATCCGGGGAAAGCTGAGGGCCTGCCTGGGCTTTGTCCGCTGGAGAGTGCGGGGAGCTCTAGTTGCTGCTAAACATGTTTGGTGCCCACAGCTGGGAGGACAAGGGAACCAAGAAGACTGGTGGCCGTGGGATCACAGAAGGCCACTGAAAGACCCCTGGGGTGCAGTCCTGGAGGAGGTCAGCTGGGACAGGAGGTGGTGGTAACTGCCGAGCGAGCGGGTGTTTGGAAATGTCTCTTGGTGGAGTTCTGACCACACCAAGCCTAGGGCGTGGTCAGGGAGTGGGGCTTGGAGGTCAAACTCTTCAGAGGACAGCAGGCCAGGGTGTTGGAGGGGCCACCCAACTGGGAACTGAAATCACCAGGGATCTAGGGGTGGGAGGAGACAGAGACAGGCTGTCTTTGGGGCTGGATAGGCATGCCTACTTCCCGTTAGAGCATATTGGCTTCCTGTTAAGAATGCCCTACGTCATGAAATCAGGAGCTCAGGAGGGACCAGGGGAGGGTGTGAAAATCAGGTAGGAGCGGGGAGGGTCAGAGAAGAGCACAGACAGCTGAGTGAACCGGGGTGACCTCAGGAGGACAGAGGACAGGACTGATGAGATTCATCCTGGAGTCTAGAGTGGCAAAAAATGGTGGGAAGTGGCAAGGATCATGGGTTTTGCCTGGGGAGGAGGCCAGCAAGGGTGGTTTTACCCAGAGACCCTCCTAGAGCTCTAATGGGGCAAAGAAACTGAGGAAGGGGTGGCTTCAGGCAAGTGCAGAGCTCCCTGGTGTCCCCAGGTGATGTGGCTAGCAGAGACGAGGCTGCTCTCCCGCCCACCCTGCGCCCTTCACCAGGTGGAGACCACTCCTACAGCCCAGCCCCGGGGGTCAGGCCCTCCTCACAGCCCCCTGCCCAGCTGATAGGTGACAGGAGGGACACAGGCAGGAGGCAGTGGGAGGTGAGGGCTCTGTTCACCTGGCTGCCAACCTGAAGCCCCACCCCCTTCCTAAATCCCCTCCGGACAATCTCATCCCAAGGCGGAACACATGGCACTGCTGGACAGGCAAAAGCAGTAGGCTCACCTTTCTGTGCCCACTTCAGGCTCCACGTGTGGCCTTGTGGTGGCATCCGAAGGTGCTGTCCCCTGAAGCCACCTTCCTGGGGGTCCGTAGCCCCACTCCCCAAGCACTGGACCCACTGATCTACATGCTAGAGCTGGGCACAGCCTGCAGGTGCCCTTCTTGCTGTGCACAGGGGTGCTCCACATCCTCTGGACTGTAGCCCTGTGATCCACACTCTCTCTCCATGCCATGGGGGGCCATGCCACCCTCACCACCTCAGTACTCAGCTCAGCCACTCTCCATCACCTCTCACTGGGCTGATGGCACCAGCGCACCCCCCAGCTGGTCCTTCAGCATGTCTCCACCCCCTGGGCCTGGCCGCCCTCAGCTCCTCCACAGCCCCTGTCCTTCCCACCACCTGGTGTCCACCCAGAACTCCACATGGCTGACCTGGGCCCCTGGTTCCCTGCCACCAGTGTGATCCCTGCTCTGGCCTGGCAAATACCCCAAATTCAAGGCAAAACAGACTGCTTGTTGGCTGGAGCAGGACAAAATCCAGAACAGATTTTCATCTATCGCAATCAATTGATGAAAGGGCTGTAAGATTCTTTTTTTTTTTTTTTTTTTTTGCGGAACCGGGGATCGAACTCAGGCCCTTGCACTTGCCAGGGAAGCACTTATTCCACTGAGCCATCTCCCTGGCCCCAGGGCTGTAAGATTCTAAAAGCCGGCCTGCTGGGGACAGCCCCAGGGGCAGCAGAGGGCACTGTCCAGCAGCAGACACCAGCCCAGCCTCACCTGAGCATTCCTGCTTCTTCAAAGTGGCAACTCCTGAATTATTTTTATTTTTAGTTCACATTTTTTATCCCAGTGCTAACCAGAGCTGACCTCGCTGAGCTTCCAAGACCAAGGAGAGCCGGCATGTCCAGGGCGCTGGGGCCAAGGACTAGCTGGGGCTCTTCTGAGACAGGGTCTCCCTATGCCTTCCAGGCTGGCCTTGAACTCACTGTATAGGCCAGCGAAGCTCCCACCTCAGCCTCCTGAGTGGGGGATGCAGGCGTGCCACGCCACACCCAGCCAGCACAGCAGCCGTCCCTGAACACCAGGCTTCCCCACGAGCAGTTCGGTTGGCTCAGAGACAGCCCTGCAGTCAGCTCACACCTGCTGTGGCAAGCCAGACAGCTGACATGCTGACTCTCCTGCGCAAAGAGCCTCACGGGCTTGAGCCCTCCTCAGCCAGCACCAAGCTAATACACCCCTCCCTGTGACTGCTTCCAGGGCCGGACCTCAGCACCAGCGCAGGTCAGGCATGGCGGGGGCTGGGCGCAGGGCTGCTGAGCTGCGTGAGAGCGCAGGTGGCAGGTACTGAAATAAATGTTCCGCCCTGGAGGTGAGCAGGAGTAGAGAGCCGCTGCGTGCCGGGCCCTGTGCAGACGGCACCGATGCCCTCACTCCTCAGAAGATTACTCCAAATGTGTCATGCAGACCGAAGTGTGCAAGGCATACAGATACCTGTATGCAGGCCTAACTAGGATGACCGCCTGCACACCTGCGGCCCGGGAGGCCACCAGACAGGGACAGCTCTTCAGAAGCCTCTCAGTGCTGACCCCACTGCTCACGACTCCTTCCCCCTACCTCCTCTAGGCTACTACTTCAAAGTTTTGTTTTATTTATTCGCTCTTTAAATTTTTTAGAGGAACCAGGGATTGAACTCAGGCCCTTGCGCTTGCCGGGGAAGCACTTATTCCACTGAGCCATCTCCCTGGCCCCAAATGCCCTTTATTTCAGACAGGGTTTCACTAAATTGGCCAGGCTGGCCCCAAACTTGTGGTGCTTCTACCCCAGCCTCCCAAGTAGCTGGCCTTGCAGGCATGCACTACCACACCCAGCAGGCAGCCAGGCTGGCCTTGAACTCTTGGCAAGTCCCCCGCCTCTGTCGCCCACGTGCTGGATCACAGGTATGTGCCAGCCAGCCTGGCTCCCAACTTAGAACATTACCTCGCCAGGCATGGTGGCTCACACCTGTAAACCTAGCACGCAGGAGGCTGAGGCAGGAGGATCACCGTGAGTTCTAAGCCAGCCTGGGCCACAAAGTGAGCTCAAGGCCAGCCTGAACTGCATAGCAAGATCTTGTCTCAAAAGACCAGGAAAAAAAAAAAAAAAAAAAAAGTCAGTCTCACTCTAATGACAGCGCTCAGTCCTGGGAAGCCGGAGCTCTTTGGTGTAGGGTCAGGGGCCACACTGGCATGGGGTAAAATGGGGGACACAGGACAAAAATCTTCACATGGGAGTAGGCCAGGTTCATCCGGGCATTCCAGCTGAGGGCTTAGAACTGTGAAATAGTGGCAAGGACAGTAGGTGATCTGTGTGTCCCCAGAGCCACCCCACCGTACTTGGGGGGCCCCTTGCACCTCCTCTTCCCTGTATTGGGTCTTGTCCTTGTCTTCCTCTTTCCTGGTTTTTTTTCTTGTTTTGGAGATTTGTGCGTCCGAAGTGTCGACACAGACTCGCGGTGAGCGCCACATGGTTGGCTGGGTGTAAATTCTGGGGTGGGAGTCGTTCTCCTTCCACATTTACTTTGACATTCTCTTGAGGACTACGTGGAGAAACCCACAGCTGCTTGTGCTAGTTTACAGGTTCCCTTGTTCTCATTACATTCTCAGACCAGTAAGACGGGCTTGCTTAGCATCCCCGGGGAGCACCCTCATTCTTTAGGTCTGACCCGTGAGGAGGAGGGGAGGATTAGAGAGTATCAGCTACGGACCATATGGAAGTTTTGAATGACATAAACTCAGAGATTCAGGGCCGGGGAGATGGCTCAGTGGAATAAGTGCTTCCCTGGCAAGCGCAAGGGCCTGGCAAAGGTTTCTTCCCAGGCTGCACTAGGACAGACGGGTTACTTTTTTAGCTTTCTTCAACCACCTTTCTACCATTCTATTTGGTTTTTAATTTCTGCTACTAGTTTCTGGTTTCCAGTAGCTCTGTTCTCTTACAGATTTTCATTACATTATGTATACCATTCTGTGTGCACGTATGCTATGGTCTAATAGCGCCTCTTGTCTGAGGGTAATAAGGCAATGAGGGTAGTACTTTCTCCCATTGTCTTTCCCCCTGCACCTATTCTTCGTTTTTCATGAGGCTGACTTTTGTTTCTCCTTGGAGTGCTAGAGATCTGACTGGGGTCTGCTATGGAGTTTTTTTTTTTTTTTTTTTGCTAGGGAGTTTTTGTTTGTGTTTGTGTTTAGTTTTTTGTTTTGTTTGTTGCCTTTTGACACACGGTTCTCCTATGCAGTTCAGGGATAGGAACTTCAAACTCACAGGGATCCACTTGCCTCTGCCTCCTGAGTGCTGGGATTACAGGGTGCACCACTACACCCTGCCTGTAGTTCCTGGATTTTGCCAGTGGCTGTTTTGCTACTGTCTGTTTCTGTCTGCCTCCCTCTCCCTCCCCCTCCTCTCTTTTTCTCCCCATCCCTGCCAGCTGACACAGAAGAGATGATTTACCGCCCACATAGCTGACAGCAGAACTTTCTAGTCCAGCATGCCACAAGTCCAGAGCAAAGGGTGGTGCTTTAGGTATAGGAAAGGAGGGTTCCTCAGAGGTGGTCTTGGCCGCCAGGCGGCCATGGACGTCCTAGATCCACTGAGACACCTCCTAGACAGTGGGCAGCAGTACACAGTGGTCTCTGGCCTCCAACATTCATTCTGTTGGTCCCTCCAGCCTCCACAGGTCACAGCTGGTTTGTGTCCTCCCCTTCCATCCGTGCAGCCTGAGCCTGCGCTTTTTCCTCCGCTGGTTTCTTTTTCTTTTCTTTTCTTTTCTTTTGAGACAGGGTTTCACTGTGCAGTTCAGGCTGGCCTTGAGCTCACTTTGTAACCCAGGCTGGCCTCAAACTCACAGTGATCCTCCTGCCTCCACCTCCTGAATGCTGGGATTACAGGTGTGACCACCTCTCCGGCTCACTGGTTTCTAAGAAGATGGTGCCAAAGCTGCGTCCCCTTCCCACCAGGAGCCTCCTTCGAGTTCCAAGGCTCCAGAACTGCCTGCTCATGACAGCGAGTGAGGGATCTGAGAAGCTGACTGGTGCTCCTGCACAGCACCCCAATCTGGATCATTAGCTCTTCAGCCGGGCAGTGTTCCGATACCCTGCCCCACCCGGAGTGACACCACTCCAGGCTCCCCGTCAGTGCGGTTCGGCGACCGCTGCAGGCAGTGCGCCATGAGCTGGGGCCACCAGTCGGCCGACATCAGCCCCAGCCGAGGGGCTCTGCCCCTTTTCATGGAGGGAAGCATCTGTTGAAGATGGGGCACCTTGGACCCCCAAATCCGTGCCCGGAGCCCTGCTGCTGCCCCAAACACATGCCTTGGAGACGTGAAGGGCAGGAGCAAGGGCTAGCTCCAGAGAGGTCACCTAACTCTTGGGCTGGGACAGAGCAACAGGGACTGAAGTCACCTCGTCTGGGGATGAAACGGGAAACACTGGCTCTCACCGAAATGGACAGGCCACGGACTGCGGGTCACCCCGATCCCGGTGACAGGTGCCTTAACGCCTTGTGGAAAAACAGGACGGTGTAAAAGTAGGCATACGCTGATGGCCCCAGAAATCCGCAGTCTTTCCTTCGTCCTCCTTGCGGCCGTCCTGGCCAGCGTCCCCAGATGGCTCTCCTGTCCCAGCCGAGCCCGGTCAGACCCCGGAGCCCGGGCTCTCCTAGCCCTGGGCAGCCAAGCGCGTGCGTCCAGGTCTGCGGCGGGTTGCGCAGGCTCGGCGAGGCCCAAAGCCCGCCCCCCAGCCTGCGCGGCGGTTGCCTAGGAAACGCCCAGCGGCCTCCGCCAGTCTCCGCGCCCCGAGAAAAGCTAGGCGGAGCTCCCGAGGGGCCCGGGGCCCGGATGTAGGCGGGGCCCGACGAAGCCAGGGGCGGGGCGGGGCCGTGGTCGCCGGTGGGCGTGTCCCGACGGCCGGCGCGGCCTAGCGGAGCGGGGCGGGCGGAGCGCGGCGCGTGGGGCTCGCCATTAGCCGTCGCTCGCTTCGCCATCGCGGGCTTTGTCTGGCCACTCGCTTCCCCGGCGGCGGAGGCAGCGGAGCTGCGGCTCGGGTCTCCGGCCCCCGCGCCACCCGGAGCCCCCGGCCTGCGCGCCCAAACCCACGCTCGGTGAGTGGCCCCAGGGCGCGGGTTTGGGGAGCGAGGCCGCTCCCGGCGGCGGCGGCGCCGAGCTCCACGCGCCCGGGCAGGCCGGGAGCCATGCTGGGCTAGACTGAGCCGGCTCTGGAGCGGCTCCGAGGCCCAAGCCGGCGCCTCTCGCCGTTTCCGGAGCGGAGAAGCCTAAGGGACTTTTTTGTTCGGGAGATCGGGGTGGTTTTTTTTTAAAGTTTTGTGGGCGCCGCTAGGCAGCGAGGGTGACCGCGAGGCAGTGCCGAAGCCTGGCCGCCGCGCGTGCACCGAGCTGGGCCGCGCTCCGAGGAGGGTGCGACTGCCCGGAAGGCGGGCAGGGCCGAGTGGGACGCCGAGCCAGCGCGGAGGTCGGAAGCGAGCTCCGGCGCGGATCGCCGCGGCGCGGCCGGCATTCGGCTTCCGCGGCCACCGGGGG
>NW_004524582.1:31779393-31803307 GCF_000260255.1 Octodon degus
GCGGCAGAGCAAGATGGCGCTGCGCTGGGTGGGTGTCCGGACGCCCAGGGCTCCGCTGCCGCCGTCGCCGCTGCTGCTGCTGCTGCTGCTGCTGCTCGGGCCCCGGCCCGCGGCGAGCCACGGCGGCAAGTACTCGCGGGAGAAGAACGAGCCGCCGCCGCCCGCGCCGCGCGAGCCTGGGGAGGAATTCCGCATGGAGAAGCTGAACCAGCTGTGGGAGAAGGCCCGGCGGGTGAGGGGGCGGCGAGCGCGGCCGGGCGCTGGCCGGGGCCGAGGGCGGGCGGATCCTGCTGGAGGGGGGCGCGGGCGAGGCCGGGGAGGCCGGGGGTCCTGGACTGGGGGCGTCCGGGGCTTGCTCTCGAGGGGCAGGTGGCAGGGGCGTGGGCTGTCCCCGCCTCAGCCCAGACCCCCGGTCCTCTGGGTGTCGCGTGCGCATCCCCGCCGTCACCTGCGCTGAGCGGGGTCAGAGGGAGGCGGGGCTTGTCGAAGCATCAGGGACGCCCAGACCAGGGCTGAGCCCTGCGCGGGGCCTGGCCCGCGCTGCCCGGCACCCACGGTCCACAGCCAGGCGGAGGACTGCCTTGCCCGCGCTGTGGAGAAACAAGGACAGGTGATTTGGGGCACAGGCAGAAGTCCCAGAAGCCCAGGGTGTGGGGGGTAACAGGAGGAAACTGACCTAAAAAGGAGATGGGGGAGGCCGGGCAGGGATACTGGGTGGGAAGCAGTGTCACTTCAGTGGTGCCTCTGGGTGGCCCCGTGTGCAGGCCTTAGCCGGCAGGGGGAACACAGCCTTGGACAGGAGAGGCAGGGTAATCCATTAAGTAGTGGTGGAGGGGCTAGTTAGAATGCAAGGCCAAGGGAATGCCGAAAACCAGTGTCTTCCTTTTGGAGGTGAAGATTAGGAGGCCCAGGGGTAAAAGGACATCCTCCAAGTCAGCCAGGGGGCTGAACCAGTCCTAACTGGTGACCTGGGTCAGCTGCTCTGGAACGCAGTGGCTAGGCTCTTCTTTTGGGAAATGGGGATTTAGACTGTGACCTATCTCTGGGCCTTATCGCTTCATCTCTAAAGTGCAGGGAGATTAGCTCTTCCCTGAAGTACTCCAGCTTGCCCTTCCAGAGTTTCTGAGTAAATAATTTGCAAACTAAGGCCAGTTTCAGAAGACAGAAGTGGGGAAACTTTGACCTTAGAAGAAGAGGTGGGGTTGGTGAGATGGCCCAGTGGTCTAAAGCACTTACTTAGAACAAGCTTAGCAAAGCACAAGGACCGCGGTCATGCCAGCCAGCCCCACCCCCTGGTGGGCTGAGCTGGCCACACACACACACACACACACACACACACAAATAAATACATTTTTTTAAAAAAAGAAGAAGAGGGGGAGGCTGGGCAGGGATACTGGGTAGGGAGCAGTGTGTAGGGAGCAGTGTTACTTGAGTGGTGCTGCTGGGGTGGCCCTGTGTGCAGGCCTTAGCTGGACAGGAGAGGCAGGGTGGCTTCCTGGGAAAGGGGGCAGAGCCTCCACGCAGCAGAAAGATACTAGTCTAGGGTTCAGGGGCTATCAGGTTCAGGTTTGCTGTCAGGGGCCAGCCCCAGGCCCCCTGCCTGCGTGAGTTCCCCAGACCTCCTGGAAGGTCTCCTGCCCTCCCACTGTGCCTGGGATCCTGTGCTGTCCAGTCACATTTCTCCCAATCTCCACTGTTCGCAGTCACTGCTAGGTGTCTGCTGTCCTGGCCCTGCAGCTCTGTGGCCTTTCCAGCCCCTCGAGCCTTTTTTGCTGGGCAGATAGGTTGCCCCGAGATGGGCTTCTGTGTTAGGGTGTTGCAGCAGCTCCGTCTGATTTGCAGAGAGCCTGGTTTGGAAATGGAATAAGGGTTTTGTTTTTTTTTTTTTTTTTTTCTTCCTCGAATGCCTTCAGGGCACTTTTGGCCAGCGGGAGAGTTGTGAGGTTCGAACTCCAGGAACCTGAGGCTGACAGCTTTGTGGAAGCAGCCACTTAAAGACTGAGCTAGGGCCAGGCCCCCGAGCCTGGTTTGTTTTGTTGTTGTTTTTTTTTTTTGGCGGAACGCGGGATTGAACTCAGGCCCCTGAGCTTGCCAGGCAAGTGCTTATTCCACTGAGCTATCTCCTCAGCCCCAAGAGCCTGGTTCTTGAGGATGCGCTTGCTTTGGCTGGCTTTCCGTCCAGATGTGGCAGCCTGGGGGCAGGGGCTGTGTCCCACCTCACTGAGTGGTTTCCCTTCACCCAGAATATCTATGCTTCGCCCGGGTCCTGGGGTGGACCAGAGGCAAGGGCACCATGATCAGCCAGCAGAGGCAAGAGGCAGAGCACTGTTAGCTGAGCAGTGGCTCAAGCTGCTTCCTGGTCCCCCGTACCCCCACTTGCTGCTTTAGGCAGTTGTAACAAACACAAGGGAGGCCCTTTCTGAAAAGAACCATGGTGCAGAGGTGCACGGGTGCATGCCGGGAACCCATGCCCTCAACCTTCGCATCTCCTTTCACCTGCTGGGAGGGCTTTGCAAAAACATGAAGCTTATCTTTGTTTTCGGCAATCTGTCATCCTATGTGGGGTCAAAGAGAAAGTGCAGCACAGGAATTTGCTGCCCCTTTACTTTCCAACCCCCTTGAGGGGTGAGACCAGCCTTGAGTCTATACCTCGGGGAGGGGGGTGAGGACTGCGGAAGACCTGATTGCTTCAGCCCCCCAGCCCTTCCACCCCAGCGCTGCACCCCCTTCCTGTCCTAGGTGCTTAGTTGAGCTGTGAACCACATAGGGTTTCTTCCTGAACCTCCTCTGTTCATGTTCATGTGGCTCGTCCAGTGTGTCACAATCACAGGCCTGAGGGGCCAGGGGAGTGAGTGTGTCTTGGTGTCAGCTGCCACCTGCATCTGAAGACCTCATGGAGGCTTCTCTTTCTCAAGCTGCTGTGTGTTAGGGTGACAGCGAAGGGAACGGGATCCTCAGGTCCCCATGACACTGCTGCAGCCGTCAGGGCCAAGTTCCTCTCACCCTCGGCCTGGGACCCTGGGAGCTAGACTTTCTTTTTTTTTCTTTTCCTTTTTCCCCAGTACAAGGGGTGAAACCCGGGTCTCACACATGCTAGATTTGTAGCCGAGCTACACCTCCAGCTCTGCTTTTTTGTTTGTGAGACCCACCCAGCATTGCTGAACTTCCTAGGCTGGCTTTGAGTCACCACCCTTCTGCCTCAGCCTCCAGAGAACTGGGATTATGGGCATGTGCCAGCGCACCTGGCTCAGAGTTTGTTGCTGACTGGAAGGGTGAAGCAGCGTGTCCTCGAGATAAGGCATGCAGCTGGAGCGCAGTGCCCATCCCTGTGACTGTGTGCGAAGTTCCTGTTCCTGTGCGCCTAGAAGGGCTGGACATCACACTCCAGACTGAGGGAAGGCTAGCCGAGGGACAACCACGACATCCTGCCCCTGCATGGCGTCTCCCACTGGCCAGGCAGGCCGAAGCCCCCAGCAGCCCCGGGGCAGGGCAGCACCCTTGGCTGTGGTCCTGGGAGCTCAGGGGACAGGCACTCAAGGGGGAGAAGACAGATGAGATGCCATGGTCCATGATGTCCTGGCCAGCAAGTCAGAGCCAGCACCCCCAGGCAGGCCATGGTGGTCCTGGTCCAGGGCTCGTGTGGGCCACGTCAGCTGGTCCTCCCCAGTGGAGCTCAGCACCCTCTAATGGCTTGTGCTGGGCCTGGCTTTCCTGGGGCTGTGCCTCAAGGGGCTGGGAGCCATTGCGCTGGCTCCTCAGCTGCTTGGGAGGCTTTCCTCCTTGTGCGTGCGTCTTTGGTGATGCTTCTGTCTTCCTTGTGCGTGCGTCTTTGGTGATGCTTCTGTCACCCTGTAGTAGCCAACCAGTTAGCGGCAGGTGTGTCTGAGTGTGTGAGTATGTGAACCTGCTTGTCCTCCCTGCTGCGTGCGGCTGGCAGCTGCTGACCCTCAGCTCTGAGTGCTCGTCATGGACGGTGAACAGATGTGGGGCGTGGTGTGCAGTGTGGACCCCATGGCCGGGGATCGCAGGGTTGGTGGTGTGGGAGACAGGATGGTGGCACATGCTTATGGCGTCGTTTCAGCAGTTCAGGAGGCTCCTTCCTGTGTTGCCCAGGTTGCCCCGGGCCCTGGGGAGAGGAAAGGGGAACAGAGGGTCAGGTGGTCAGGGTGAGGGAGAGTGGAGGCCACAGGTCCTGGGGGAGCACGCGAGCTTGAGCCTGGAGGAAGGACTGTGAGGCAGGGCTTGTCTGAGGCCCAGGGTCCTCAGGGTGTCCTCGGGCTAGGCAGCCAGCACCTGCCCGTGGGAAGCAGGTTGGGTGCTCTGGGTCTCAGCACCCCGAAGCAGGTTGCTGGGCTTCCTGCTGGCAGGCAGGATGTGTCTGGAGGCTCGTGCTTCCTGACTCAACTCTACCCGCTGCCCAAGGCCTGGTCCCTGCCTTCAGGGCATCCCCAGTGGAGACAGGTGTGGCGGCATCATTCTGGGCCCGCCCAGGGCTCCTGAGAGCTCTGCAGATGAGTGTCCTGGGTTGGGGGTAGCCCCAGTGAGGGCGTGTCGGGGCCACCTGACCAGTTCAGCCCAGGAGCCTGGAGCCGGGTCCCCAGGAGGTCTGTACCAGGAGGTGGGGCTGAGCTGTGGTGGGCGAGGAGAGGCCAGAGAAGCACCTGGAGGATGAGCACCCTGCCAGCCACTGCCTGTGGGGCCTGCTGGCGGTGACCTTACCGTGGGAGCTCGCCTGAGCCCGTTCCGCCTGGCTGGGCACCAAGGGTCCGTGCTTAGCTGAGGACAGGGCACATGGCAAGTGCCCTGCCTGGTTGTGGATTTTGTTCAGGCCCTTAGTGGTCAGGGCTGGGCCTGGTCTGGGTGTGGGCAGGTCAGGGCGATGGACCCCAGCGTGCTGGTGACATGGGAGGGCAGGGGTCCTGGGGTGGGTGTGAGGCAGGAAAGGCCTCCTGTACTGGGCTCGACAGCCGCATGCAGAGCCTGCTTAGCATTTGTGCTTCTGTTGTTCATGATGGAGTTTTCAGCAGCGCAGTGGAGAGATAAAAGAAGCCTTTATTAACTCCTAAGACTCGGGGAAGATCCAGGGCAAGTGGGGCAGAGCGATCCTCTGGCCTGAGACAGAAAGCTGAGGCTTTTATGGGCTTTGCCGGGGTGGGGTTGGAGGGGGATGTGTAGAAACAGCTGGGGAGCTGGCTGGGGTCCTCCCTGCTGCGGTGGGAAAGGTGAAAGGAAATTGCACCCTGTGCTGGGCTAGAGCAGAAGGGAGAAGGGGTCTCTAGGAAGATAAACTTCTTGTAGGAGTTTCAGTTATATTAGATGACTACCATAATAATTCAACAGTTCGTACTAGGGCCAGAACCTATCAGTTTACATGGAAAGCACCTGCGGGAGGTGGCATGGTGCTCCCCTAAGGGAGAGCAGTGTTGTATCGAACAGTGGATGCAGACCAGCGCGGAGGTGGGCTCGGTCTGGGCAGCGCCCCTGCAGCTGGCGTCCTAGGGACCCAGGAAGCGTGGCTTTGGCCGAGCGGTGTGGCCTCAGAATGGGGACGGCTGGGTTCGGGCGCGTCTGGGAGCTGAGGGCCCCTGCCACGCTGGGGCCTCTGCTGCTGGACTTCCCAGAGTTCGTCACCACGCTGGCAGCACCAGGGGGTGCTGTGCAGCTTTGCCCCTGGCTACCCACAGCGCCATGCCTCTGTGAGCCCTGGAGTGACACAGTGACACTCTGGGCTTCACCCAGGCTGTAGCTTGTCAGTAGCTGGTCAGAACCGAAAGCCAGAGTTGACAATGCTATGGCCTGCATCTCTCCCTCTGCTGCCTTCTCGCCACTCCAATCTGTCGTCAGGGTGGCAACACTTGTCAGGCCTTAGAAGACGACCACAAAATGTCACCTCTGTCTGTCTCTTTCCCCCCTCCCTCCTTCCCTCCCCTCCCTCCTTCCCTCCCCTCCCACCTTCCCTCCCCTCTCCCTCCCTCCCTCCTTTCCTTCCTTCCTGTCCTGGGGATGCAGTAAGGCCTTTTTACTGAGCTGGATCCTCAGCCTTTTTTTTTTTTTTTTTAAACTCTGAGACAGAGTTTTGCTAGGTCACTGAGCTGAATGGGGGACTCTCCTGTGTCAGCTCCCAGAGTGCTGGAATGATGGGCGTGTACCACCTAGCCCAAGGCCGGCCTTCCTCTGGCTGGGTGCCACTGAGTAGGGTCCAGTGGCCTGGGGTTGGCTGGGGCAGGATAACTGAGAAGGAACTGACCCCAACCTGGCAGCACAGGTGGGCCCAGGTGAGAGGTGGATCCTTCCTGCTTGGAGGGGCCTGGTTCCTGTCTGGAGTGTCTTGGTTCCAAGGCAAGGTATTTGGAGGAGGGCTCTATGGGTCACAGGGACAGCAATTCCAGGACTTTTGCAGGACACGTGGCCATCCGTGTTGTCTTCCCTTTGCTGGGCTGAGCTCCAGTGTCTGGTGTGCAGCCTGCCACCCACACTGCTGGGTCTGGCCAGAACCCTAGGGCAGCCACGGCTCTGGGTGGCTTTGGTTTGGGATAGGATTTCACTTGGAGCCTGGGCTGTGGCTTGGTAGTAGTGCCCCTGCCTGGCATGCACCAGGCCCTGGGCTCCGTCCCAACCCCACAGAGGAGAAGTTTCACCTGCTGTTTCCTGTTGCTCACCTCCCGCCCTCTGGGCCTGCTCCCTTGGCACTCCCTTCCTCCCCACACCTGTCTTCTGTCCTGTGCCTTCCCCCCTCACTCTCCTGGTAAGGTCACCAGGTGCCCGTGTGCAGAGGTGGATCACCCCCCAGCCACGATGGCCGCCACACAGAGAGCCATCTCCAGATCACACTTCGTGGCTTCTGGGGTCTGTGTCCCGGAGAGCTCATCCATGAATACATGAGGGATTTCCCGTTGTCTTGTGGGTGACCCAACCCCGTCTCCTCCTGGTCGCCCAGGAGCTCTTGGTGGCCACTGTGCACCAGGCCAGTCTCGGCCATGTCCGTGGGTTACCTGGCCAGTAGCCACATGCTCTGTCCTCCTCCTCGGCAGCTGCATCTCTCCCCCGTGAGGCTGGCTGAGCTGCACGCTGACCTGAAGATGCAAGAAAGAGATGAACTCAACTGGAAGAAGCTGAAGGTGGAAGGGCTGGATGAGGACGGGGAGAAGGAGGCCCAGCTCATCCGCAATCTCAACGGTGCGCCTTGACGCGTCGGGGGCAGCTGTGCGGCCTCTGACGCTGACTTCTTAGGGGTGATGTGGGGTTGGGGGCCTCCCCTGAGCTGAGCTGCTAGCACTGCCGACCTGTCCTGCGGTGACAGTGGGATCGGGCATCTGGCTTCCTGTCCTCACGCACTGGCCCACGCAGCTGGCCTGGGACACAGTCTGCCAGGCAGCGCTCCTGGGGTGCAGGCTCAATCCCACTAGACCTGTGTGGGCTAGGGGAAGGTTCTGGAAGGCGGGGAGCAAAGTGCCTCATGCCCCAGAGCTGCCACCATGGCTCACCGGCCACTCCCCACAGTCCTCCTGGCCAGGTACGGGCTGGACGGGAGGAAGGATGCTCAGGCGGTACACAGCAATGCGCTGGCCAATGACGCCCAGGACGACGGGCTGGGCGACCCTCGGCTGGAGAAGCTGTGGCACAAGGTACCTCGGTCCCCTTCTGGACCTTGTCCTGAGGGTGTCGGGGCAGAGGCATGGCCGGGGGCATCTCGGGTGCATGCGGGCATCTGTGGTTGCTGTCTCCTGTTAACCGTCCTGCCTTCTTGCTTGGAATATTCCTGCTCTCTTCCACGAGGAATTGAGTTCAGTTTATAGATGGTAGAGCTGCAGATACTAAGAATATACGTAGAACTACCTGTGGGTGCCTGTAATCCTAGCACTTAGGGGGCCGAAGGAGGATCACAAGCTCACGCCCATCCTAGATAACTTAGCAAGAACCTGTCTCAAAAACATGTTTAAAGAGTGATTGAATGCTGGGAGTGTAGGAAGTGCAAGACCCTGGGCTGAATCACCAGGACACCACGGGAAAAAGACTTGTAGTGGGCCTCAGTGAATTTCCTGAGCCATGGCCCAGGTGTGGCTGTGTTCTTCCCCTGTATCTGATAGCAGGAAAGGCACCCTCGGCAGGGAGTGCCTGCCTGCCTGCCTGTCTGGCAGTCTCTGTGGTTGCTGTGCCTGGGAGGGGGAGGGGTACTGGGCCTCCCAGCTGTTTCCTTTGGGTGGCAGACATCTGGGCGGGGCAGCATGCCTGGCACAGACGGCCGCGGGCCCGCAAGTCAGGATTCTGTCTAGCCGAGGTCCTGTGGTAGCAAGCGAGTCAGGAGGGCGAGGAGGTGCAGAGTGAGCTGGGCAGGTGGGGTGGTGTGGGCTGCCGGACGTCCCCAGGGGAGCTGGCCTGCTGTCCTCACCACCACACCCGGCCTCCTACAAGTCTGGGCACCTCACCGGGCTTGCACTTTCCCCGGGTCAGAGACTATGTGAGAGGCACGCAGGACCTCACATTGCACTCTGCCAAGGTCTTGCCCGTCCCTAGGATGCTTGCCTGGCGGGGCCCAGGCTGCCCTTTGAGCAGGTGGCAGCTCCGGGGCACTCAGCCCATTGCCCTCCCTCTCAGGCAAAGACCTCAGGGAAGTTCTCGACTGAAGAGTTGGACAAGCTGTGGCGGGAATTCCTGCACCACAAAGACAAGGTCGACGAGTACAACGTGCTGCTGGACACGCTGAGCAGGACGGAAGGTGCGCCAGGCAGGCAGCGAGCTGTAGCAGGCCCTGCCGGTGGGCCCCGTGGCCTTCCTTCCAGTTCCTGGTTCCGTGCTTGGGAAAGGCACCCCTAGGCGTCACGCAGGTGCACGTGGTCCTCAGGACACTGCACTGGGGACTCGGCTCTGCTCACCGTCGGGAAGTACCTCCACACACCGAGTGTCCCTGCTGGCTGGCTGTGTGGCCTCCTCCCCAGTGGAGGGCCCTGAGAGCATCTGAGTGCGGAAGCGGGTGGATCAGCCAGCTTTCCCATCTCTGGGCACAGGTCCTAGCGCCCACATTTCAAGGGCGGTGAGCTGGCTCACAGTCTCAAGGGATTCCGTCCGTGGTCAGCTGCTCCGAGGCAGACGCCATGGTGGAGGGGCGTGGGCGAACAGAGTTGCTCAGTGCGTGTTGGCTGGAAGCAGTGCCAGAAAGGAAGGGACGAGGGGCCATCTGTAGGCCCCGAGGACACCCTTGCTCCTGAGCTTCATGGTGACACTGGGGACCACAGACCTGGGGTGTGGCTCCTGGACATGGCCTCTGCAGTGTCACTGTGCCTGGGCATGGTGTGCCTGTCACATGCTGACTTGTGTTGGAGGCCAGCCATCCCTGTCCAGCAGCTGTAGAGGGGACTGAGGGAGACACTTGGAGGAGAGGATTGGGTTTTTTTGTTTTGCGGTACCAGGGATCAAATTCGGGACCTTGCCCTTGCCAGGCTCGTGCTTATGCCCCTGAGCTATCTCCCCAGCTCAAGGAGAAGGTTGGATTTTTTGACTAAAATACAGGCCCTGATTGGATTCACTGCAGCAGAGTGCTGACAGGGTTGTAGGTGCGCTCAGCAGCTCCTTCCTTAAAGGGTGCCAGTGATAGGGAACAAAGACGTTTTCAGGACGCTGGTACAGGCGCATCACACGTGGTGGTGGTTTTCATCCCGTCAGCCTCAGCTCTTTATCCTCCATCCTTGGCCACTTCCCCACCTCCCAGGGCCTACCATGTGGTTTTCAGGAGGGCTTTGAGACTCTCAGATTGTAGTCTGAGGCTGCACTCAGAGGGGCTCTGGTGGCCTTGGTGCCATGGGTCCTGTGTGGGCTGGGGTCCTCACCAGGCTCTGTCCGTGTCCGCAGAGGCCTACAACAATGCCATTGGCCCCGTGGACCTGAGCCACAAGGGCGACATCCTGTCCAGCAAGCACAGTGAGCTCAAGGAGAAACTACGCAGCATCAACCAGGGCCTGGACCGCCTGCGGAAGGTCAGCCACCAGGGCTACGGCCCCAGCGCAGGTGAGCCACTCCTAGCCCCCAACCCCACAGCCACCCAGGTGGCAGCTTCCCTGGGATGTGCCCCCTTTACCTCCTTGGCTTTTGTCCTTCATCCCTCCACCTCCTTCAACCCTCGTGTCTGGTGCCCAGGCTGACGCAGCCGCCCCTGTGTTCCAGGACCTGGTTATTCCCTCACCTGCTCGCACCCACTCTTTCACAGAGTTCGAGGAGCCCCGGGTGATTGACCTGTGGGACCTGGCCCAGACTGCCAACTTCACTGAGAAGGAGCTGGAGTCCTTCCGGGTAAGAAGCTGCGGGGCACTGTCCCCTGCCAGTCTCCAGGGTGGCACAGATGCCACCATCTCAGCCACACAGCCCCTGCGGTCATCCTGACCCTTCGCCCTTCTCTGCCAGCCTCTGACCCCAGGGCACCCTGAGCACAGCCCAGTGGGACAGACTGGGCCCATGTACCATCCCAGCTGGGTGCAGCCTTGGCGACTGCCAAGACAGGGGCAGGGGCTCAGCGGGAGCCTGTGAGAAGCAGCAGCCCTCGGGTGAGGAGAGGAGCAGTGAGGTCCATGGCCACTGCCTCGCTTGGGAGCTAAGTGGGCCTCGGCTGGCCCGTGGAGCTGGAGCCTCTGTGCTCTGGAAGGGGCCTCAGCCGGAAGGAGGGGGCGGGGCTCCCCTGTGGCCTAGACACTGTGTGCCATGTGAGCACTCACGTGGGCTGGGGCTGAGAGGCCGATGGGTGGCAGCAGCCTCCTGAGGTGGGCCGGGGTGATGCCAGGAGCTGGGCTCATGTCTAGGTGGGGGGGTCAGAGGTCGCCATGGGTACCCTAGAGCCTGCAGTCGTCCTGCACGAGGGCCAGGGCCAGGATGGAAGCCACATGGTAGGGGTGCAACTCCCGGTCCCAGCCAGCGGCCAGCGTGGGTGAATGCGGCAAGAAGAAAGGGGCGGCCTGGGTGCCCAGGGTGTGCACAACGGTCCTCCAGGGCCACCAGCTGGGGGCACGGGCCTGGGCCCCAGAGGCTGTGTGAAGGAGACTGAGGTGCCAGGCACCTTCCAGGAGGAGCTCAAGCACTTCGAGGCCAAGATTGAGAAGCACAACCACTACCAGAAGCAGCTGGAAATCTCGCACGAGAAGCTGAGGCATGTGGAACGTGTGGGCGACCAGGAGCACGTCAGCCGCAACAGGGAGAAGTACGCGCTGCTGGAGGAGAAGACCAAGGAGCTGGGCTACAAGGTGGGCCCCAGGCTGGGCCTGGGCAGGGTGTTCTGCAGAGGAGTACCGCACTCACAGCAGCCGCGTCGCTACCCCTAGGGCAGTGGCTGGGCCAGGGGCTGGCTGCCAAGTGCTTGGAGGCCTCATGTCCCCCAGCTGTGGGTGTCTGCAGGGGAAGGGAGAGGCATCACCTCCAACCCAACGTCACGGGACACCAAGGACCCCAGGGGACATCCCAGCAGGGCCCACTGAGGTGCCAGCTGTGCCCAGGCCAACTGCTCTGAGCCCTGATGTTCAGGATGGCGGCTGGGGCTTGGGGCTCACTGCCAGTCCTGCCCTTGGTGACCTCTGACCCTGGGGCTCAGCTGATGGGGCATTGTTCCCCATGGCCAGGGGTGGCTGGGGCCCCTGCAGGTGGCCTTCCTGTCCACTGGCTGATAGTATTGTGACGAGTTCTGTGGGGATGCAGTAGTGACGGCAGCAGCGGGGCTGTGCTGGCCGTGTTGTCCCTAGCTGACCAGTGTCCCCGTCGCCTACAGGTGAGGAAACATCTACAGGACCTGTCCAGCAGGGTCTCCAGGGCGCGGCACAACGAGCTCTGAGGCAGGCACTGCTGCTGGGGCCGTAGCAGAGGGCGCAGGCTCTCCTGGTGTCGTCTGTGTGGACGCCCTGCGATGTGCCGGCCTGGGCACGGCACCACATCCAAGAAGAGCCCTCCATGTGCTCGTCACATGCATCTCAGACTGTGAACTGGTCCCACCTGAGGCTGATGTGGTTCCTGTGCTCTGAAGCAGACAGTTGTCACCACCCCATGGGGACCTTGAGGTCCAACTGCCATTGAGTGTGATAATCCTCTGGACAGTGTGTGTCACAGCCCTGCAATTTGCCACTGGAAATGTTACATAGAGCTTGTAAACACATGACAGTCTCTGACCATTGTCATTTGTCTGGTCTCATAGTTGGAGCCACCCTTTCTGGAGCTAGCCTGCCACCCTCCCTGCTGTCCCCAGGGCTCTGCAGTCCCCACCCATCCCAGTGCCACAGCCTGGCCTGCCTTAGCCCCGCACCCTTAGGTGCTTCCTGCCCTGCTCTGCAGCTCCAGGGGCTGGGGAGACTTCTGGGCCGCAGGGGAGAGGGGCCTCCAGGATGTTTCTCTGATGCCAAGGGGACTACTGGCCTTGTGCAGGTTGGAGACCAGAACACAGCTCCCGCGGTGGGACCTGGAAGCCGCTGGACCAGGTGCGCTAGGTTTGCCAGCAGCTGGATGTCCGAAAGCCAAGGTGTGCCTGACGCCAGCGGCTTGTTGTCCCTGAATAGAAACCACGATGCCGGCCGCATGCTGGAAGCTCACCGGTTGGGGCAGAGGTGGTGGGGTGTGGCGGGGTCCTCCAGCTGAGGGACTCAGGAAGTGGGTGGCTTCACCTGCGTGCTGTCTGCTGCAGCTTAAGTCTGCCAGGGTGTCCCCCAGCATGTACCCCGATGTGCAGAGCATGGACTTCTGGGACTCAGTCCCGGGCATCGGTGCAGGGCCGGCCCCCAGGCAGGGGCTGACCACAGAAGGAGCTCCTGGCCTTCGGTGTGGCCATGAGAAACAAGCAGCTCCAGTGTGGAGCCCAGGGCTGTGCTGCGCCCTGCGGACGCTGAGGCCATGCACTGAAGTGAGGTGTGCATTTGTGGACACACACGAAGCACGTGTGCAGTCCAGAGCCACCTAGAGCGAGTGCTGGGGGAGCCACAGGCTTGGTGGAAGCAGGGTTGATCACTGTTGCAGCCCCCTCCACCGGAGCTCAGCACTGCCTTGGCTGGCAGTGGGCCATGCTGGTGAGGGTCCGTCTGTGGTGTCTAGCTCTCACTGTCATGCTCTGTGCCAACCATGTTGCTGAGCGGAAGTGTCTGGTTTTGTTGCTGTGAGGTTTTCCACAGCGTGAATGTACAGTACCACACTTTGCCATCTATTCTATTGTTGGTAGATATTGGAGTTTCCACTCCAGCAATAACCAGCAGCACTCACAGTATTAGTCTACTTTAGGTGCTCTAACAATACCTGGCGTCCATTGGCTCAGCCCATGGCCAGCTGGCTCTGAGATGGGGACGGCACAGGAGAGGAACACTGCGCCAGGTCACGCACCGTGTCCCCTCCAGGCAGGCCCTGCTTCCAGCAATCAGCCGTGAGCTCATCCACGATGAGGCCACTGGGGAGCACAGCACCCGTGCTCTGGTCCCTTCCAGAAGCCCCTCATGGGCACCCAAGCCTTTGGAGGACGTTTTGGTCCAAACCTTAGCACCCAGCCTTGGAAGTAGCTGGGGCTGGAGTGCACGTTTTCTGGCCCCTGGGCCTGACGGGTGCTGGGTCTGCGTGTGTTACTTGGAGAATGAAGGCACACACTCCCAGAGCAGCTACGGTTCCCACAGCAGCAGCGAGGTGCAGGGCGCAGGCTGGCTCATGGCCGCGCTGGTACACAGGCTGCCGCTGGGCTCAGTGGGGGCACTTTTACCTGCGCACAGGGAGAGGAGGGAGTCTGCACACTCGGTCAGTGGGAGCTGTCATGCAGCCCCACCCCACAGAGCCAACCCCCAGCAGCCAGGTTCTGACTCCGCGCTCTGGCTCGGTTTCCCTGCTCTTGAGTATCATGGGGCTCTGTGTGTGTGTGTGTGTGTGTGTGTGTGTGTGTGTGTGTGTGTGTGTGACCAGGCCCATCCCCGCTGCTGCAGGGAGCGTGGGGTCCCTTCTGTGCGCATCCCTGCAGCCTCCCCCTTTCCATCCTGCCATCCAGTTCATAGCAAGTTAGCTGTCCAGCAGCCTGCAGACCTCAGGCCCTCGTGCCGGTGCCCTTCCTTCTGTTGCCGTCTCGCCAACTCCTGATTCAGTGTCACACCTGTTCTCAGACATTCCGTGGCATAGGCCCGGTCCTGTCCATTTGTCCTTCGTGCTTGACAGTGTCCCTACTCGGTGGCTCTGTGTGAGGCTGGAGATCAGGCCACGTTTACTTTCCTGTACTTGGACTCTGCTGTCAACAGCTTTGTGTTTACACACGTCTTCGTATCTGCTTCTCAATTTTTCCCAGACAAGCCTGCAGGGGGTTTGGTGGTGGGTTGCCGCAGGTCCTGTGTGCACGTGTCTTGTGTGCGTGCACGCGTGTGGGGCTGAGCTTTGAACCCAAGGCCTTAGCTGCAAGTAAAAGTAAGCTCAGGGAAGAAGGTAATGAAATCAGAGAGCCACAGAAGAGGTGGACACACAGAGGAATGGTGACCTCTGTAATCCAAGCTATTCCAGAAGCTGAGGGAGGATCACAAGTACAAGGCCAGCCTGGGCAGCTTAGCAAGATCCTAGCTCAAATGTTTTTAATGAAGCTGGCTGGTACAGCCTAGGTACACACAATGATCGCATTCATCAAGGGAATCTGTTCCAGTATGTGATGAAAGCAGGTGACATTATTAAAGAGACTTTTGAATGCAGCTTAGAGGCAGGGGACCCCAGGGTTGGCTCCTTAGTACGGGAGACCAAGTTCAGAAATGGAAGTGTAGGGCCCCAGAGAGCACAGGAGGCGGGAGTGGGGAAGCTGCCCGAGCCACGGAAGCCTCATAATGAAAGGGGCCACTGTGAGGAGGGCACTGGTGAGAGCTGCAACGCCTAGGAGCAGTGGAGGCTGAGGAGAGAGGATGGCTGTCACAGTCTGGGCCACGGGGCAGCGGCTGGCCCAGCAGTGGCCGCTGAGTGCTGGCGGGAAATCAGCTGCGCGGGACTGCCCTCGTGCCCCCGTGGGGAGGAGGGTAGCCGCTGTTCTGGAGCGTGGCCGCCTCAGATTCGGCCCCTTTCGATTGCAGCTGGAGAAAGCACTCCTTAAAAATGAATGAAGAAAGACAGGACCGCTGACAAAGGGCCCCAACCCAAGAGGGGCACGGTGGGGCCCAGACCTGGGTGTGGGACGCCAGATGCTTCTAGAAGACTCAGAAGCCAGCCGTATGGCAGCTGTGATGCGGCGGCGTGGGGGAAGCTCCGCACCCGTGGAGGAGCTGGCCGCCTACTGGGACGGACAGCAGAGGGAAAAGCGCACTCCAGGGGAAAACCAGAGCCCCGGGAAGGGAACGCGATGGCAGAGTGCTTGTGTCCTTCAGCATTTATTCCAGCAAGTGACACAGCCACAAATCCCCTCAAAGTTCTCTGCCGGCGCGCACTGATCCACCATTCTGCTCGCTTTCTGGAGCCTGCTTTTGCTCGTGCTTTCAGTCGTGCCGTCCCCGTGGCTTCAGTGTCCTGACTCATCCCAGATGCTTCCTTTTCCCAGTCCTTTTGACCTTGGGGAAGCACCAGCAGCCGCCCGGTGCAGGCGCTGTGACGCTCACTGGGCAGCAGCCCCCTTCCGTGTTTTTCGTCACACCTTGTAACGTCATGCAGGAGAGGACTCCAGAGCTGGCCCAGGAAGTGAGCACACAGTGCGCTATGTTCCAGTCGAGGAGGAGGATTGTGAGGGGGATTGATGGCACCTGCCTTTCACCGAAATTTTTCAAATGTGCATTCCTCGTCCTTTCCCACCACCCGTGCGTGACCTTGCTCACACTTCAGTGGGATCGCTGGAGTCTACCATGGTCAGCGTCAGAGCCAACCTAGCAGCCATGCCAGGCTGTGCCAGGGTGTGGGGTCCCTGGAGAGATCTGTGAACAGAACCCAGACATCTCAAAACAGTTGACAGCAACTGCAGGGCCCGGGGCAGCGGGCGCTGACCTTGAGGACAAGGATGCCAACATCAGCATCTCCTCAGCTGCGGGAGATGACGGTAGAGGATGCAGATTACAAGGGGAGCAGCCCCACGGTCAGGCAAGCCTACATGTCCACAACCTCGAAAAGCGTTCAAGGCCTCACATCAGAGGGAGGTGGAATAAAGCCTCAGCTGTCACTGTACACTCACCCCGTAGCAGAAGTGACACCCACCTAAACTTTGAGACCTGCCCACGCTCTGGTGCTGTACATGCACATCCAATTAGAAACATGGAATTTGGCAAAACTGTAGGCAAATCAGCGAGGTGCAGCTCCACCCTCCTACACTGTCCCCGCCTGGTGGCAGCTTCTAGGAGGCTCACATCTGCTTCCCAGCACCAGCCACTTGGGCATCTTTGCTTTAGTGGTGCCTGAGGTCCAGGCGCTCAGAGCCCCAAGGTGCACCCAGCCACAGCCTTATTCCTTGGATCTGAGTGTGTAGCTCCCCATCCTGGGCACACAGTCATCCTGTAGCTCAGGCGTGGGGAGAGAGCCTGGCTGAGCTCCTGCTCCAACCCCAGGAAGGCAGGGCCACAGCATCAAGGTGGAGAGATGGGAGGGCAGCCGAGTGGGCATCATGGCCAGAAGAACATGGTGACACAGCCGGCCAGGGGAGGCCTGCCCAGGCTGGAGCTGAAGGCCAGGGTCCCAGAGACCTCAGCACATACGGAGTACTGCACGGCCCGGCAGCTTTGCAGATGAGCCAACAGGTGATGCACATGATCCTGCCGCCCCCCAGCGGCTCTGCTTTTGAGGAGACATCCCCGCCTCCATGGCTACCGGACTAGGCAGTGGCCTGCAATGAGCAGAGCAGTCCCCACCAAGACAGCCTGGCCCCACTCTCGTGCCCCTCTGCTGGAGTCCATGTCCCTGGACCTCCTTGTGACAACCTGGAGAGGCGGCTGGCCCCTGGACAAGCACAATGGCCACGCTCTGCCCACACTCAGAACATAAGCGGGGTCTAGAGTCCCTCCAGGCTGTCTCCAGCAGTGACTGTCCCTCAGCACCTTGACCTCTCCTGCAGTCTGCTTTGCTCATCAGGGCCACAGCTGCTCAGGAGGGGGAGAGGCCAGGGGGCTCTCCACCAGGACTGCAGGCTCAGCTGCACTGGGTCCCCGTGGGCAGCTCAGCACAGACCCACAGGGTGCTGGGGAGCTCGGGACGGGGGTGAAGGTGGGCAGAGCCTCTGACCCCTCAAAACACCCCAGCAGCTCTAAGTGAGGAGGGAAGCCCACAAAGGCCTTGGGTGGGAACCCCAAGCTGGATCACCAAGGATGCCTCCTTCCTGGGCCCCCCAACTCAGCAGCAAGATGTCAGGTGAAGTCTGGGGCAGAGCACACAAGAATGAGAGCCGCAGGCCTTCAGGAAGGTGCCCTTCATTGCTCTAATGCACAATGACGGTTCCCACCCTGCATTGGCTGCAGTCCTGAGCAGCACAGGGGTGAGCACAGCAAGGTCATGCACGTGCTGCCAAGGGCCACAGGCCTTCTGTCCCCCGCCACCTCAGTCCAGGGCCAGGGTGCCATGGCCTGCAAGATGGGACCCTGGAGTGGCAGAGAGGACAGGCCCAGGCTAGAGCCAGGCAGTGTGTCCCAGGCCTGGAGCAGAGGCTGTGGACGGTGGGGCAGGGCCCAGCTCTGCCTCAGTCTGCCACTGCGTCTGGAGGTTCTTAGTCCTCTAGGCCGCAGCATGGTCTGTGCTGTCCTGTCACTCAGATGGGAGGGCAGCTGCACCCTAGGCCTCCACATGTGGTCCAGATTCACCCGGTGGCCACAGCCCAAGTAACACCTGAGGGTGGGCCCTCTCAGGGACAGCAGGCAAAGAGGAGCCCGGGTTGCACAGGGTTCTCTCGCTGGGAGGAGCCTGCGTGGCCCAGGGCCTTCCACGCACTCCCTCTGGGGACTGGGGGCAAGGGTACATCCCTGCAGCTGGACGCCCGTCACAACCTCGGCAGAACACCTCCAGAGGTCACTGCTCCCAGCGTGGGCTTCACTGTGGGGTGCCCCTCTTGCGCTGCTGCAGCTCGGATAGCCGCTCCTGGGCATGCTGGGCCCCAGCCCGCTGTGCCGCCTCTGTGGCTGTGATGTCGATCTGTGCATAGCGGGAGGCACTGGCCCCTGCAGGCAGCCTGGGGTGAGTGGAGCAGCCCTCTGGGAGCCACCACCCTGCTTCCCAGCCCCACCTGAGACACTCCATCCCTCACCCCGGTCCCCCAGAACACGCTCAGAGGGTGGCAAGCAAACAGCAAGATGGGCCCCAGCTGGGCAGGGCCCCTATGCCCACCTCGGATGCCTGTGCTGCCCTGCTGGAGGTCCAGCCCCATGTAGTGCAGCTGCTGCCGGGACGAGGGGCTGACGGGGATGTTCACGTAGGTGGGCGTCTCGGGAGACCCCGGCCCTGGAGATCCTGTGAGGGAGGGGCTGTGAGTCCCCAGGAGGTGTCGAGAGCTGTGCTGACCCTGGTCTGGTCTGCAAGGAGCTCCTGCAGCCCCTCCTAGCACCCTGCACTTCCCTTGGGCCTTAGACCCCCCCCCCCAGCCCCTGTCACTCCCTTGTCCCCAGTTCCTGAGGGCCTAGAGACACAGCTAAGCAGGGGGAGTCATGCTTGGTCCCACAATTCAGAGCCTCAGCCCCAGGGCGGGTTCTGGCTCTTCAGTCCCTGCCCGGGAGCCTCCCCCCCCACCCCCGCATGTCCCTGAGGTAGGCCCTCAGGCCCCACAGCCCACGTGCACTGGAAGCCAGTCTTCTCCCCTTCTACTGCTCCCAGCAAGGCTGGGGTGGGGCTCATTCCCTACTTGCTCCCAGTGGGAAGAATGAGGCAGAGACCCAAGCTCCTGGGTCCCTTGGGGCAGAGCCCAAGGGAGCCAGATCGGTGGGGCTGCCTACCTTTCCAGTACACTAAAAGCAATGGGCTGTCCTCCTCCATCTGCCTAGCTGGGGCCTAGGATGACCTCCCACAACAGGGCCTGGCCCCTGGCCCCTGAGGATGCTGACAACCCCTGACTGGGACAGGCTAAACCACTCCACCTCTCTGTCTCACCCACACCTGGACACACTGGCCCAGGAGTGGGACATCCATTGGCTAAAGGGCAGGCAGGGGGTGTCTAGAGTGGAACCAAGTGCCCCAGAGCCCACTGCCCACCCCACTGCCCAGCTCTCAGCCCAGACCACAGACAGGCTTAGCGCGGGGCCTACCTGGATGTGCCAGGGCGAGTCCTGTGGGTGAGGCTGCTGCGCCCTAGACCAAAGAGAACACGGGTTAGCACGGCTGCTCCACGGCCCCTGCACTGCCCCTGCACCCCCACGGGGCAAAGCAGCCTGAGGACAGCACCGTTACCCGGGCCGTGTCCAGGAGCTCAGCTCAGCACCTGCAGCCTGAGTGTGACCTGGGCTGCTGGGCACACTCAGGAACACAAGGCCTCATTCCTGTCGCACGTTTGCCAGTGGCTTTGTTGGAATGCGGGCCCACTGCAACATAGTCAAGGCCTAAAGTATTTGTGGCCCTCTGCACAGTGGCCTTGCTCTAAAAAGCATGGGAGCCCAGAGGGGGTGGCAGTCACCACCGTGTACAGTGGCCTCTTCCAGCCACTGTGGGCAGTGCCTGGGTAGGGAAAGAGCTCAGGGGAGGTGTGCAGGCAGGCCAGGGAGGGAGGCAGTGCCAGCTGGCCCTCCTGGGTCTATAGACACCCTAGGTCCACTTTGGTGACAGGCCCATGGGTGTCAGGAGCCCCAAGCTCCTGTGAGAGAACCTGGCAGGTGGGCCTCGTAGGAGCCTGGGAGGCTGGAGAGGGGATGTGGCACCACCTCTGATCCAGACCAGGTTTGAGGAGCCATTTAGGGTCCCAGGCTGGGACCCAAGAGAGTGGGGCACCCCCAAGCCAGCCAGGTATTCTGACCACACCATAGCCCTTGCAGGCACCAGGACCCAGGTGGGACATGAGGCAAACACCCAACACCCACCAGACAGTGGACCTCTTGGCCTCGAGGGGCTCTGCACAGGCAGCCGCCCACCCGCCTACCCCACGGCCCTCCAGCAGGGGTAATGTCCTCAGCTGGCAGGAAGGCCCACTGTGCCAGGCCGCATCACCCCCTGGTTGTGGGTGGATGCCACAGAGCAGCCCAAACACACACAGCCTCCAGCTCCCCACACCCAGGCCAGCACAGAGGCACTGCGGAGGCTGGGCTGAGACACTCGGCAAGCCCGGGCCATCAGGCCATGCTAGGAAGAGAGTGGATGAAGGACATGGTCCCCACTGTCCCTGGATAAAGAACGTTGGAAGAGCCCACCCCATACCTCGGGCCTCCAGGGGCCCGAGGGACACGGAGCATGCTGGCTGTGGGGCCCAGGCCCTTCTCCTGACTCACCCATTATGTGAGTTACCATGACCCTCCACTGTCCAGGTCCTGCCGCCAGAACAAGGGTGGACACAGGACCCCACAACCTGGCTCCTCCCCTACCCCTAACTGGGTGTCCTTTCCTGCCTGCTGCAGATAGCGACCCCAGGAAGCACAGTGGTGAGAGACTGTGAGGAAGGGGGCCCTGGTCAGCTCCCTACTTCTTGTACAGGAAGCTGTCCTGGGACAACTCCCACCAGCACACATCAGACCCGTGGCCACCCCATGTGGAAGAGGAAACTGAGGCTCAGAGAGGTGTTGTGACTTGTGGGCCCCTCAGCCAGCAAGGGGGGGATGTGGCTCAAGCTCAAGCCTGAAGCCTGCCCTCCCTGCATGACAGTGTCGTAGGAGCTCTGGGCCCCAGTGGCTGTGAAGACAACTGACCCAGCTGCCCAGGACTCAGAAGAGGCAGGTGGGAGCACGAGGTCCAGGCCCAGAGCCAGGGCCTATGCCGCTGACCAGGCACACGCGCGCACACACGCATGCACACACATGCACACACATGTGTACACATGCACACACCCCAGGCCTAGGCTGCAGCCCTGGACCTCAGTCCTGGTTACAACCCCATAGCAGGACCATGGCAGGGAGGTAAGAAGGCTGGCCACATGGAAAGGACACGGCAGTATGAAAAGAAAACTTTATTTCCAGTCTGAGAACGTATTACAAACTGTTAGATTTTAAAAATAGAGCAGAGCAACGACACGGTTGGTCGACAGTGCAGGTGCAAGGCCAGGTATTCACAGGGACCCGGCCAGGTTGGCCACTGGGCCACAGGGGTACAGGAGGGCCGGACACAGCCAGCCTCTGATGCTGGCGAGAATGGCCCTATGCAGCGCCACACAGGAGCACAGACCCGGGAGGGGGTCTGGAGGCTCTGGGTATCCTGGGAGCCCAGCGAGCCCCAACTTCCTCCACTACTCCTGACACCAGCTTCCTGGTACCAGCAAGAAGGTGCAGGAGGAGGTGGAGGGGACCCTGGGCAGGCCGAGCCTGGGCCTGGGGAAAGATTCCCCTTTACCTTCACCCCTCCCTGCAGGAAAAGGCTGGTGCGAGGGCGCAGTGGGGTCCCAGTCACAGGGATGCAGACCCCCGAATCATGGGGCCTCCTGAGCGTCAGTTTCCTCCACACAGACAGGAGGCCTAGCCCCACTGTGGGTGCTGCGGGTAGGCATGCACAGCCAATGGTACAGACGGTGGCTGGGGCTCTGCCGAGCCAGGGGCCCCTGGACCTGGGGCACCCAAGGCTGCTGCTGGGACTCACCATTCATGGAAGGAGATGGAGGCTTGGGGCATTTAGAAGTGGGCAGTGGACCAGGGTGAGCTGCACTGAGACCTGGCCCGGCCTGCAGGGGCTTCTGCCCCAGCACCCCAGTGCAAGCCTTCAGTGCCTGACCTTCAGGTAAGAAGACAAAGCTGGAAAAACTGGGCCTGAGCACCCAACTGTCCAGAGCACACAGCCCTGGACCATTCCCTCCACTAGCAGCCATCATGTCCTCCATGGGGGCCCTCTGTCATTGCCCCACCCCAGACCCTCTCCACTGGCTGGGGGTGGGTCCCAGAAACACACACAGAGCAGCCCTCTGCAAAGGGGCCGGTGGGCCCTGGTCTCCCGTCCAAGGGGCAAAACCCCAGCCCCTGGCAGCAATGCAGCCAGGGTGGCCATCTCAGGGAGGAGACTTTACCTTGAGTCCGCCACAGAGTGGACAGGCTGAAAAGAAAGCGGGAGGCGGCCCAGCATGGGGGCTGCTGGCTTCCCAGGGCTCAGCAGGGGTGGGGCTGGCCTGTGTGGCCTCACTGCCTGGGGCCTCTGTCGCCTGTCCCAGACGTTTCGTGCCCAGCCAGCCAGAAGGGCAGCCCCCAGATATCTGGCTTCCCAGCTCTGTTGTGGTGCCCTGGTCTGGGCCACCCCAGGAAGGCAGGCTCTGGTCCCCAGGTGCTGGGCGCAGGCTGCGGGGCGTGTCATAGTGCGGCCGACGAGACGTGGGCACCTGGTACTCGGCTGCCCCGGGTGGGCAGGCGCACAGGCTGGGCTCAGGTGCCCCGGCCGCTGGCAGTGGCAGGCTGAGCAGCGAGCCAAAGTCCTCAGCAGCCTGCCACATGTCCAAGCTGCTGCCTGCATAGGATGAGAAGCTGCCCGAGTAGGAGGAGTGGCTGCCTGTGGCAATGCCACTGTCCGAAGAGCTCTGGCGGCCGACTTCCTGCAGCTGTCGGGGCCTCAGCGGCTTGGGGGGCAGTCTCGAGGTGCTCAGCACGGCCTCCCCTGGGGCCTGGGCTGCCGCCAGCCCCAGGCCCTCCTGTGAAGTGCTGACTGAGGACGAGAACTGCTCAGGCCACGTGGTGAGCCGGCTGCTGGCGCTGATGTCTGAGTGGCTGGCCTCAGAGGAGGAGCTGGACAGGCTGCGGTCGTCCCCTACAGCAACAGAGAGCTCGGCTGCAGTGGAGTCCCATGTATCTCAGGGCTCAGCCACCACTCAGTGGCAGCTTTCCCTGAGACATTGGAGCAGAAACCTGGTGTCCCTGACGGCCCCTCTTGGCCACTACCCTGGCCCCAGCCCTGCTTTCTACCAGTCACCCATCCTGCGTGTGTCCTTGAAGCAGCCTGCACTGGCCTGTCTCCCTGCTTCCTGCTCTCTGCACTGAGAAGCTGTGAGCACCCTGGGTTCCCTCCTCTTTGCACCTCAGCTCCATATCCAGGCTTGCCAGCTGCCTTCCAGCACAGGGCCTGGGCTCTCTGCCCCCCAACACACACCCTGCCTGCCTTCTGGAGTCCCTCCGCTCTGGGCCATGAGGGCCCTGAGGACAAGCAGAGGTCTGGAATCCAGGGCCATCCCGCTGACCCTCGTAGGCGGGCCTCACCACCCTCTGTGCCCGTGGGAAATCCATGTTTGCCTTGGCTTCCTCTACTCAGCCTTCATACCAGCAGCAAACCCCAGGAAGGCAGAGAGCCTACTGCAAGCCTGAGAATTCTTACTTCAGGAGCCACCTTACAGGAGGGGAGAGGCCACTGTCCCTCCATGAGCCCCAAGGGACACGCAAAATGGAGCACTGGCAGAGCCAGCAAGGCTCCTGCCCTCCAACCTGGGAGACAGGCCACAGCACTCATGTACCAGGTACAGCCCCTTCTACCATCTTCCCCTGATGGCAGCCAAAGAGGGCCAGCTCCTGGCCAGCAGTTCTGCTGCCCCTCTGAGTATAGACCTGGCTGGCAGGAGGGGAAAACCCAAGCCAGCTCACCCATCCTCCCCATTGTGCACCTCCCACCAGCATTTACTAAAGGTTTGCGTGATAGTGACTGAATGAGTAAATGAATGAATGAACAGGAGGGCAAATGAATTAGGAGAGAATGAATGTGTGAGAGGGTGGGAAAAGGAAGATGGGATGGATGGATGGATGGATGGATGGATGGATGGATGGATGGATGGATGGAGAAATGGAGGGACAGATGGATGGATGGACGGATGGATGGATGGATGGATGGATGGATGGATGGATGGATGGATGAAGAAATGGAGGGACAGATGGATGGATGGATGGATGGATGGATGGATGGATGGATG
>NW_004524582.1:31804167-31829210 GCF_000260255.1 Octodon degus
TGGATGGATGGATGGATGGATGGATGGATGGATGGGTAGATAGATGGGCAGATGGATGCATGGGTGGGTGGGTGGGTGGGTGGATGGAGCAATGAATGGATAGATAGATGGGTAGATACATGGATGGGTGGATGGATGGATGGATGGATGGATAAGTGGTTGGGTGTATGGGTGAATGGATGCATGGGTGGATGGATGATGGATGGATAGATGGGTAGATGGATGGAGGAGTGGATGGATGGATGAGTGGATGATATATGGATGGGTGGGTGTGAAAGAAGACAGCATGATGTATGAGCCAGAAGACGAGAAGGAATGGTGGCAGAGTGGGTGGGTGATGGCTGCACACACACAGGAGGGGCATGAGGTGGCTGTCTGATCACACTGGGAGATGGGCTGTGGCCTATGCTGGGTTGACACTGGCCATACCTCCACTGCCTGGCCGGCCTGAGTGAGAGAGAATGCTGAGCCGCTTTTCCAGCTGCAAGGCTTCCAGCGCCTCCTGGGCCAACCGCTCCTCCACAGCCAAGGGCCCGCCCGGGCTCGGGTCTGCAGCAAAGAGAAAGGTGTGAGGCTCTGCTGCCTCCAACCCAGTTCCCACACTGCTGACTCCACAGCGCATCCAGCTGATTCAGAGCCTCAGGCATCCTGGGCCAACCTCAACACAGGGCTTCCCATGACCCGGATCCTCCCCAGGGCTCAGCAAGAGGCTGTAACCTTGCTCAGGATCCTGGAGCAGCCCCCATGCAGGCCCCTCATTGCTGAGCCTGGGCTCTGCTAAAGGAACCTCTTAAGCTGGACACCACACACACACACACCCCAAGGGACACTGCCTGCCAAGCCTCACAGGACACCTAAGGCTCCTACGTTGGGGCTGCTGACCCCAGGCTACCCTTATCAAGTCTGCCATCCAGGGAATGCACAGCCTCTCTGGTCACTGCCCACGCTGGTCGGTGTCTTCTGCTTCCCCCAGCACCTACTGCCCCATGCCATAATTTTGTGGGTCACAAAGCATGGAGGGCCGTGCTTGTGCCTACAGCCACAAGACAAGACAGCGCCAGCAGGGGGCGCTGCCACACTAGCCTCAGAGCCCGGCCACAGGAGGGCTCCAGCCTGGGAGCTGCCTCCTCCCTCCCGGGGGCTGCACCATGTGAAGCTTCTGGGCTGGATGACAAGTGTGCCCATGGAGGGGCTTGCCTGCCTTGGGAGCAGTACAGCTTGCACCCTGAACTCCCAGGCTGCACGCAGGCAGCAGGGCAAGCTCTGTCCTCCCAGGGATGAGACTGTCCTCCCCATCAGATTGTCCACACCCAGCCCTGTCCTGGACGTGCCAGAACCCCAGGGCCCTGCCCTGCCTGAGCCTTCAGTCCCTGGGCTGTATGGGTCCAGTGATGTCCGTGGCCACTCCTAGAGCATGGTGCCCAGACATTTTCCGGGGTGCCTTGTGCCCACCTGGACGCACCCCAGACAGCACACACCAGAAACAGAGGTCCTGAGCCCAGCTGTGAGACAGACCAGGAACATCCAGGGGACAGGGAGTTCCCACAGGCTCCTCTGTGCCCATCGGCACAGTTATGGTAAAACTATCCCCATAGAAGGTGCCAGGCCCTAAAGTGCCCAGAGAAGCCCCAGGCTGCCTGGCAGTGTGGTGGTCCTGACCACAGCCCCAGACCATAGGCTCAGTCTGTGAACCACAGGCAGGAACAGGCAGCCACCTAGTTAGACAGATGATTGCAAGTGGCCCTCAGGCCTTGGCCACTGTGTGGGCCCACCAAATACCCCCACCCACCTGGGCCAACCTAGCCAGGCCCCACACACACCTGGGAGAACTGGCCGCAGCCCAAAGGGGCCCTTGGTTGGTGAGATGCCACGGACGATACAGTCAAACAGGAAGCTGATCTGCTCCCCCTCAGCTGAGGACAGGAAGAAGACGCCAGCCCCTGCAAAGGGAGGAGAAGGATGCAGGGTCAGCCTGGCCTCAGCATGGCGGGGGGACTACTGCAGAGTAGGCATGGGTTTGAGGGGTGTGTGAAACCTGACCAAATTCTGCAGGACCCTCTCACCTGGTCAAGGACGCTGTGGCCTCAGAGCCCGGGACTTAATCGCTGTAACCCGAGGGATGCCACTGCATGTGTCAGCAACTGGGCACTAGGCACAGCACCCCCCAACTGCCTGTTGGGGTTCCACCTGCCCCCAAGGCACAAGGCTGATTCCATTCCTTCTGCAATGCCTGTAAATGTGGCCCTGTCCCGTGGTACACCTTCAGGCCGGAACAGTGTCTTTGTCAATGAGGGGGCCCTGAAGTGACTCCCTGGAGCAAGAAGCTAAGCCTCCACCAAGACAGGGTTCCTAACCTCCTTGGGGACAACACACTCTGCCACCAGGCAGTTATGTGATCTCACCGGCCCTCTGGGCCTCAGTTTCCACATCTGTACCAGCAATCCCTCCATAGGGCTGCTCCAGGCAGAGGGAGCATGTCAGGGCTCAGGTCACAGGACATGGCTTGTCACAGTGGGTGGCCCCATCCGGAGCTCCTGAGGGGGCCAGCTCTGCCCTCAGCCCACCTCAGAGGGGCACCCTTCTGTGACAGGCTGCTGAGGCAGGAGCGGTCCGGCAGGAGTGGTCCGTCCACACTGAGGAGCGAGTCAGCAGGGAGGGCCCAGCCTTGCCACAGTGAATGAAATCCCTTGCTGGCCGGTGAATGGGGAGGCAGGCCGGCTCGCCCACCTGCTGAGCCGGGCATGCGGGCCAGAGGCTCTGGTGGCGTCACCGCCCAAGAATCCCTCTCCTCCTGGTCTCTGCCCTTGCCCAAAGAAAGGCACGCGGCGGCGGCCGCACGCAGGGCCCTCGCACGTGGCCGCGGGGTGGGGGCTGGGCCGGAAGGGGCGCGGATCAAGGCGCTGCTCCGCGCTAAGGCCCTGCCTCTGGGCGCATCTGCCCCCCAGGCGGGCGCGGGGCTGCTGGCTAGCCCGCGTGTGGCCGGCCACCCTAGGGCGCACAGGGCAGGGCCATACCTGTGACAGTGGACATTTCATCCACGTGATGCCCTAAGCTAGGTGACAAAACAGTGTCAGTCTAGCTTTAGAGAGGAGAAAGTGAGGCCCAAGGAGGGCAAACTCTGGTACAGAGCAGCACAGGCAGGAAGTGGACTCAGGCCTAGGCCTCAGTGCCTAGGAGTGCTCAGCCTGGCCCTGGAGCTTTAGGGAGGAGGTGGTGGCATGGGGAGGAGGCAGACACCTGCCTTGGTGTCGCCTCACAGGACCCCAAGAGGCTCGTGCGCACCCCAGCCCTGGGGGGTGGGGCCGTCCAAGAAGGCCAGGTAAGCCAGGTGCCAGGGCGCATGAAGCATTTCATGGAGGCTTTTGGTGCCTGCTGGCCACCCCGAGGGCCAGGGCCCAGCCTTCCAGCTCCAGCGCTCACAAAAGGCCAGGCCTCTAATCCTGTGCTTACAGACAGCTGGCAGAGGCTGTGGGACAATCAGTCCCCCAACTATAAAAAACCACTGAGCAGGGAGTGGATGGCCCTGCATTCCGCCAGGACGTCTGCGGAGGGTCACACTCCCCGGGGACGCGCAGCAGGGCGGAGCTGGGAGCTGGTGACCTGCATCCTAGGCTCCAGGCGTCCCTCTGGCATCCCTGCCACCCGCCGGCCCCCGCTGGACCCCATCTCAGCACAAGGGACAAGGCCTCCCAGGACCCAGCACCGGGTCCTCACCACCCTGCAGGACCCCTCTCTCCTGCACCCCAGGAGACTCAGGCTCTGGATGCCTGCAACTCCGCACACGCCCAACCCGCAATCTCCTCCTGGACATGGGCCCCATCGCCTCCACAGCCGCCACCTGGGCTGTCCACCAGCTTCCAGGATGCAGGCCCTGGGGCGTGGTCTTTAGGACTCCTTCCTGGGCCAACCCTCTCCACCTTGGAAGCTGGTGATCACTGCAGATGTTTTTACGTTCACCTTCTCTGGGGCCTCATACGTCCTACATCTGTGCTGTCCCTTATCTCATGGGTAAGGACCGTGTTAGTGCCCACCTAGTACCTGACCTCAGGGCCAGGTATGCAGTGTGGATGGAGATGCCTCGCCCCTGCCAAAGCACTCTGCGCCCCACTTCCCTGTGTCCCTCTGCAGAAGGGAGGCGGGTGCAGGAGGCCGTGTCTGCTTTTGCTCCAGGCTTGCCTGCCCTGAGGGCCACCTGCCTCAGAGCCAGGGCTGCCCCTCTGGGGTCCACAGCCTGTGGCTGCCTCGGTGAATACACAGTGGCAGGGGTGACACCGCCAGCAGTGGGTGAAGCACAGGGGCCTGCAGGGCCATCATGCTGGAAAGCAAGGGCCTGGAGGGTGGAGACCTCCTGATCGACATCCTGGCTTGGCAGCCTGCCACTCTCCAGCTGCACCACCAGGTGACCCAGTCAAGGCCTGTGGAGCAGACAGGCGGCACAGAGCAGCCCAAACGCTTGACCACAGAAGCGAAAGGGATGAGGCTCCTCGTTACACAGTGACGGACACCGTAAGCATGAAGATAAGGAGCCTGGCTCTGGGGCAAGGAGGAGGATGGCAGCTGCTTGCTGGAAGAGCAGCTTTTGTCCTGGGAAGAGGCGGTGGGGGTGGGGGAAGCGCTCACTCTGCTGCAAGCTCCCTGGAGCCTGGTCAGCCTGGAGGGGCCCTCGGAGGCCGACTTCAAACTGCCTGCAGGGCCTCAAGGCTGCCACTGGGCCCCAAGAACAGACACCACAGTGCCACCTTCTGCTGCAGGCGATCACAGGCCCCTCCAGCAGCCACCACAGTCATAACCACCCCTGGACACACACATGCGTGGGCGCACACTGCCCGACACCTCAGGAGCCACAGCCCTCCAAGGGACGCAGTGCTCTCCTCAGTACCAGCCTGAGACCACTCAGCTGGGCACCGACCACCCTAGCAGGACACCTGCAGCTCCGCTCACCTGGGCTCATCCCCTGCCCAGACCCAGCAGAGGGCCCAAGCTCACACCTTTTTCCACATTTCGACTCTGCCGGGGTCCTGCTCCTGACCATCATCAGAGAGGCAGGCAGCCCCACCCCTCATCCCCTGAGGGGACTGGTATGTCACAGTGCAGGGGTGCAGGGCTGCTGCAGAAAGGGCGAGCAGTGGGAGCTGACACCCAAAGACGCTTTGCTAGAGGCCACCAGGCACGTTGTTCCCACAGGTTGCTAGGGTGTTGAGCCACCCAGGGCCTGAAGGGACTCTAACCCTGGCCAGGGGCCCAGACTCAGGCTGGTCCTCCACACACAGCCAACTCTTCCTGGCATCCCACTAGGGACACAAGGATCCACATGGTAGAGATGAGGAATTGGAGAAAGCACAAGAGAATCTGCAGGCAGCTGAATGTTACCCCTGAAATCCTCCAAAGCCACACAGCTTGGAGGAAGGGGGCACTGTGCTCCAGATTCCAGATCACTTCCCCGCCTAGGGCAAATGGGGTGACAGCTGCAGGCATCCAGGCTCCCAGCAGCTGGCCTGCCTGGTGGCCACCAGCTTGACCATATCCTGCCCAGCAGGGCCTTTGTTCCTGGAGAGGAAGAAGAGCAGCCTTCCACACCAGCCTGGGCACTCAGGACGGAACCTTGCGGGAGGGGAGCAGTAGCCACAGCGCCTCCCACAGCCCCCTCCTCCACCTCAACCACTGCCCCAAACACAGGGCGGCTCACCCCTTGGTCTCCTCCACACAGGGGCAGGTGTGCAGCCTGTGGGCACCAGACAGGACCCACATTGGCTGTCTGGCCCTGAACGCCTCCCTGGACATGGACAGGGACAGATGGCAAATGTCCTGTGGTATAGAGCGGGTGGGTCCCTGGAGGTGGCCCCAGACTTCACCGCAGGCAGTGGAGGCAGGAAGAGCAGCCTCCACCTGAGAGACGCACCGCAGGCGTTGCCCTCGCAGAGGTCACCCTAGATGCCTCCGGCCCAGAGTATCATCCCTGCTGGACCAGAAGGGCGGTCTCGTCCCTGACCTCTGCCACCCTGCTGCTGCTGCATCCATGTACACAGCACTACAGGGCTGGGGCCTCTTGAAAACGCGTGTCCACACCCCACACCACCAGGAACCCCTCCCCACCATGCGTCCTCCTTGCCCTTCTTGGGTTGACAGTCTGGCCTCGCCTCCAGCCACAGCCATGGTTCAGCCTCTCTGGCTGCCCAGCACCTTCCTGGGCCCACATCCACCTCTTCCGGCCATCTGTACCCCAGGACCATAGGCATCGCCCAGACTACAGCAGGTCAGTGCTGGGGCCACCAGCCCATCCCCATCCTGCCTTCTGCCTCCTCTTCCTTGGGGTTCTCACACAGCCTTGCCATCCTTGGAAACATGTGTTTTGGCTTTGCATGTCAGAACCACATGTGGGCCAGCTCCCAAAGTATATCCTTGTCATGTGCCACCAAAGGGCCCTGCCCCTGGCACCCCCAGTAGCCACACTGCTGAGCAGCTGGTGCTGAGGTTGGAGACTGGGCTCGAGAGTGGAAATCAAGCAGCCTCCGCGTCCTGTGCCCTGACCCTGCCCAAGCCCTCACCTCAGGGACCCTCGAAAGAGAAGGCTCTGCTGACCCAGGCTCAGGCTGGGCGCGGTGTTAACCCTGAAGTAATACAACTCAGCGGTGGCCCAGAATCTGTCCACTGCCTGCTGCCTGCTGGACACTTAGCAGCCCATGCCCTGGCCCTCTGGACAGTGCCAGGCTCACATGAAGGCCAAGGAGACCCTAGAGCCCTGTGGTGAGGCGAGCAGCTCTGGGGGTACGGGCTTTCTGCCTCAGTCCACTCTTCCAGAGACTGCCAGAGTCTTCCTGGGACTGACCCAGCCCCAGATGGCCTGCAGCACAGTGTAGGCCCCTGCATGTGATTGCTTGGTGGGGCTGACCGACCTCACTCAGAAGCACTGGGCCAGTCTGGAGTGTCCTCCTGGGCTTCCAGCAGCCCAGGGCAGACACGACAGCTCATTCAGGCCCCTGCCTTCCAGCAGAGTCATGTGTGACACCTAGGACATCCACCCTGGGAAGGGAGCCACACACACAAAAGACTGGGGTGGAGGTCCCCAGAGGGCAATATCCCTCCTGTCCAAGAAGAAATAGACAGGGCTGCACCCCTGGCCTAACATGCTGGGTCATCCGTGGCCTGTGCCTGGGAGCCCTGCAGGGAGAAAGAGGATGCTGGCCCTCTCCCACCTGCTCTGAGTGGCTCCAAAACCCCAGGGCAGTCTCCCCTGCTTGAGTGGGTGGGGCTGGGCCCCTGTCATCCTGCGGTCACCTCTGAAGCCCTTGGTGCAGAGCAGAAGGCCAGGCGCTCACCCAGCTGAGGACTCAGTGCTGTCCCCAGGGTGTTTCCTCTCATCCACCCCAGCCGCACAAGCACACAGGTGGTGAGAGGCTGGGCTTAGCCCATGGGGCAGGCAAGTGGAGGGAGGGGCCGGGGCCGAGCAAGGAGGGGCTGCATGCGTGCGTGTGGGACCCCGGCACACTCACTCGCAGCCTGCACACCGCCAGCCCCTGGGGCCCAGGAGGGGCAGGCCCCAGGAGGCTGTGTGTCTGGGGCAGAGCCGGCGGCCCAGTCCTGTGGCGGCATACTTACAATACCCACATCTGGTCCCGCCTTCGAAAATGAACCCATTGGGCACAGCTCCATAGCGCCGCAGGTCCGACAGCTTCCAGTGCCCCATGACAGCCGGGGGGACATCCCTGGCCAGAACGAGGACATCGTTGCAGAGGTGGAGGGTGGCCGGGCCACTCTCCAGCTTGGTGCCAGGAGCCACTGTCACACGGAACCTGTGCACTGGAGGGCAAACAGGGATCAGCGGGCGTCACAGCTTCTAGTCCTGTGCGACTCTGGCAGCAGAGAGGACACGGGGCATCACGGGTCCCTAGGGGCCCACTTTCTTTGCTCTCTCTTTCAGGAGCCACCTTAATTCAAAGAATTAGGGGGCTGCACGCAGCTACCTCCATCCTGACGGTGCAGCCCCACAGCCTGTGTCGTACTCAGCGCCTGTACTCCAGGCCTGGGACCCATGCTCAGAGCCCTTCCAATTTCACAGCAGGGAAACAGGCTGAGCGTGCCCAGCACCCTGTGAGCACGAGGAGTAAGGTTCTCGCTTCAGCCTGAGTCCGGCTCAGCCTGGCACCAACACACTACTCCAAGGCCACAGGGCACTGAGCCCTGCACCCCTCTTCCCACCCTGGAAGGCAGCCCAGCTCAGGAGGGGACATTACCCCAGTCTGCTGCGCCCACCTGAGGGCCATCTGTGCTCCTTCGCATCAACCCCAGAGCCAGAGGTCCCTAGTTCCAAAGCCACCCACCACCCCTGCCACCTGCAGCCCCATGGGGCCATGCTGGGTCACTCGGGATGTCTGCATAGGGCCTGGGCAGCCCCCTCCCCTGTGACCACCCCTGTCCACTGCATAATGAAAAGGGGGCACCACAGGGCCTGGCCAGAACCCCCACTGGAGAGCCTTCTGGCAAGGAAGGGGTGTCCCCTCGACAGGCACGGCAAGGCTCTGGTCTCCTGTGTGGGAGACAGCAGCCATCACGTCTCAGACGCTGCAGCGCAGACCTTGGGGTGTTACGCACCTTCCCCGAGCGCATAGCGGACGCGGGCGTCCCAGGCACACATGGCCTCGCGGCTGTCGAAGCCCAGCATGACAGCCTGGGACAGGCAGATGATGGCCAGCGTGTGGGCCAGGCCCTCATAGGGCAGGCTGGGCTCCAGACCACAGATGTCCGCCAGGGTCAGGCTGCTGCGCTCCCGGAGGCCCCTGGTACGCTCAGCCCTGTCCTTGTAGACCAGCATCAGCAGGCAGTCTGTGAGGATGGGAGAGGCGGGGCCGTCAGGAGCTGCCACAAACCCGCCCAGGCCCCAGGGCCGGTGTGGGCCTAGCGAGCGAGTGTCCTGTGCTAGGCGCAGGACCTGACTGGCCCGCGGGGCCCTCCTGGATCCTGCCCTGGGAACGCGCTGGGCTGTGAAACTAATACAGCCCCGCCTGAGCTGCTGCCTGTGGCGCCCCACTCTGTCCCCGGCCACCCCACCCAGACTGCTTCTGCTTGGTTTCCAGGGTTGGCCTGAGCTCCAACCCCTGGGGGCAGTGGGGACATCACCGGGCCTCCCAATGCCCCTCTGGCCTGGCCCGCCCTGGCCAGACCCGCAGGTCAGCAGCACAGTCGCTGTGCACCCAGGCCCAGACGCAGCCTGCCTTGCACAGCACAGGTGCTCCCATGTGGCCCCTGGGCACAGGTCCTGGCCCAGGTGGCCACAGAGGATGCTGCCACAGAGAACCTACCTGCCATCCCTCCAGGCAGGGCCAGCCTTGCACACAGAGCTCTTCTAAACCAGGCCACCAGTGGTCAGGGGACCCAGGACCCGCCACCTTTGCTGAGGGTACACGAGTGGGGCCCAACGCAACCCCTATCCACGGGTGCCTGAGGGACAGCCCTGCAGGATGCTCAAGCCGTGGAGCCCCGTTGGCCCACAGGGCAGGGAGGAGAGAGCAGTGGGGCCTGCCAGCTCTCTGCACAGGCCCAGCAAACCAGAGACCAGAATTCAGGTGACCACAATGCACACACCAATTGCACTGCAGAATCCAGCACAGAACCGCACACCTGTTCCCTTCCCAGCCCGGCCCCTCAGACCCAGGCCGGTTGTAGCTCAGCCAGGCTCAGCATGGCCACAGGCAGGTCGCAGGCACCCAAAGCCAGAGGACCGTCTCTGTGTTGCCCGAGAGCAGCCACAGACAGCAGGGAGCAGCAGGGAGCAGCAGGGAGCAGCAGGCACAGCTGTGTACCAGCAAGACTTTGCCAGTGAAGGAGCTGGTGGGATAGCAGACTCAGGCTTCTCCTGAGACTCTGGCAGGGTCTGAATTTTTGTCACCATGAAAGCGCAAAGGCACACCCCACGTGAGGAAGAAAAGAACCAAACACCTATCTGCCACCAGCAGGCCTCTTGCTGCAGCAGAGTTCAAAGGCGGAGCGAGAAGCCAGCTGGGAGAAGTAATCTAATAAGATGGCATAAAAGGAATGTGTCCTTTCAGGAATGTCCTCCCACCATGTCCCCGGAGCACCAAGAAACGAAACCCAAGGGTCAGAGTGGCACAGAAAGGGCATCGCCTGGGCAGCGGAAGCTGCAGAGCAGCAGTGGGTGTGAGCACGGCGGCTACCCTGCCTACCCAAGCCCTTGGCCGTCAGAACCTGGCTAGCTTTCTGTGGTTCTGTGGGTCAGTCAGGTCAGCATGAGTGAAGGACCAGGCTGATGTAGCCAGCGAGGCCAGACCTCTGGCCTCCTGTCACTGCCCAGCCACAGGCTGGGGACGCCTCTGTCCCAGAGATCTCATCACAGTGGGGGCACTCCTGCCAACGACCAGCTTCTGCAGCTGCCTCCTGAGGCCCGCAGTGTGGCCTACGCGCCATCAAGGCTGCCCACGCATGGGCCAGGCACCCCCTCCCCTGCGCCCAGAGCGAGAGGACTTGCACGTGAGAGTCGCTGCCTGCAGGCCCTATCCAAAGACTCCCTCTGCCCTACTCCTCCTGCAGTCCCTGAGTCTGTCCCTGGGGCCCCACAAACACTGGCCACTGCCCTGGACCAGATGTCCAAGCTACCCACTCAGGCCAAGGCCTTGCTGCCTGTGGCCCCTGCCTCTGCAGGGCTCACCCTGGATGCCTCTCTCAGGAGTCCCACTGTCCCCTCACAGCCACCCCTAGCAGCCACGGTGCCCCTCAGGGTGAGTGTCCAGGCTGCTCATTTGTCTGAGCTCCCAAAGGCTGCCCACCTCAGTGATACCCTTGGGCTGTGCAGCCCGGGCTGGACAGCACACAGCCCAGAGGAGGCGCAGACCTCTGTCCAGGAACAGATGGCACCTGCCGTGTAGCCTAGCAGGCCTGGCGGGGAGGTGTGGCCTCCTTTATTCAAGGAGTCACATTCCATTCTATAACCCCAAGCACTCTGCGAGGCTGAGGCAGGAGTACTGTGAATTCAAGGCTTGCCAGCTTGGGCAACTTGGTGAGACTCTGTTAAAGCAAAACTAAAAAGGGCAGGGGCTGCAGCTCAGTGCAGAGCACAGCCTAGCACTTCTGAGGCCCTGGCTTCAACCCCATTGCCGCAAAAGAAGCTGCACCACCAGACTCTGTGGAGAGAGGAACCCCCAGAGTTTCTGTGTTCGCTCCAGATGGGAAGCGATGCCAGCTCGCAGGATCACCGCCTCCAGCGCGACAACTCAACTCAGCAACAGCCAGAGGCGCCACATGTGACCCCTGCAACTACTTCCAATAAAAGCTTATTCAAAGAAAGAGGAAGCGGCTGGAGCTGAGCCTGCGACCAGTTTGCTGGCTCCAGCAGGAGCCGTGAGGTGCTGTGGGCCACGAAGCAGGTCTTCTTCGGCCTGTGCTGCACACCTGTTTGGGGGACTGCATGCAAGGCCCCACATTTGTCCCCAAGACCCTCTCCTGATGCCCCAGTGCCACCTGGCTGATCTCTCTGAACTTGGTCTACAAGTGCAGACTCCACCCACACCTTCCTACATCCATGGATCCCAACAGTGGCCTTAAACTCTGTCCCCTCCTAGTCCTGGGGAACATGAGTGTGGCACTTGGGGAAAGGCAGTGTCAAGCTGTGGGGCTCAAGATGAGCTGGGCCTCAGCTGTCCTGAGCCCACACCCTAACCTCAGGCTTTTGCCCCCACAGGCTTCAACTCAGGATCCGCCCGACTCAGCCTTCTAGTACTGGGTCACTGGATGGGGTATGACTTTTTGAATACAGGAGGCCACATCTCACCAAGCCAGGCCAGCCAGACTGCCTCTAAAGCATCCATCTGTCCCTGGAAAGAAGTCTGATGTAATGACAGGTGTTTTTGTGAGAGGCAGAAGAGGAGAGAGACAGGCAGAGGACAGGTGGACTAGGAGCCAGGGAGTGGAGTGACAAGGCCATAAGCCAAGGACACCTGGAGCCACAGGAGCTGGGAAGCAGAAAGGTCTGCCACAGAGTCCTGCCCACACCTGGACCGCACACTCTACCGCTAAGACCTCTGGGTTGTGTCGCTGCCTGACTCTCCAAAAGCCCCGGGAAACCAGCACTGGGGTGTTTTCAGTAAAGATGGAGCCAGGGGAGGCCCCGCAAGCGAGGGAAGCAGCAGGCCTCTTCCCAGCTGGCCAGTTGTAGGGAGGTGCCCTGCACATGACCAGTTTCCTTGGACACCAATGGCTAGGGACAGGGCATAGGAGGGACACAGAACCCGCACCCTGGCCCTTCTACCCCTCCTGGAGGCTGGGTCACCTGCCAGGCGCTCCCTGAGTGGCTGATGAGATCCACGGTCACCTTCCTGTCCAGCACCAGCCACAGGGCTCAGTCTACAGCTGGGACCCCCACTTCAGACTCAGGGTGCGGGTGGCATGTGGCTGAGAAGAGGACACTGGGGTTACAGGTGGAAGGGGACCAAGGACAAAGTGAAGGCCAGGAAGGCCATTCCTGTTCACAGACATTTGTGCCCACCATCGTGTGCAGGCCCAGGTGTGCACCCCACAGAGGGCTAGGGTCTGAGTGCTGCTGGGACACGCGTCAGCTGGGGGCCTTTGGGCCACGACAGGGGTGTGGGGGGCACAAGGGCATTAGTTTCCTCACAAGGGGACCCTGGGAGCTGCTGGCCTTGCTGTAAGGACACAGAGGGTGCTTATAAAGCACGCTGACCTGGTACACACACTCATGCACAACTGGTCACACGCATGTGTATGTGTGCAACCTGCACGCGAAGGCCCCAGTGAGTGCACAGCCAGGCCCCCACCCCTCCTCTGCCTTCCGCCACTGTGCGCAAGCTACCCACCCCTGAGAAGCGGGAGCCGAGAAGCGGCCCAGGAGCCCAGCACGTGCCTGTGGCAGACGCCTGAGTGAGCGCGTGGCCCATGCAGGTCGGGGTGGCCGGTGGGCCAGCTGTCCAGGGTTACCCTAGCAGGCTCAGAGTGCACCCCACAACCCCACCCCCCGAGGAGGCCAGCAGTGCAGAGTATATGAAGGAAGACAAGGAGCCAGGGCCAGGGCCTGCCAGCCCTCGAGAGAATGAGGACCCCAGGGCTCTGCGGGCCCCCACCCTGGTGCCCATCCCCACTCATCCCAGAATGCTGCTGCTGTACTCCTAGAAGTGTGGGACATCGGGATGCCCATCAGCACAGTGACTGCCCCATGGTAGGGCAGGTATCACCGGGAAGCGAGGCTGGGGCGTCTCCAGAGGAGGCCATTGCAGCCTGCATGGGGACACACTGTCACTGTGGGCACAGCCAGTGCAGAGGGCCCAGGTGGGGCTCAGGTGACCTTGGAGCCCTGGGCGCAGGCCTGGCTGCCTCCAAAACCCACCCTGGCTGCAGCATGGACGGCAGAGGCACCCACCCTGTGCAGCAGGAAGAGCAGACCTGCCCCAGCGCCCCGTGTAGCACAGGGGCCAAGGCGGCACAGGAGCCGGCCCTCACACTTGGCCCCCAGCAGCCTGGAAGCTGTGAAGGGTGAGCTGCATAGGCTAGGTGGGCTGGGCCAGGGCAAGAGGTGGGACAGCCCAGGGACACAGAGCTGGGCCGCAGCAGGCAGCTGGACCAGCACTGGGGATGTAAAAATAACTGTGGAGTCATGAGCTCCAGATGCCGTCAGAGCCAGGGCTGAGGGTGGCCGGGGAGGAGGGAGGACAGATGGACGGACGAAGAAGGCCTGGAGGCTGAGGAGGAGGAGGAGCAGCCATGCTGCCCAGCAACACCGGGGCTGGTCCCCTGGAGGTCACAGTGGCCTTGAGGCAGCATCCCAGGGTCCCGGGGGGACCTTGCTGAGCCCAGGACACAGCACTTCAGGAGAGCCCGGCTCTGGGCCCGCCTGCCCATGACTGACAGGAAGAAAACACTCCACGCCCCACGCCACTGCCTGGCACAGGTCACCCCAAGCCACCCCAGAACAAAGACAAGTACATGGTGGCAAGGCTCAGTGTGCTGCCCACTCAGCACCCCCAAGAGCCCCAGCAGTGTCCAGGCAGGGTCCGGCTGGCCCTGGCGAGAGCATGTGGCTCTGGCACACTGTACTCAGGTTCCCTGGCCTTCAGGGCTGCACCCTATACTGTAGTGTCACCATGGGGAGAGGAGAACCAGCCATCACCCCAGCCTATCCTCAGTGGGGGACAAAAGTGTCACCCCACCCCATAGAGGAGGAGGCAGCAGAGGTGCAGATGATGCGAAGCCTTTGCCAGCTGTGGAGGGGATGTGGGCACGACCCTGAAGCACATCTTCCCAGGGCACTTGCTGTCTTAGCAGAGCCACCCACAGTTGGGACCGGTCCCAGGGCCACAGGCTGCTTCAGGCACCCCAGGGGCTGCAGGACATGGCCTCAAGCCCCCCCTGTCTTGGCGGCGGGCTCCAGGCCTTTGCTACTGCCGTGACCACATGGACAGGTGTTCTCCTGCAGGCCGGGCTCCTGGAGTGTCTCTGAGGAGTGACAACAGGCTGGGACTCAGGAAACTGAAAAATCCCTCCATCCCAGTCTGAGTCTGGGCCAGATCCTCAGGGGTTCACTGCCTAGGACTACCCCATGGCCCTGCCAGCACTGGGCTCCTATGACCCCCTCAGGGGAGCAGGGAACAAACAGCACCTCAAGCCCAGCACTAGAAAACCCCGTGGCTGCGCCCAGCAGGCTGCCAGGGTGCTCCCCAGGGAGCGCCTCCTGTCAGGGAAGTAGGAGGGAGCCCCAACCAGCACAGGATGCTGGCCTCCCCCACCAGGGCTGCTGAGGGGGAGGGTCAGACACGAACACCTGCCAGGACGAGGGGAGGCCTCAGGGCAGTCTTGCAGCCGAGCATGCTGAAGTCCTGCCCCGGGGGGCCTGGCGGGGTCCTCACGTTCCCCTGCAGCCCTGGCCCTCTGCATGCAGCCTGACTGTGTTTTTTGCCAGCCAAGCTTCACCCCAAAAGCAGGTGCCACCTGGGTGAACCCCAGAAAAGAGTGCCCCTGCAGAGCCACACTGCTCCCCACCAAGCTACAGGGTCGCCTGTAGGGGTCCACTCAGGACAGAAAAGCACCTTCTCTACCAGGGCTGTGGATTTCACAAGACAGGAAAGTGGACTGGGCCCTTCCTCCCCACACATGTGGACCCTGGAGTCTTGGGGAGCGGAAGTTGCCCCCAAGGAGTTGAGGGGTTCCAAGGGGCCCTAGACACCAGCTCAGTAGCACTGACTGAGGGCTCAGCTTCAGGCTGGTGGGACAGCAGGCAGGACTCCAGGGACACTGATGCCATTGCTGCCCACCCGTCCCACCCATCCAGCCTGCTCTGGGTCACTGGTTGTCCACTGCAGGGACCTCTGTTCTCACCATGGGGACCCCAGCTATGCCTGAGAGCCAGAGGCCCTCAGCACCTTCCCTCCAGCTAGTGCCTGTTCATGTTCCGGCTGGCCCTGCCCTCCCTGATCCAGGCAAGGATGCCCTTCTGGGTGGCTGTCTGCCCATGGTGACCTCCCTGGACCCTGTTCTCTGCAGGGCTCCACTGAGCAAACTGGGTCCCTCCGAGGCTGCCTGAGTCAGGCCCAGCCCTGTGCTGGCCTTGGTGCCCCTCTCGCAGCCTGGCAGTGCCTGCCAGCCCCCCCACTAGGACACAGCCCAGTGCCTCTGAGGACAGAGACCCCATGCTCCAGGCAGTACGGGGCCTGGCATGAGCACTGAGGAAGTGTGGGGCTCCCAGAATGGGGCCAAGTCCTAGGCAGGAAGCGATTCTGCCCACAAAAGCAGCTGCCCCTCCCTGGGAGCCGGCAGACACCCGGCGCCTGCATGCGCCCCTGCCCAGCGTGCCCTGCAGACCCGGGTAGCTCCAAGGCACCTGTCCCCAGACAGCTGCAGCCTGTGGCTTTGCCCCTGATGGCTCCCGGCAGCCGGGGGCTGCTTGCTGACTTCCTCACTGGAGGTGCTAGCCAGGGCCGGGGCTGTGGGGGGCACTATGCCGGTTCCTGGAGGTCTGTGCCCCCAGACAGGGTCAGCACTACTTTCTGGGGATACAATGGTGGGACACTGCCGGTCAGCCAACCCAGCCCCAGCCCCAGCCCCCACACAGGCCGAGCTCCTGTGTTGAGCTGCACAGTGGCACAACATGGTCCCCAGTAAGGATGATGGCTTTCTGGGGTGCTCTTGCCGCAACACGGGAGGCTCTGCACACTGCCTCTCAGTGACCCGCTGCCCAAGCCCCTCTTCTGGACAGGCAGCTGCTGGCTCCAGGGGTTCCATGGAGTGGGCACCTTCCTGGCCGCCTGGGGCTCTGCAGCAGAGCAGGGTCCCTGTCCCAGGACTAGGCTGGAGGCGCTCTGGCTCTCCGGTTACGGCCGGGCTGGGTTTCAGGGCTCCGCTGCCGCCGCTGGGCTATTTCAGGCAAGCTGGCGCCCTCGGCTGCGTCGGGGGTCGGAGGGGCTGGAGGGGGACCCGCCCCCCACACCCTCACAGCTCCACTGCCTGCCCAGCACTCACCTGCCACCGGTGACGGCTTACGCAGTACGAGCCACCTACTCTTCCACTGCGGGGACAAGACAGCATGAGCAGCCGCCCCGCGCGCCCCCGCCCCGCACCCCCGCCGCGCCCCGACCTTCTTGCCGTCCCGCAGCTTGACCTGGCCCTCCACCAGCGCCGCCTCGGTCATCTTCTGTCATGGTTCCCACCACGCCTGCCGCCACCGCGCCCTCACCCTGCGCCCCAGGCGCCTGAGCCCAGGGTCACTTTCAAAATAGCTGGGAGGGCCCTGGGTTGGGCCAGGAGGGCGGGCCAAAGTGGCGGGCGGGGACTAGGGACCTGGCCAGTGGCGGGGAGGGGCAGGTCTGCAGGCCAGCCCAGCGTCCAGGTGGGACCTGCAGGCACGTGGGCACTCCTCCATACCTGCCCTCCATGCCCCCATCCATGCCTGGCAGTGCGTGTGGTGTGGCCACCTGAAGCTGCTGCAGTCAGGGGCTCAGACCTGGCAGACATCATGGGGGTGAGGCAGGCAGGCGGGCCTTCCTTCCAAAGGCAAATTGACAAAAGGGACAATGCTTGAGGCCAAGTTTGTGTCCTGTCCTCAACCTCCCTTGGTGCCTGCCCCTCCCCCACATCACGGAGGAGGCGGGTAGTGTGACTGTAGGCAGCCCTGGCCCAGGATGTGTCCCTGGCCTCCTCCACTGCTCAGGCAGGAGTGGGGCCACAGGGCGCACTGGTGACCTGCCCCCCACTCCCATCCCATTCACCCCTGGGCTCTGTCAGTGAGGACCATGGGTGCATGGCGCAGGACTGGAACCCGTGTGCCACCCTGGTGCCCGGGCCTCTCTGCTCAGCCTTCTCCAGCCCCTGGCCTGGAGCCACCTTGACTTCTCTGAGATGCTGCTGCTTCCCAAAATCTCAGCAGGGCTGGCCCTGGGTGGCCCCTCTGAGCCATGACCCCTCATCCTTCTCCGGATAGCCCTGCCAGCCGCCAGAAGGCGCCTGACAGGTCTACACCACAGGTACCTCATATCTGAAGAGCCCCTCAGGACCCAGGAAGTGGAGCACCTGCGTTGGCTGGGGACAGGGGTGCAGGTGGAGGTGATGTGCACTAGGACAGTCTCCTGTCCACACTCAGCCTTGGGCCTTCCTGGAGCAGCGCTTCAGGCGGGGACGGCGAGGGCTGGCCGCACCTACCGATGGCATGCGTTCCAGGCTTGCTCCACGCTGTCAGACCTCGAGCTCCAGGTGCCCCGCCCAGAGCAGAGGCTGAGGCCCAGAGTGGTACAGATGCGGCCCGGGCCAGCCGCCATTGCTGATGCCCGAGCAGGGCCAGCCCTGGAGCCCCTCCCCACCACCCAAGTGGCCACAGTTGATTCTGATGTCCCTGGATGGGGCAGAGAGCAGCAGGCACAGGAGGACGCCCGTGTGCTCCTGCTTATCAAGTGTGGGATGTTTATTCCCAGCACCCTGCCCAATGGCTGCTACCTCAGAGCCCAGCAACAGCCACTGGGAGTGGGTGGAATGGGGGGCTGTTGCCACAGACACATCCGCTGCCCAGGACTCCTGGCACGCACTGGTCCCCTAGGGAGGGGCAGGGCCCTGTGCATTCCCGGGCGCTGGCCCTGGTCCAGGCCTCGCCACACCCAGCTCTGCACCTGCACCTGCCTTGGCCTGGAAGCGCAGGCACTGCAGGGGCACACACTCCTTCCACCCCATGGCCAGACCCTCTGCAGTTGCCAGGGCTGTGGACAGTAGGGGCAGCAGCCTTCGAGGAGGAAGAGGTGGGCTGGCTCCCCTGTGACCTCGGATCGTCTCCTCCTACTAGTGCCTCCGTTTCCCCAGGTGTTACAACCGGTGTTCCTAGTTGTCAGTGGCGAAAGGCTCTGCCCCTGGAAGCAGGAAGGAGTTCACTGGAAGGAGGCTGGGCCTCTCCAGGAACCGAGTGATAGCTGGAGAGCTGGGCCTGCTGCGACAGTCCCTCCGGCCACAGGATGGCCCAGCCGGTAGCTCTGGACACTGAACACCACACTGTGGCCTGAGTCGCTGCCTGAGCTCACAGCATGGCTCTGTAGTGACGCCGTGGGCGGGGGGCACCCCAGGACCCTGCAGCCACGGGACCCTGCCTCGGCCTCGGCGCTACAGCCAGAGACACTGCCCTGTTGCTGTTGGGGGTTCTTCTCAGCTTCCTCAAGCTGCTGCCATGAGCTCTGAGTGAGTTAATGTGCGAGAGTCTCACTTTCTAATATTTGGCTTTTTGAGACGGGGTCTCACTGTGTAGTACAGGTTGGCCTGGAATTCACATGGTCCTCCTGGCTCAGCCTCTCAAGTACAGGGGTTACAGGTGTGTGCACCATGCCTGGATCTTTCTTATTTTCATTTTAATGAGAAAAAAAGATAAAATAGCAGTGAAACAGTTGCAAAACAGGTTAGTGAGACAGTTACAATAATTAATACGTTGCATATTGTTGTCTTCGTAGTAGTTATTCAGAGGACAAGATGCAGACATGACATCTTGTCTAAACAATATTAGTACAAACCTTTCTTCTTAATGAACAGCTCTTTCAAAAGAATCAGCTTTACACACTGGGGGAGGAGGGTTTCCTGACCTGGCAGCAGCAGGTGGCCGGGTGAGCTGGACAGAAAGGCCCTCTGGCTGCCCATGGCCCATTCAGGCTCCCTGCATTCCCTTGGCTAGGACGGGAGTGACAGCCACTGGGTCCCCCGGGCCACCCCACATCTAAACTCACAGGTCACAGGGCAGGACAAGGAGCCGAGGCTCAGCAGGGCCCACAGTGCGACTGTGACACGAGAGGAGGTGGTGGAGGGCGTGGGAGTCAGGTGTGGCCCCGTGTCCTCAGGGGAGGACAGAACGTCAGAGCGCACACTCCCCATGCACACAGCAAGGAAGGCTCCTGTACGTGGACGGAGACGGTGGCCAGCCTCCTGCACCCAGGGACAGCATGTTTCTGTCACCGTCGTGATGTTCCAGTGTGGCCACTGCTACAGTTGTGACACAGAGCAGAGCATGCTGAAGCTTGGCCACCAGTCCTTGGGCTACTGGGGGAGGAACCTTTAGGAGATGGCCTTGCTGGGAGGTCCTTAGGGCCCTGCGCGTGGCTTCAGGGCACAACAGGACCTCTGCCACTGCCGCTCTCTGCCTCTCCCTGCAGTACTGAGGGTTGAACCCAGGAGCTATGCACTAAGTGCATCCCCAGACCTTTTGTGTGTGTGAATTTAGGATCTACAGGGTCTCACTACATAGACTGGACTTGCAGTGATCCTCCCATTTTTCAGCCTCCCAAGCGCTGGGTTTACAGGCATGCACCACCATGCCCAGTCTCAGTCGCCACCTCAGCACCCCACAGGCGGGGCTGGCACAGCCCACCAGGGATCGAACCCCCGCCACTGCACTCTGCCAAAGCAGGCGCTTTAGTCTGCTGAGCTATCTGGCACATCCCCCAGAACTTTTAATTTTTAATTTTCAGACAAATTCTCATTAATTTATTAAATTGGCAAGGCTGGGCTAGCACTTGCTGCCTTGCTGCTTCAGTTTCCCAGAGTGCTGTCTCTCCCCAACTTCCTGGCCATGCCGCCCATCCTCCCACTTCTGTCTCAATCGGCCACAGGCTAAGACCTCCAAAGCCACGAGCCACATCACCTTCTCCTCTCTGCAAGATGGTTTGTCTCAGGCTACACCTGTGACTTTGACCATCCAATGCCGACTAAGACCACTGTGGCATTGGTGGCTTTAGAAGGAGAGGAGAGTCCCAGGTGGGCAGCTGGCTCTGTCTCTTGTGAGGCCCTGCACAAGTAATGATGTGGTATGAGGCCACTCAGATGCCCAGAAGGCGCGGGCACTGACGCACAGGCCTACAGACCCGTGAGCTGCACAAATCTGTCACTGGAACACAAGCTCTGAAACCCTCAGCTTAAAGGCGAGAAGATATAATTTAGGTCCCAGTTTCATAGGTTCAGTCCATGGTCAGCTGCTCCAAGGCAGGACAGCAAGCAGAAGGGCTGTGGTGGCTCAAGATGTTTGATTCCCAGGGTCAGAGAACAGAGCAGGGGAACAGCACCAGACAGGAAGGGCCAGGGACCAACCCCAGATCCCACAGCCATGCCTCCATGAGCACCCAAACACACCCAGGGGTTCACAGACCATAATTAACAGCCATAACCTTTACTCCCTATAAATTATCTGACCTCAGGTAACTTGTTATAGTAACAAAAAATAAACCAAGAGGACCATAACATTATTCCAATAAATGGGAAAAGTGTTCGTAAAAGTGTAACTTCATATAAGTAGTTTAAGAAGAAATAAAGTCCTCAACCAGTCTCGTGATCAGTTAAGCCCCCAAGTGAGTATCCAGGACCTTTCTGTAGAGAAGACATGAAGTCGGGTGGCCACCAGAGAATTCAGCCGAACTTCTCAGCGCCTGCGCCCTCCACAGCTTGCTTACCCTCCAGGAGCGGTGATGCAATGGAGGGTGCCTGGCCGTCACGCTAGCCCCGCCTGCAGCCACCCAAACACGAGAAGAGATTAAGGGCCAGACCCAAAACCATAAACATGAAATCCTAAACGAAATACAAATCAATCAAAAAGGGCAACAAAACAAAAAAGCAGTTGTCCACCGGGCCCAACGGCTGGCCATGCGGAGGGCCAGTGAGAGAGGCTTGGACAGGCGTGACAGGGACGGCCTGGGAGCGCTGGCTGGGTCAACAGGGGCTGTGCCTCCCGGTTTCAGGTGGGGCATTGCAGCCGCAGAGGGAGAAGCGCAGGACGTGCTCACTGCGGGGAGGGGGCCCCTCCAGGGGCTGCCTGGGCTGTGACGTGGTGTGGGGTGGGATGGGGGCCTCCCTGGGGCCTCTGTCAGCTCTGGGACCCAGGCCCCAGGGTGTGGGTCAGACCTGGGCTCACAGTGCCCCGGAGCCTGCTCGTCCTACAGCGGTCGCCTGGCCCGCGCACTTCCACCCCGTGCCCTACCCCACCCTCCTCTGAGGCCAGCTGTGTATGTGGCCACTTGTGCTGGGAAGGTGTCCAGGAAGGCCATGTTCACTCCACAGGTCAGCAGATGACACTGGGCACTGCGTTCCCCACGAAGGCCGCTATGCCACCCACCACACAAGCCAGCTCTGAGCAACTCCACTCAGAGGACAGGGCGCACAGGTGCAGGCCCAGCGCGTCCTTCTGCCCTGTGCCTGCACACCTGGCAGAGCAGGCTTGGTGAGACATGAGCCAGTGGCATGTCACAGAGCAGAAGGGACCCCCAGAACTTGGGTCCAGGGGACCCTGGACCAGCACCTGGGCAGCTTCATGGAGAGTAGAGGGGGCCAGGCTGGCGGCAGGGGTGCAGGTGCTACACACAGCTCAGAGTAGCTGGGGGCAGCGCGTGGAACATCACTGGCATGGGCCCCAGCAGGTGAGGCTGGGCAGGGAGAGTGGAGGCGCCTGTCCAGGACAGGCCCCGGACTTGGTGCCATTGGCTGCCCCTCCCCGAGCACTGCCCGACAGCCCTCCCTACCCTGCAGCTCTCAAGGCTGCCAGTGCTGGGCACTGTAGGGACTGCCTACTGCTGCCTGTGATCCACGTGCCTGTCACGCAAGTAGCCTGGTGACCCTAGTGACTCCCCCACACTGGGATCAGGGGACTGGGGAAGATCCAGACTCACAGCCGGGCCGATGGCCAGCGCATCCCCCATATCCACCTCCCCTGTGCCAACCAGGCCAGCAGGACCCACCGCCGTCACACCCCTCCGTGCAGCCCCACTCCCCAGTCCCCTCCGAGGAGTCCTTGCAGAGTACGGCTGCCCCGTGAAGCCAAACGACCCCAGCGGTTCCCAGACGACCTGTGTTCTTTCAGGGTCAGCGTTTCCCACATGACTCACTGGGGATCCAGATGGGGACAGCTCGGGGTATGCATTCTGCCACTACCTGGCGGGGTGGCCCTGGAGGCACCTGGCCTCCATCCTTTGCCCGAACCCTGGGCCTTGGGGCTGGACCCTGTGTGTGGCGCAGGTCCTTATCGAGCTGAGCAGCTCAGGCCATGGTGGCCTGGGAGGCAGGACACAGCAGCACGGCGGGGTCTTGGAGCCATCTTTATTGTCCTCTAGGCAAGCAATGGTGAGAAAGCAGGACAGCCCCTGCCCAGGGCCTATGAGGGGGGCATGGGCCGCTTAGCTGGCCGTATGCGATCACTGATCCAGCCCACATAGTTGGCCACACGAGTGTAGACACCTGGCTTGTTGAGACGCCCGCAGCCATCACCCCAGCTAATGATGCCGTACAGGTAGGCCACTCCGTTCTTCTCGCAGGCCAGGGGCCCACCTGAGTCCCCCTGGGGAGAGACAAGGCTCAGGGCCACCTGCTCCAGCCTGGCTGTGCTCTGAGCCCTGGCACAGGGCGTTTTCAGGATGGTGTTCCAACAGCACGGGGCAGGGATACCCTGGGCAGTGAGTGTGCAGCGCCACTGGCCCCTCTCCCACCTCCACCCCACCTGGCTCTCTCCCCATGGCCCAGTGTGCTTCTGGGCTTGGACCCTCTCTGGCCACCAGTGTGATCCCTAGGGGCCATGCAGCCACGCTGCACCCCGGCACAGCTGGGCCACTTCCTGGCCTGCCCTCTTGGCTGTTGAAAGCTTGCCTCTCTCAGGTCCAGGTGCAGGCCTGTGCCCTCCACACTGTCCCACCCTTCCTGAGCACATAGGGGCAGCGAGGCCCTGCCCACTGGCTCCAGTCTGAGCAGTTGGAAGAGGGCTTGGACCTTGTTGGGACTCAGTTTCCCACCTATAAAGTGGGGCACAAAGCAGCCCCTCTACATTGCTGTGCGGTGTGCAGCCCTGGGAATGACTCAGTTGACTGGCTGATTGGTTGAGAGGAATCCAGGTCAAAGGGTGTGGCCTTTGGTGCTAGCTGTCACTTGGCCCTTACTGAAGGTGGGATGTGTGTGACTTCTCTGTGCCTGGGCGCCCGTGTGGGGCTGCTGGAGACATTCCCAGCCCCTGGCACGACGGCCTGCCCACCCACCTGGCAGGCGTCAGACTTGCAGTCAAAGTAGCCAGCGCAGAGCATGTTGGGGCTGATGTCCGCGCCATACACCTCGGGGCTACTACACTTGTGGTCCGCTACGATGGGGACCAGAGCTTCCCGCAGGGAGCTGGCGTAGCCGCTCACCTCTGAGGGACACGAGCAGCGCTTTCTCAGGGCAGGAGCTCAGGGGACGGGGCTCCGCTGCCCACCCAGGCCAGCCACCCACTCACGCTCGTCCATGTGACCCCAGCCTGAGATCTGGCACTTGTGCCCCGCGGGGAAGGAGCTGCCAGGCTCGGGCAGGCAGATGGGCTGCACGAACTGGGAGCGCACAGCACAGCGGTCCCCCTTCTTCCTCAGCCGGATCAGGACTAGGGCGAGGTCAGGTCAGACTGGGCCGTGCGGCCCGCGCAGATCCCCCCATGTGGGGGTACCCTGCTGCTGCCCCAGGCCCCATTTACCAATGGATCCCCAGCTCACCCAGGTCGTGGTCACTGGGGCGGAACACGGAGTACAGTGGGTAGGGGATGTATTTCTCAATGGCGAGTGTCTGTGTCACATCTGTGCTGTGGTTGAAGATGTGCTGGCCCAGCACCACTGAGATGCTGTCCCTGGGGGGGCTGCAGGGCAGGGCGGGTGGAAGCACAGGCCTGGCCCTCTCCTGGGGTGCCCGCCAGCCCTCCTCATGCCAGCTGTGGCTTCCTCCTACAGCCCCTCATGCCTGTAGCGCGGCCCCTGGGCAGCCCCTCTGTCCCCATCAATGCCTCAGTTTCTCTCTGCAGGGCAGGGCTTGAGCCCAGCGGGGCAGAGCAGGAGCAGGGGACAGAGAAAGGGGAGCAGCTTCCTGGCTGTCCCTTTGGGTCAGAGCCCTGACCAGCTGTGGTGTGAGGGCTGAGAGAAGTGGCTGGCAGCTCACCCACTGGTCTGAATCTCAGGGTAGTGGGGTGTCTCAACCCTCGGAACTAGGAGCTGAGTGTCTCAGTCTCCCCGGCGGTACAGCAGCGGGAGTGGGTGACTCTCACACATGCTGTCACCCAGCACGGAGGCTCTGGTGTGCAGACCACTAGCCCAGGCAGCCCCGTGTCCCAGGGATCCCGGGGTACCCTGTGGTCGAGCAGGACGCATGTGGTGCAACCCCGAACTAGAGGTGGGGCCCAGGGTGACGGCAGAGTGGGCTAGGTGATGGGACAGCGGGTTGGGTGATGGGACAGCGGGCTGAGTGATGGGACAGTGGGCTGGGTGATGGGACAGCGGGCTGGGTGATGGGACAGCGGGCTGGGTGACGGGACAGTGGGCTGGGTGACGGCAGAGTGGGCTGGGTGATGGGACAGTGGGCTGGGTGACGGGACAGTGGGCTGGGTGATGGGACAGTGGGCTGGGTGATGGGACAGTGGGCTGGGTGATGGGACAGCGGGCTGGGTGATGGGACAGTGGGCTGGGTGATGGGACAGCGGGCTGGGTGATGGGACAGTGGGCTGGGTGACGGGACAGTGGGCTGGGTGATGGAACAGTGGGCTGGGTGACAGCAGAGTGGGCTGGGTGATGGGACAGTGGGCTGGGTGA
>NW_004524582.1:31829310-31859786 GCF_000260255.1 Octodon degus
AGTGGGCTGGGTGATGGGACAGTGGGCTGGGTGATGGGACAGCGGGCTGGGTGGGGCGCCACTAGGCTTAGGTTGCCCTGCGCACCTGTTGGAGAAGCAGTGGGCAGCAGACACCACCCAGCAGGTGTGGATGAGGCTCCCGGTGCAGAAGCTGTCCCCGATATAGATGGCGGCCAGCCAAGGGTGGGAGCCAGGCAGTGAGGATGAGCCGCCAATGATGCGCGGACGCAGGAAGGTCCTCTTCTTGTGCCTCCTGCCGCACGTTGGGCGCGAGCCTGGGGCCACCTCAGGCAGCACGGCCAGGACCTCAGGGGATGGCAAATGGACTCTGGCCAGGGATTCTAGGGGTAGAAGCTGTCAGGTCATGCCCAGGCCACAGAAGGGGGCTCTGTCTGGACGCACCATCCTTTCTCCTAGTCCTGGCCCACTTTGAGCCTCAGTTTCCCTTTCTGTAGCTGGGAGGGCCAAATACTGACTCGAGGCTCTGTGAAGGCCAGGATGGGCTGCACATAGAGCCCTGCAGAGGGCCCTGGGGGCCCTGGGGCCGCCTTCCCAGGCCTGAGCCAGGCACCACCTCATCCTCCACCCAGCCTGGCTTCATCCTGAGCCCGCACCACAAGCTGCCAGGCGGCAGTACTCCCAGGAGAGTGCGTGGTCCTTCACCACGTAGCACCAGGGCCTCTCATCCTTGTCTGGGTTCCTGAGGGATGAGGAGAGGACGGGCTGTGGGTGCAGCCACAGGCGACCCCCACACAGCTCTGGGCAGAGGCACCCCGCCCCACGTGAGCCACAAGTGCTGACCGGCAGAAGGCGTGGGGGCCTAGGCCGAGCAGGGCAGCAGTGTCCACCGAGTCTACATGCAGCTCCTGGTAGAGCAGGTCGGAGTTCCAGGCCAGGCAGCCCAGACCGGAGGCCGCTGTGCTGGCCACACCACGGTATTCTGTGCCATTGCCCATAAAGCAGCGCTCGGAGGGCACTGCGGGCGGCAGGTGGGAGTGAGCCATGACCAGGCAGCGCTCCGTGCTCACACCCCAGCCGCCAGCCCCCACGTGTGGCTCACCAATATTGCAAAGCCGCCCAGCATAGCCTGGTGGGCAGGCACAGACGCTGGTCCTGGTGCCCGCGATGAGGTGGCAGGTGCCCCCGTTCAGGCACGGGCTGTTCGGGCATGCTGGGGAGGCTCAGCAGCTAGGCCTGGGGCTCAGGGTTCCCTCTGCTCTGCTGGGGGCCCAGGGCATCCCCAACAGCCCGGGACCCCCAGGTGGGTGTGGAACTGTGTACCTGTGTGATGGGTGCCTTCACACTGCACGTGCCCCCGCACGCAGTCGCACTGTTCCACGCGGCCCTGGTGCACGCGGGCCCAGCGCTCGCCCGGCTCCAGGTACTCGTGGCGGGTTTCATCGAAGCACTTCTCTGGGAGTCTCACAGTGAGCCCCAGTCCTGCTTCCTACCCGCCCGCCCACTCTCCCGTGACCCCACCCAGCCCCTTACCAGTGCCGCAGTCCCTGCCAGTGAAGGCTGGGGAACAGGTGCAGAGGTAGGAGGCGGGGTCCTGGGTGCCAGAGCAGGTGCCACCATTGAGGCAGGGCCCAGATGCACAAGGGTCCAGAGCAGCTAGGGACAGGAGGGAGGCAAGAGTCTTCAGAGCCCCCAGGGACCTGAACACTGGCTCCCTTTCACCCCACAGCCCTAGCCTGTCTCAGGCCTGCCTCCCTGGCACAGGGCCGGGCTTTACCACCAGGGGGCACTGTGGCCCTACCAATGGCTGTGACCACCAGTAGGCCAGGGGAGGACAGGTCCCTGGGCTGCCAGCGACAGGATGAACTAGGCCTCTCTTCCGCTCCAGGTGGGACTCCCACCCCAGGCCAGCACTGTCTTCTGGTGGTCTCCACCCACTCAGCACTCTGACCCTGACCCCCAGCCCACTTCTCCAAAGCCAGGGCTCAGGCTGCCTCCACCTCCACCCACCTGGGCCCTGCGGAAGCAGGGTGGTCTCCACACAGTAGCCCCAGGCCCTGTCCCGGTCATAGTTGTGAGTTGTCGCACACCTGGGGGTGACGCAGGCGTGACAGGGGTCCTAGCTGTGACTCCCGGAGCACTCCAGTCGCTCTGTCACCTGCTAGGGTGCTCCTGAGACCCACCACTTCCTGTGGGCGCTACCCTCCAGGGTGCAGGTGTGCAGCATGCGGCCACCGTAGCGAAACGGGAACCTGCAGGGCCGCCCAGCTTCCGTGAGCACTGCCAGACATGGGGGGGCGTGGAGGGTCAGCGGCCCCTGGCCACACCGCTGCCCACCTCCACCCTGCCCCGTCAGGCTCTGAGCCTCACTGTGCCCCCCACCCGCACACTGAGCCCCAAAGCCGCCCACACTTGAGCAGCCCACCAGGTGTGCAGGATGTGCCTACATCCCTGACTCACCTTGACCCCCGGGAACACTACTGGTGGGAGATGCCCCGACTGGGTTGGGGTGCTCCCCACCATGGCGTGCTTCCACCTCTGCTTCCGGAGCGCTTCTTGCTGGCGTCTTGGGTGTCACCGAGGTCACGGAGATCAGAAGGGCTCCCAGAGTGGCTGTGGCATTCGGTCCTGGGGGCTCTGTGTAGTTCCAGGTGCTGAAGGGGTGGCTATGGAACTGCTTGGAACAGCGCCCACACGCTCAGGCCCAGGTTCTGCCTGCACTGGGCCCCGCATCTGTACTCCCGAGGCCTCCGAGAGCAAGTCCTCAGCCTGCAGCTCAGGGCTGGCCGGACCCTGGGTCAGTTCTGGAGACCCACAGGCTCCCAGCCCTCCTCTTGAAACTTTGGGATCCACAGCCCCAAGCGGTGGTAGGGGGCAGCCAGGGCAGCCCACGCCCCGCTCATCTGTGTGCCTCTGGTCCTGGGGCCCCTACCCCGGGCCTCATCCAAGGAGCCTATGTGGGCAGCCTGCACAGGGGTCAGTCTCACCTTGCCAGTCTGGGACTGGGTTTCCCAGGACAGCAGCAGCAGAAGCAATAGGAAGGGGCACAGCCCCGGTAGGGGGCCAGGGACCCAGGCCCAGTGCCCCATGGCTCCTCCAGCAGCTGTGTGGGCTCCCAGGGAAGCAGGAGTCGGAGGACAGGAACTGAGGGAGGTCAAGGCCATGCATGGGGCAATGATTAACCAAGCAGTCCCTAAGGCCCTGGAGGAGGAGACCCACACCCCCACCTCTTGCCCCCAACTGCCCAGGGCAATGGCTCTGTGCTGGCCTGGACCCAAGGCCATCCCAGGGCTCCCCTCCTCTGGATGCACTGTCCAGGCTGATGGGGACAGTTGGGGCCCAGGCCCTTGCCCAGAACCCCCCCCCCCCAGGCTTGGCGGGTCTGTCTCTGCTTCTGTTGCCAGGCTCATTGAGGGCAGCTGTGCACTTGTGTAACAGCCCAGGACAGACCCTCTGCCACCTCCCTCTGGGTGTCCTGGGCCCAGGAACCCTCTCTCCCAGCCCCAGCCTTAGGCATCAACTGCTGTGCCTTGGGTGACCTGCCGGGGACCAGACAGCAGAGTGACACCCCTGTGCCTGACTTGGGGTTGGGGCACAGCTGTCTCAGGAACCTCCTGTGAACTCCCAGGGGCTACAGGACCCCCATGCCGAGTCCACAGCCCCAGGCACAGTAGGGAAGGACCCATCCCCCAGTGTGGCTGGGCATCGGCTCAGCGCAGACATCTGTCTGGGTACCCAAACCCCTCCCTGGACCTCCACTTTCCTCTGTGCAAAAGTGGGGACAGCAGACCCTGGGTGAGCAGCCAGCTGGGCACAGTGGGTACTGGGGGCACAGTGGGTGGTGATGCAGTAGTGCGGAAGCCAGTGGGTGCTTGGTGCGAGTCCCCGCACAGAGGTCCAGCTCCTGTATCCCTCCTGATGCCTCCCCACGCACAGCGGAGCAGTCTGGCAGCCTTGCTGGTCCAGCCAGCTGCACAGTGCTGGGCCTGTGTCCCGCTCTGCAGGGCTCCCATCCACGGGAAGCCTGGTGATCACTGACTCATGGTGTCTCCAGCCCTCTGCCCAGGCCTGACATACCAGTTCTCACCAGGCTTGCCCAGGTCTCCCTCTAAGTGAAGTCAAGGGCAGGGGCACAAGAGCACAGTGGGCAGGGGTCCCCACACAGCACCATGGGCTGCGCCCGGCTGAGGTCAGCTCTGGGCCCATGCACCTAACCAAGTGGCCCCTGACCCCAGGCACCACGGCTGACCAAGGCCCCTTGTGGAGTGACCGCCCAAGTGTTCCAGCTCAGCATAAGGCCCACGCATGTGTCCTCGAAGACTTTATTGTGAGGCAGGTGCCAAGGGGCAATGTGGAGCTGGCAGGGGACAAGGCCATTAGTCTGTCCTCTGTGTGACTCCTAAGGCTGTGGCCACCACACATCTCCAGGGCCCAGGGGCTCAGCCCACCGAGGTGTATGCCAGGCCAGGAGGAACAGCTTCAGACAAAAGTAGCATGGTGGGTGCTCAACTTGGTCTTGGGCTCCCCAGGGCTTGGGCCCTGGCCTAGGTGGTCATACACTGGGGGCCCCACGGGCGTCGCCCTCCCAGGGCCTGGCCACACCCCTGGCGCTGCACCAGCAACGAGGTCCACGTCGAAGGTTCTGTTGACTGGGAGGCCTCGGTTGCTCCGGGCCCTGCCTCCTGTCACGGGGAGGAAAGAAGCTGTCACCCGACGACCCAGCCCTGACGCCCAGAGCCCAGTCCTGGAGCCCCCACTGCATCCAAGGTCCCTGGGCAAAGCAACCATGCACCAGCACTTCACACTTATGAGAGCAGCACGCAGCACTGGGTGGGCGGCAGGACTGCCATAGCAGGGTGCCAGGACCTGTGGAGGCCGGGGCCACGATCCTGCGCCCATCTCAGGGCTCCCCAGCCCTCCCCACACCTCCAGGCCTTCGGACATCTCAGCCTCAAGACAGGCCTCTCTGCCCAGGGACACTGGAGCTCCTGTGACCCCAAGGGTCAAAACTGTCCCCAAGCTGCAGTGGAGTGCGCAAGTATCTGCAACCCAGGTGACAGCAGGACTTGGGCTCTAGGCAGAGGGTGGCAGGGCGGGCTGCAGCAGCCCCCAAGCCCCCTCATCCCACTCTGCACCCCACGACAGCTCAGAGACAGGCGGGGCCCCTGTCCACAGGGTAATCCTAACTCCTGGCAGCTGTCATGGCCTTGCCAGTTCTGCCCACTCTGGCCTGCTCCTGCCCAGCTCCCTGAGGTCACTCCCCCTGCATCTGCCCAAGGGCCGGGTCGCTGTCCCTGCCTCAGAGTACCCATGCTGCCACCTCCTGTGTCCACTTCACCCAGCTGTGGTGTCTGGACTCCTGCAGGGCTGGCGGGGTGACCTGCACGGTGGGGCAGGCCCAGGATGTCCCCTGCTGGGCCCGTCTCCTCCGTCCTCTTGGAATCACAGGAGGTGAGATCAGCCCAGCAGGGGCCCCACCCCACCCTGCAGCCTGGCCTCAGCTGTGACAGGGAGGGCTTGCAGGTAAGGTGAAGACCCTGCTTCCCATGTAGTCCCCAAGCCCCCTACCCCATGCACCATGTCACAACCCAACCTCAAGCTTCTAGAATGGGCTTCCATGAGCCCTGAGGAGCTGAGGGTGGGGTGAAGGACTTGGTCCAGCCTCCTCCTGCACTGCATCTAGACCGGAAGCTCTGCCCAGTCGGGACTTCTAGTCCCTCATCAAACATTGCTCGGGCTGACTGGGACTCAGTTGTTCCCTACCTGTGCCATGTGTGAGGGGCCTAAAGATGACCCAGGAGTGGAGAGCAGGTCTCAGCCCAGTCTGCCCCTCACTGACCCACAGCTTGGAGAATTAAGGCCTCTCAGCTCTGGACAGCCAGCCCAAGTTCTCAGGATAGTGACAGGTGCAGGGACGGCACTGGGGATGTCACAGAGACAGTGGCTACAGCTCAGGCCCTCCTGCCCACAAGGCCGGTTTCACTGGAGTGCATAGTAGTAGTTCCCTGCCTGGCCCCCAGCCCCTGTGGACATCCCACCACCGTGCCCTGCCTGCCTGGCTCTCTGGTTGTGCACCACCCAGCGTCCTCAGGTCCCTGCTTGCCCCTCAGCAGTTCTGCTCCGGGATGGAGCTGGGTCAGTGCAGCTCTACCCACCCCCACTCTCCACCGGCTCTCCAGGCCCCAAGCTTGTGGGGACCTGGGAGCACAGGTCCTGCCCTGCAGGGCACAGCTGTCCATGGGGTCGGCCCCTCCTGAACTCTGCCCTGTGTGCCCAGCACCTCCATGCCTGGCTCTGCCCTGTGCTCTCCAGAGACACAGAGACAGCAGAGCTGGGCGCTGGGAGCCACAGAGAGCTGGAGAGCCTGGAGCAGGCTCGGAGGCCAGGGTGCTACTGCCCTGCCCCAGCACCAGGGCCTGGAGCTCTTGGGGCCCCCGTGCCCATGTCCCCACCCCCACTGGGCATCCAGAGGTCACAGCTGCCTTTCCATAGGGCCCAGCTCAGGAGGGGCAGGGCTGGGTCAAAGGTCCTCAATGGCAGGGTAACTGTGACCCAGGACAGGCACCACGGAGGCAGGGGATGACACCAAGCAAGAGGGGACGCTGGCAGGCCAGGCAGGGGCTATGGGTGCTGAGCATCCAGGGGCTGGGTGCAGGGTAGGGAGGGCCCAGGATGGGGCAGGGACCACCCAGGAAAGAGGGCAGAGGAGTGTGGGGCCTGGCCAGGGCCCCAGCATCTGCGGGGGGCGGGAGGGGGAGCAAGACTGAAGTCCGCCTGGCTCAGCTGCAGGCCCAAGCTTGGCACAGGACGTGCTCCGGGAGGCATGCCTGACCACGGCTCGGCCGTGGTATCCTGTGCTCAGCAGGTGTGATGTGGTAGCAGGGTGGGGACGAGCCAGCCTGGGGGTGGCAGGTGGGTCCCAGGACTCTGATCACATTGTGGGCCCTGGTCCAACCTCATTCCAGGCCTCAGGCCCCTGTAGGTGACCGTGAGCAGGGACAGCCTCCTCAGAGCCACGCGGGGACCTGACAGCGTGTCCCATGGGGAGGAAAGGAGGCCTCCAGGCCAGGGCCCTCGGCCTGGCCATGGTTCACCAGCCGCTCCCAGGTAGGACCTGAGGGCTCACAGACCAGGGCCCTCGGGGGCTTCCCCTCCACATGGAGACACGGCCTTCAGCAGTGCAGTCAGGACTCCAGAGAACCCTTGCCGCCAGGGATACAGCAAGGGTGCTCACAGACAGACAGAAGGTCAGCCAGACAGCCAGACAGCCCAACGTCCCCATGCAGCAGGGTACTCACTGGGGTGCCCAGAGGGGGCTACAGCGGGGCCAGCACCTTAGGAACCCTGTGCAGGTCCTGGTGCATGGCTGTCCCGGGACGCGGGGCACAGGTTAGAGTTCCAGCAAAGCCCTCCCATGCCACGCCTCCTCCACAACAGAACCCCAGGTCCACGGGCTGGTGCCATCCTTCCCTCCTGCCCCTTCTGCTCCTGTGCAGGCAACCTCGCAGACTGGTCACCCCTGAGGCAGAGACACAGCTGGCAGCGAGTGGCGAAGGGCTCCACACCACTCAGGAAGATGCCAGAGGCTGTGCACTCTCCCACGCCTATCTGCACAGCGGCCAGAGAGAGCCAGGGCTGCAGCGCCGCTGGTGACGGAACCCAGCTGACGGTGTTCTGGCTGCTCCCCTGGACTGGATGGGAACAGGACAGCCGCTCCTCTGCCACCCTGCTGCCTCTGGCACACACGTGGGCATGGGAGTTTGGTGGAGTGAATGAGGTATTTCTAAAGGCCACTATATTAAGGTAAAGCCATCTACTGTCCTCAAGGTGTGCACCACTTCCTCTAGAGTCAAGAAAGTGAAGCTAGTTTTCCAGAGAGACACATTTTCAAATGAAGAAGAAAAGAGTTTGAAGCAGTACAGTGAAAGATGAGAGTTTATTACTGTTGGAAGAGCAGATGGAGGACACAGGTAGAAACCACACACAGGCGTCTACACAGGCACAGAGGACAGTGTGGCCACCAGAGCTAGTGCCCACTGCCCACAACTGTGCCTGCAAAGAGCCCGACGTGCACAGATACAGGGAACATGCATTGGGAATGGCCTCCCCGGCCCACCGAGGTCCCATGAGACCCAGTTCTGGGGTGTCTGGGACCACCTAACCCTGTGAGGGAGGGGACCTTTGTTGTCACCCTGACAACAGGTCACAGCCCAGACACTGGGTATGGACACCTCACCCTGTACGCCCTAGGAAGCCTGTGCTGAAAGGCACTTGACTCCCAAGGGCAGCCCCCCAGCCACGAACGCCGTGGCCTGCACAGGTGAGGGCCTTGCTCGTCCAGTGGCTGCCAGGAGCACTGCCGCCTGGCCACCTCGTCCGCGGCCACACACACTAAATGTCACAGCTCCACTCCCAACGTCGGCCATGCTAAGGGCAGTGGGCACCACTGAGGTGGTGTGCCTGCTGAGTGCCAGTGCACAGAGGGGGCAGCTACGGCAGGGCACGGCAGTCCCGCACGGGCCGGGGGCTGGGCTGACTCGCTCAGGACGACTATGCTTCTGCCATCTTGAGATGAAAACTAAAGATGCGGGCTGCGTAGGTTTGAGAAATTAACACCCACTTTCAGAAATCCTGGCCGTGCTGGTAGCCTCGAAGCTCTGCCTTCCAGGTCCTGGGCAGGCCCACAGGAGCCACTCCGCACTGCCCCTCTGGCCTGAGCCCCTCGAGGACCCACCCTGGGGGAGCCCCAGCTGCTACCGCTTCCCTCCTTCCAGAGAAGGCACCAAAGCTGTCACTTGTCACAGAGGAGGCCGCGTCCCCCAGAGGGCAGGAGCGGGGCAGAGGCCGCCCACCATGGCTGTGCCCTCACTGGACACTGAGCACCCACACTGAGGGCCGTGGGCAGGACAGGGCCAGGGGTGCAGGGTCAGAACCCGGAGGTACCTGGTCTCGGAGGTCCCAGCACATCCTGGGGACTGGGGGGCGGCGGCAGCAACGTGCTGTTGGGGCTGCTGATGTCCCCCTCCCCCACCAGGGTCAGGTCAGCCCCGGCCTCGTCCTCCGTCTGGACGCCCCCGGCCTCGATTTCCTGAGACTGCCTCCTCCAGACCTGCGTGGTGCCCTCCTGCACCTTCTGCCCAGGCAGGGTGGCCCCAGGAGGCCCAGGAGAACTGTGCACTGAGCCGGGGCTCTGGGCCGAGCCGGGGCTCTGGGTCGAGCCGGGGCTCTGGGCCGAGCCGGGGCTGGTGGCCGGGCTGTCACTGGGCAGGGCTGCCTTCTCCATGCCACGGCCTGCCATTTCAGGTCTCTTGCTAAAGCCCTTGGCGGGAGCCAGGGTGCAGAGGGGCAGTTCCGTGGAGCCAGGAGGTAAGCGGAGAAACTCGGGCAACACCAGATCTTCCTTCCTCAGCAGCCCACGCTGGTCATCGGCTCTGTTGCTCTGAGCTTTGGAAATGAGCTCAAAAAACTCTATTGGAAGAAAACCCACAAGGACTGGGTCTTAGAGAGAGCCGCACGGCTGTGCACCACAGCAGGGGCTCGCCCCGGAATCCCTCCCAGGGGTCACTGCGCTGAAGGGCCAGCGCGGCCACACCCATTGGCGCCACCCTGCCCCCCCACCCTGTGTTCACACGGCCAATCCTCGACAGGGAACGGTCCAGATCTGGAGGTGCAAAGCCCCTGCCCACAGGCGGTGTACGTGGGGTGCCTGGCAGGGCACTGCTGCACCTGGAGTTTTGTGACCATCTGGCCTCTTCACACCTGAGTGCAGTACCCTTCTGAGGACCAGGGAGAAGCGATGGCCAGACAAGGGTGCCAGAGCCACGGCCCTGAAGTCGGGGCCAGACATCTGCTGGGTCACACCGGCCTGCCCCTGTGGCCCCCGGAGGACTGAGCAGCCTGACTGCACCCCGGCTCTTCAGCGCCTTTTTCTCCCCTGGCCTGAGGCTACACACTCAAGCTCCCCACGGAGCGCAGGCTCCTGAGCAGAGTGCCAACAGTGTTCACATTACGTTCTCTGATGAAATTAATCTACATGAAGCCTAAGAAATTCCAATCCTCAGAAACACTTGTGGCTGCAGGTGCAGTCTGGCCAGGGCTCCCCCAACCACAGCAGCTGGTCGTGCTGACCCCCTCTGTTACAAGCTCTTCACGGAGAAGCTCCTGCAAGGGCCTCCTCCCTCTCCAGTGCCTACCGCTCCTCTGAGGGTCCTGCTGCACGGGGCAGAGGCCTTGGCCCCTGATGGCCAGCAGAGGCCATACACCCACAGCCCTACCAGCCTGAGACCCGCTTCCCTCTCCTGTCTGGTGGGACCCCCGCAATGAAGCACCCTGACTCTGACACCCACCCCACCCCCCGCTGGCCCAGCTCAGGGCAGGCTGGCTGGGCTGCAGGACCCGGGGGCTCCAGGCTCCTAGGGAGGCCCCGTTTCAGCCTGCACAGAGTTTCAGCAACGTTGCACCAGAGCCTCAGGACGGCAGGGGCCGCAGCTGTCAGCTGTGGACGGGCAGAGTGGAAACCGGTAGTGCATTTACTGAAAAACGTGGAAGTTTTAAAAAGTACACATACCCTCTGCTTCGTCCAAATTAATTTTCTGATATTTTTTTTTCCCAATCTTTGCAATAGAGTCTTCTCTCTTTGAAAGCCGGGGATCCCTAGCATTCTTTCCATTTTCTCCTCTTATTTTAATAGAATTAGACTTGCCTAGTGTTCTTTCCTCTCCCTGCATCGGAAGGAAAGTCATAGCTCTACTCACACGGCAACACACGGCAACACACAACACAGCAATCACGGACAAAAGGCTGCGTGAGACACAGCACAGGGACATGGGATTTGTATGCACTGAGAAAACCAACTGCAATGACACGTGTCAGAGACCCGCGCGATGGCCGGGGCCCCCACAGGACCCTACGGCTGGGGCAAACCGCGCACGGCTCGGGGCCTCAGGGAAGCGCGCAGGGCAGCAGCCCAGCCCAAGCGAGGGCTGTGTCAGCAAAGGGAGCAGAGGGGCTGGCCTGCCCTGGGGGGGGGGGCTGGGAGGGGCCGAGGGGCGGCGGACAAGCGTGCAGGGATTACCGTGGCCGAGCGGTCTCTGGCGCGGGAGCTGGCAGCTGTGCTGGGCTTGGCCGGGGGACCCTTCTGCTTATCTGTGGGTGCTAAACACACCGGGGTGAGCTGGGACCTGAAGCTGTCTCACCGTTCAAGTCTCCCACCTCCAAGGAGCCACTGGAATTCACCCTCCCTGGTGCGAGGTGCCCGTGCCAGCCAGCGCCTGAGATATCGCAGGGCCCTGCCCACTGCCTGCCAGCTGAGGGCATAGGGGCCAGCACTGCTCCTTAAGGAAGGCTGGGCATGTTAGGAAGAGCAGTGTCGAAACCTCATCTCAGTGGCTGAGTGGCTGCCTATTCTGTGGGAGCACAGACTGCGTGCCCAGCTCCAGCCGGTGGTGGGGTACAGGCTGGCCTCAGGGCCCTGAGTCTGAGGAGCACTGCCCAGCCCCAGCTGCCCAGGCCCACAGGGCTGCATTGGCACAGCACGTCTCGTGCATGGGCACCAGTCACAGCCCTACTGAAGACGCACTGCCCAAGGACCCAGGCCAAGCCTGCAGGGTCCTGGAGGAGCTGAGGCAGCTCTGGCCGGGCTGGTGACCCTCGGGGCTGCACATGTAGCTCTCACCCAGTGTCACTGGGGCCAGGCACAGGTGCGATGCAGAGGAGGGGCAGGGAACAAGGATGGACAGGAGCCCACCCCAGACCACGTGTGGCTCACCTCAGAGGGGGCACTCGAGACTCCCCAGGCCAGCCCTTGAGAGGAAAGGGCAACCTAGGTTACCTGGAGCAGCTGTGGACAGTGTGACCCGCTCCACCCACATGAGACCTGCCCTGCAGTCCCTTCACCCAGACAGTCCATGGACCACACTGGGGCCCACCCATGGCAGCAGTCCCTGAAGAAGGGCACAGGCTCCTGAGGCATTGGGGAAGCACAGGGCTGAGCAGGGCTCCTAGCCTCCAAGGACAGGGCTGTCACAACCACCAGAGGCACCAAGTACAGCAGGCCACAGTCAGCCTGACTATAGCTCCCACTGGGTAGACCATGCCCACCACTATCCTCATGGCCTAGTCTGTTTCTCCCCAGTGGATGGCTCCAGGCCCAGGTGGCAGCTAAAGGACCAGGAAGGCCCTTGTCCAGAGTGACTCAGACCCCAGGAAGAGGGTGCCCCCTATCACTTCTGGCTGAAGCTCCCCAAGGCCCAGGCAAGTAAGGGTGAACAGGCAGACTGTCACCCTCCTGCAGCTGAGAACAGGCACTCAGGCACTCCTCCATGGGGGGCAGGCCCAGCTTAGTGGAAAAATACAGCCTGCAGGGTCAAAAGCATGTGGCAGTCCATGCCCCTTGGAGATGCCCACAGTAGTAATATGGGACAACACTGTCCCCCACCCAAGCAGCAGGCGGGGCAGAGGGACTGGCAACATGCTGTCACTCACTTCTGCCTCTGGCTGGGTCCCTCTCCTCCAGGACAACTCGTTGTCCATCCAGGCTCGATATTGGGGCGCCAAGGTCCAGGGGCTCCTTCTCTCCACTCTAAGGCAGAGGCAATATGCTGAGGACACTCCGGATTGGAACTTCCAGAACAGCTGGCCCTGGAGCCAGGCCAGCCCATGGCACTGCGGCCTTTCATCTGTGACTCCACAGGCCGCGAGGGGCCTCTGCACACAGGTGACACACCACGTTCAGATACGAATGCTGGTGTGCACAGTCAGCACTGCCCGTGACCTCACGGTGTCCCTGAGCACAGACACTGAACCCAGGTGGATAGTAGGGTGCCCTCAGTGCCAGCCAAGGCAAGGGGACAGCAGCCGTTCATCAGAGGCCCCCAGGGTGCACGGCGGCACCTCAAATCCCGGCCCCTCTGGGGAGCAGACCGCCAGGCATGCCGCTGCTCGGAGGGGCCGGGCTGCAGTCTACGCTGCCTGCCGGCAAGGACAGACACAGGCTGCTCCCAGGCCTCAGGGTGCCGTGGAAGGGCACAGTCTTCCCGCCACTCAGCGAACCCCAGCCAGCTCTTCTGCATTTCATTTTACAGACGGAAACTGAGGCACTGCTTAGGTTTTCAGCTGAGTGAAGACCAGATCCAGCTCCACTTTGAAGCTTTCTGGGCTTGGGTGGAGCCTGCAGTAGAGGAGCAGCTTCAGGTCACCCTCAGAGCTGGGGTTTGTGAATAACTAAACAGGAAAAAGACTCCTCTTCTTTATGTCAAAGCTCCTAGGCAAGTTTGAGGCCAGTTTCAGAGAAAATGAGAATTCTAAAAATACTTGGACCCAAAGCTCCAGTAAAGGCAACAAAGATGCCAGGCACATGCTCCCTGGCCCCCGGGCACAGGCTGGGTAGGGGCCTGCTGTCCTCCCACCCAGCGCCATCCTCGTCCCTCGTTCACATCACTAGGGAGCAGCCCTGTGTGCAGGAGCCGCTTGGGGCGGTTCTGAGGCCTGCAGTGGTGGGAGGCTGACAGCAACCAAACATGGGGCCACACCCCACATCATCGCCCCTGCCGCCGTGTGGTCTCGCAGCCACTGTGAATCCCTTTCAGAACGATTGTGGCACAAGCCAGAGGCCAGAGGTGGGCGCAGACCCTGCACCTACCCACAGATGAGGACCAGCCACGGGGCGCACAGGGGCCGCCACTCACCAGTCGCACCAGCAGGCTGCCCAGGTCCAGGCCATACTTGGCCACCACTGGCCGCAGCACCTCCGCGACAGGCTTGGTGGGCTTGGCCTTGAGTCCCACGGAGCGGTTAATCGGGACAAGGTCCAGTCTGGGGGCATGAACACGCTCAGAGACACCATGACAGAGACAGTACGGGAGCACACAGCCTGGCCCTGCTCCGGCCCTGCCTGCCTTAGGAGCAAGTGCCAAACTAGCTGGCACTGGGAGCTGGATGGAGTAGGAGATGCAGACTTTTTCGGCACAGAAGAGCAAAGCTCGGGCTGGCGAGATGGCTCAGTGGTCTAAAGCACCTACTTAGAACAAGCTTGGCAAAGCACAGGGACCACGGTTCAATCCCCCAGCACCACATGCCAGCCAGCCACGCCCCCTGGTGGGCTGAGCTGGCCACACACACACACATATAAATAAATAAATAATTTTAAAAAAGAAGACAGGAGAATTAAAAAAAAAAAAAAAAGAAGAAGAGCAAAGCTGCCGGTGGTCTGGCACAGCCAATGTCCCCTACTTCCCTCAGATGAGGTGGCTGCTCTGGGGCAGGAAGGAGGGGTACCCCTTGGCAGCCGTCCCCATGCCCCCCACCAGGTGCCTGGGATTCGCTGGCAACCCTTGCCCCAGGTGAACACGAAGGCCAGCAGTGTGGAATGGAATCAGCACGCAGCACCCAACACCCTCTTACCGAAACAACGTGCGCTTTTCCAGGCGCAGGTCCCTTGATGCCAGGATGCTGCTGTCCTGATGCAGCACCAGAGGCTTTGGAACAAAGAGACCACAGTTAAAAGGGGAACACACAGGTGCCTGGAGTGCAGAACAATGTGCAGTGGGCACACAGCTGTGCAGTCATGCGGGAGCCTGCCGTGAACCCCCAGGACCCGCCCAGGGCCAGCGCAGCCTGGGTCAGGCAAGACCTTCCCATCCAGAACCTGCTCCACACCCTGCTCCCTGCTGTGTATCGGGAGAGCAGCAGGACACCCACTGAGTGAGGGCACCAAGCCCGGCGGGTGACACCAGGTGGGGATAGGATGGGATGCAACGGCTCTCCTTCAAGGGACCCGGGTCCACATGGGCCCAGTACCTTGTCCCCGCCCACCAGGAAGAGGTCCACAGCAGCCCCATTGATGCCGTGTCTCTCACAGAGGCCAGACAGGATCTCTTTGATGGAGAAGCCGGACTTCACAGCCACCACGCAGGACGTGCCATCCGGGAGGTGGATGCAGCAGTGCTCCACAGCCTTGTCTCTTTCAGGCACCAGAGTCCTGCCGGCCTCTGGCTGTGGGGGCAGGAAAACAGGCGGTCGTGGTGTCCCAGGGTGCGGACGGACACCTCCGGGGGAAGACGCGGCCCGCCTGGCTCCATCACCCCTGCCTGAGCCCTGGCAGCTCCAAGCAAGTGCGAGCCCCGGGCCCAACGACACAACACTGTCTGCAGAGCTGGCCGTGGCCCAGGATGAGGTACCACAAGAGGCTCTCTGGGCCATGCACACTGGGGGCACAGCCCTCGTGGAAGCAGGGCGCCACCCTGCAGGCAGAGGGCACGTGCGGGAGCCTCCAAGTCATGAAGACATATGCCAAAGCAGGAATACTGTCCTCCCGGTCCAACTTGAGGCACTATGTCCCCTCTGCCAGCAGTGTCCTGCAGATGTCACTCTGCTGCAAACTGGGCAAAGAAAGCATCTTTTCACCTCAGCATAATTTAGGACACTCGCTACAGGCAGCAACGGCTGAGAAACGGCTGGGCTACTCCTAGCCCTGTCCACGGGAGGCTCTGTCAGCACATGCTCTGCCTGCGCACTGCGACCTGGGTCATGGGGCTGTGCCAGGAGCCAGCCCAGGTCCTCAGAGGTCTCTGTGCTCTGCTGGCTTTGGTCCCCAAGTCCACCATGGGAACAGGGTATGGAAGATACTGTCGCCTGGCTCAGCCACAGCCCACCAAGGCCAAACAGGACTGTGACCTAGCTGCCAGGCTGGGCTAGAGACCCAGGCAGGGCTCCCCCGGACCCCCAGGCACAGGAAAAGCTAGGTGCTCCTGGCTCCTTCTACCCACTGGGCTTGGCATTACCCCGCAGCAGTAAATAGCACTGTGCAGGAGCATTCGCACTAACTGCTCTCTGCACTTCTGAGCCACAGGACACGAGCTCCCAGACTGACTGGCACCAGCAGGCCCACGCCCATGCAGGGCACCCCACAAGCTCCTGACAAGTGGGCAAGGCTGGGAGAGCTGAGAGCTGGTGGGGAGAGCTGTGGGTGGGGGCCGGCCCCCAGGAGACCCCAGAGGGTGGTGACCTCGCAGGGCGTTGTTAAGGGACGGCCAGACAGTGACAGCAAGACAAAGCTCCTGGTGTCCGAGCACTTCGTTTGCTCTTAATGGGGTTTAAAATAACCAAGTCAGAATGAAAAGATCTTGGAAGAACCCGGGCTACCCATGGTCCTCAAACAGCACCTTCCGCATCCGAGCCTTGTGCACTGTGCTGCTGCCCAGGTAGGAGACGGGCGGACCTTTCCTGAGCAGGCCAAGGCAGCTTCAGCCCTGGGGACAAAGAGGGGCGACGACTCACCAGGTCCAGACTCCCTGCGGATGACACAGAGCCCTGGGACTCACGGCGGCACAGGCCTCCATTGGTGGGAAGGGCGTCTTCGGGGAGAGACAGGTTTGGACGAATGAAAGCCACAGCCTCGCTTTTCCTCGCGACACCTCCCCTCCCCCCACCTCCCAGCCCTCTGCCCTCTTAGGCTGCCCTTGTGAGAAGGGTGGAAGAGGACTTGGGACCTGGGCAGCCCTCTGGGCTCCACAGGGTAGAGTTAAACCCATTTTTCTCATCACAGAAGCCAAGGCCAGGGCTCAGGCGCCTTACACTGCCACTGCCGCCTGGCTCTGGCTGCCCGGCCCACGGCAGCTGCTCCATAGACAGTGAGGCACGTGTCTGGGATGGGTTGTCTTCCTGCACGCACAGTACCAGGACCTGAAGGGAACTGTCCCATGGACAAGCGTGGCCCCACCGCCTGCCCCTTCTTACCAGGACACACATCACAGCCTCCTCCCTGAAAGCCCTAACAGGAGGTGGCAGCAGCCACCAACACAGAAGGCCGTTCAAATAGCCCAACTCCCGCTCAGGCTGTGCCGCTGCTGGTTGTCAGGGCCGGAGGACAGGAGGTCGGGGCACTGGTCGTCCCCATGCTTCCCAAGTTTCTGGCCCACCCCAAGGAGGAGATCCCCAGGCTCCCTGCAGGCCCAGCCCCGGCTGCATCAGAAAGTCCGAGTCAGCAATCCAGCCCTCAGGTAGTGGAGGCCCTTCCAGATGGCAGCTGCAGGACTCGACAGCACGAACACAGGCTCTGTCCCTGGGCGTCTCCTGCTGAGGTCATCCCTCCCAATTCTGACAACAGCCCTGTGCTGGGCCCCAGCTGGCACCTGCCTCAGCACCTGGTTTGGCCCCACTTGGCAGTGGTCACTGCACAGCATGGTGGATGCCGGGCCGGGGACCAGCTTCAGCCATTTCCTCACTCCTCTAAACCAATCCCTTCAGCAAGGTGGGAGTGGGAAGCCACCTCCAGCTCCCTGGGCCTTCAGCTTCTGCTCCACAGGCCTCTGCCTGGGACGCAGGAGGCAGAAGTGTGGAAGCCGCAATCCACAGGACAAGGGCCAAGCACAACTGTCTCTTGTCACCCGTTACAGACAGCACCAAGGGTATGACCACCTACTCACAACAGAAATCACCTTGGAAGACACCTGCCACCCAGGCAAGCCAGCGGCCGCCAGAGCACAGGCGAGGGATCCCGCTGCTCTGTGTGTGCCCAGGCACCCTGGTCTCCCACCCTGCCACACACGCACCTTGAGGGTGGCCTCCCGGCTCTCTCTTCTTCTGGGACCGCCCGGTGCTCCTGCTCCTCGACCAGGAGAAGAAGGCCCCCCTGCGCTTCTTCTCACTGTCTTCCTCACCTGCATCTCCATTCAGGGATCTTCCTGACTTTGACTTCCCACTTAGCTGTTGGCAAAGGTAAAGTTCATGAAGGCAATGAGAAGCAGGCTCGGTACCCATGTGGCACTCTCGGCTGAGGGCAGGCAGCATGCTGTGCAAGGGCTCACCGCACCCCTCACAGGCCAAGGGCACAGCAGGCACCACGGCCAGGCATTCCTGCCCCCTGCAGGGCGCAGCCTCATGTTGTTACCAAGTAGAAGGTGCCAGGGACCACAGCCAGCCCCGCCCCACCCCAGCCCCGAACCTTTTTGGGGGTAGATGCGCTGGAGTGGTCAGAGCCGACACTGTGCTTGGAAGCCGGGCTGCTGGGCACCTGCTGGGCATCCGGAAGGGCACGACCCTCCACCTCTGCCAGGATGCACTCCTGGTACAGCTGGGACTTCAGGAAACGCGTGTAGCTGTCAAACTTCATCAGGTTGAAAATCTGGGGAGCGAGCACCACACAGTGAGGTCCCAGGGCACAGAGATGGCTGCCTTCGGGTCCAGGGGTGTGGGACCACAGAGGCCCACAGGCCAGGCTCTAGCACAGCGAGGCTTCAGCTACCGCCCCAGGCCTGGGAGGCTCCAGCATCACTCTCCAGCACGCCTTTAAGTCTTCCTTTCTCTGACCAGGTCACCCTCCTTTTATCACCCTGAAAACGAGCAGATTCTGGGAATTTATGTAAAGCTTAAAGCCAGCTACCACCCTGAATGGTGCGATGCCATGATACCGAGGGGACGGAGCAGCAAGGAAGCCTGGTCCCTTCTGTGCCGAGTGCGATCACTTGGCTGGCTGGGCCCAGGGGCCAGTGAGCGCATGCTCCGGATGGCAGTGGGTCCAAGCCATACTCTCCCACCGCACAAGCACATAGCCCCGTCCCTGACGGTGGGGCTCGGGTGTGTGACCTTGCAGTGGTGTGCAAGCATGTGCCTGCAGGAGACATCAGACTTCAGGCTCCGAGCCTGGGTCTCCCCTCGGCTGCCCTTTTGGTTGCAGAGCTCTGGTCAGCCCCATCAGCAGGCACCATGACATGAAGCAAGTCACATGGTGGGCTGTGGTGACGTGCAGGGGTCAGCTGAAGCGAAGACCCCTTCACTCACAAAGGGATCATCATGGCCTGTCACCCCGGGAATGCCATTTCCCCCAGACACGTGGGTGCCCAGGCTGGGCACCGCAGGGCTGCTGGTTACCTGGAGCTGCTGCTCCTTGAACATGTCTGGATGTGGCGCATTGAGGATGTCGTCAGCCAGCTGGGCCTGGCTGTCGATGTTGACAGGCATGGTGGCTTTGCTGCACAGGAACTTACTGAAAATCTCCCTGGCCCTGTAGGACAGCTGACAGCAGAGAGGTCTGAGCAGGCGGCACGTGGGCCCACAGGGCGTTTCTGTCTGGGTCTCAGCCACACCGCCCGAGCCTACGTCACTGCTCAGCACCCCAGCAACCTGTGGGGGTCCATCTCGAGCGCAGAACTAAACGTTCAAGCCAGTGAGCAGCTCAGTGGGAATTGCTCCCTTTGCTTCCAAATGGCCACTTCAGGGGCTACTAGAGTGGTGCTGCCCCAGGGAGGCACCAGACCTGGGCCAACAGGGAGTCACACGGAAGCTCTCGGCAAAGTGCAGCCCAGGAGAAAGGGGCTCAGCCTCGGTGTCTGTATGCCACTGGGCTGGGAGAGCAGCGGTCACGCACCGCCCAGGGTGGGCTCTGCCTCCAGCATCCCTGGGTCCCTGCTAAGCCCCGTTGTCCCCTCCCCAAAATCCCAACACGTGGAGTCGGATACATTTGCGGGTGGGAGCCGGGCGGTGCAGGCATCTGCACCACTATGTTTAGGCAGAACTAAATATCACATGTATTTAAAACTTTACTCTGAAAAAGAAATGACCTTTTTCAGCTTGCGCGGAAACATCTCCCTGTCAGCTGCTCCCCTTGTGCTGGGCATGAACCCGGCTGTCTGACCCCCGCCATCAGCCACCACCTGCACAGCCGCACACTGGCACGCTTACCTCTTTCTTGTCGTGTGCAGGAACATGACTGAAATATTCACAGGCCTGCCAGAACAGAATGTTTTCCTCACTGAACTCCTTCCTCAGAAAGTCCTAGGAGAAACACGCCGAGATGAGCGGCACTCCTGCGCAAGCATCCTCCCGCGTGGAGACGCCTCCCTGTGCTTCAGAACCCCGGGCCCAGCACCTCCACGGGAGCTCCAGGGAGCCCAAGGGGAACCGCAGAGCATGCAGCCCCCAAAGGACCACGCCCTGGTGCTCACAGCTGCGTCCCTGACGCTGGCCATGTGCTCCCTGCAGGGGCCTCTGACTTCCAGCACGTGGAGCTGCGTGCACCCTGCTGCAGAGCCTCGGGGAGGGGGTCCTCAGGTGCAAGGGGGCAGAGGGCAAGGCCAAGCGAGTGTGCCCGGGTCCACCCAACTCCGGATCCTCAAGCAGGAGCAAGGACAAGGCGACATTTGTCTGAGTTCTGTGTGGAGCCTGCAGAGTAACAGTCTCCCGGGAATGGGTTCCCTGCAGCAGGAAGCTCTACCTACTCACAGAGAAGTAGCGAACACCGACAGGGTCCTGCAGCAGGCGCTCGAAGGACACGGCCCAGCTGGCGACCCTCCTCTCGCGCAGGCGCCGGCAGCTCTGCACGCTGGGGAGGCTGGCATTGCTGCTCAGGCTGTTGCTACTCACACAGTCCTTCAGCTCAGCGCCCGTCAGCTCTGTGGACCACACAAATGCACCTGCAGCCCTGGCCTGCTCCCTGGAAGTCACCTGCAGGCTGAGCCCTGCGTCCAGGCCTGCTCTGTCCACACCCGGATGCTCATGCCATGCACCACACCTGGGCCTGCCTGGGCCGACCCAAGCCATGTGGCCACACACACTTCCACTCACACACCAGCACACCTTGTGCACACCTGCCCAGCTGCGTGGCGGGCGCCAAGCACAGGATGAGAAGAGAGGCAGCCACCCACCAACACGAATGTGCAACACACAGCAGTAGGAACTGAGACCACACAGTGTCCCAGGACAGGCCATGCTGGGACACAAGCGCATCTAGGTGAGGTCCAGGGAGCCCGTGCTCTCCTCTGTGGCTTGTCCACTTATCTTTGTGTGGCTGCTTCCCAGAAGAAACATTAGGCATCGTGTCCAAATGTGTGGATCTAACCAGTGTCACCTGATGACCAATTCATGGTGAGCTGGGGTAGAAACAGTCACTTGGCCCACCTGAGGGGCTAGGGTGGGGCACCCTGGTGCCCGAGCAGGGACGCAGGCCAGTGTGCACAGGTGCTGTAGGAACAGCTGCAGTTCTTCCAGGACAGCTCCTTGGTGTGGGGCTGTCCTCGGAGGTGACCTGGTCCTGAGCCCAGTCAGCCAGGGGCACCGTGCAGCCTGGCACAGGTGGCTCACTTGTGGCCGAGCTTCCCACGCCTCCATGGTCTCTGAGATGCTCTGCTGCTGTACATATCTCACTCCCTTTGGCTCCTTCCTCTGGGCTTGACCCATGGCCAGCCAGCAGGAGACCACTGGGCTGCCTGCCACGCGGCAAAGTCACAGAACAGGGCTCTGGGGACTGGTGATGGGCCCCAGTTGTAGGCTAGACACTGAGGTGTCCTTGCAGCAAGGAGGGACTCCGGGAAGACAGGCGAGGAGGCCGGGAGTCAGGCAGCAGCGACGTTGACCCTCTCGCCTGTGCCGATCTGGGCTGCACTGGGCCTGTGGCAGGGGAGCCGCCCCACGGCACACTCAGCGGCTGTGTCGGGCGGCAGCCACTTGAAGCTCAGCCAGCATTTGGATTTTTTTAAAAAGGGAAAAGTCAGAGGAGCAATAATTTACAGTGCTATGGAAAAAAAGGCTGTTGAGCCATTCCATAACAGGCTCCGAATTCTCACACATTCTTCTCTGAGCCACCATGCTGCCTGTGCTATTTTTAAGATCAACATTTGCTCAGCATCAGCCACTGACTCCCCTGAGGACACAAGGGAGCCCTGTGGCGGGCCTGGGCACATAGCTCTGGTCAGCTCGCCCAGGAGATGCTGTGCTCGCCACAGGGCCACTTGAATGCGAGGCAGCAGCCACCGAGCCAGCACTGCGGGGCCGGGACCTGCGGGCCATCTGCACTCCTCAGCTACGCCACACATCCACTGCACAACCTTGAAGACTCCCGGAAGCTCAGCCCCACAGGGGAAGCTCTCCAATCTGCTTGTGCGAGGCAGGCACACCCTCACGGGAACACACTCGGGCACATCTCTCCCGCCCCTCCCTGGGGCTGGCTCTACCTGGAGCCCGGACAGTGATGGCCCTAAGTCACACATATGCTCGACCCCTTCCTGAGAGAGGACATTCTGTCAGGACTGGGCAAGCTGAGGCATGGCCAGGCAGGGCTGGCTCCACTGCTGCCACCAGAATGTTGCCCACAAACAGCAGCACCCAAGATGGGAGACAAAGCCCTGGATGCCCCTGGCTAAGACCACAGGAACAGAAACCAGAGCACATCTGAAAAATTCCAGCCTTTTTCCTTCCTTCAAAACCCATGCCCCAAGGGTGTAAGCGCAAAAAAGGAAATCAGAGGACTATCCGAGGGACCTGGGAGGTACCTTAAATTCCCAAGTGAGCAACGCCGGAGGAGGGAAACGACACAGATCTGAGTCTCCGTGAGGACCCAGCACATGCTCAGGCCAAGGACTGACAGGACGCTGGGAAGCGACTACGAGGACGGGTATGCACAGACCCACGGGAGCCTCCCCTCCCCTAAGGACGCCACACACAGGAAGAGAAAGAACAACAGAAGGAGGCACAGGACAGCGCGATGACTGCTCAGCAGAACAAGGCTCTAGAACAGGACACGGGGTCACCTCACTGGGTGTGCGCTGCAGGAGACCTACGCTCTGCCCTCTGCAGCCACCTGGCTGGCCAAGCCCAGGGGCTCAGGCCCACTGAGCGAAGTGGTCCCTGGCCCACTGGACAGAGCCCGAGCTAATCACCCCACGGAACGAGCAACCAAGGCACACACGGCAGAACCCCTGAATCCTAGTCCCACATTCAAATTGCTGTCCCTGAATGAGGCCAGGTTAAAGGCTCAGGACCTCTGGCCTCTGTGGGATCTCAAGGCTGGGGAGGCCGGACACTACCCCTGGCAGCACTGACACTGGGTTGCCACATGTGGGCACCATACCAGTCACGGGGCCAAAAGGGGTCCTCCCCTTCTGCCTGAATGCCAGCCTCTAAGTGTCCACTGCTTTTTTTTTTTTTTTTTTTTTTTTTTTTTTTTAGGGAAGGGTGTACAGGGTGTACAGGGTCTCACTACTAGATCAGACTTGTAGTGATCCGCCTGTTCACAGCCTCCCAAGAGCTAGGATTACAGACACACCACCACGCCCAGTCTCAATTGCTGTCTTAGGGCACCCCAGGGGCGGGGCCAGCATGGCAGCCTGGGGATCAAAATCCCCCCTCACCATGACTGCTCACAGGTGCTTTAATCTGCTAAGCTATTTGGCTGGCCCTCCATTGCTTACTTTTAAAAGTAAGATTGTGTGAAGTCCACACAAAGGACCAGGAGCCAGTGGTGTCCTGACCCAGTGGGCTCTGCCAGTGCTGGCCCAGAAAGAGGTAACTGGACCCTGAAAAGCAAAGAGCTAGACGGAAGGACAAGAACTCACACTGCCCAGTATGGGACTTTGGGCACCCAAGTGCCAGTGAGTGTCGCCGCCTGCTGTCCTTTGTGCTGATGTGAGGTGACTCTCACAAAATGAAATGTTTCTAAACGCTCTGGAAGTGACAGGCCACACGCCCCTCCACCAGCACTGTTCCCTAAGAGCCCCGCCCAGGCCCAGGGCCACACAAACCACACACCTTGGCTTCTGCCTGTCCCCAGGCCAAGGCCTTCAGCCCACGCTGACTGTAGGAGGTGCAGTGTTGGAGGGATGAGCTAACGCTCACTGACTATAGGAATGAAAGCCGACCTGCACAGGAGTAAACTCATTTTTATAAGCGTTGGCAAATACTAAGGACCTGGTGAAATTCATACCTCGAAACTGACAGTTTGAGGGCTGGCCAAATAGTTCAGCAGATTAAAGCGCCTGCTCAGGCAGACTCAGCGGCCGGCCGGGATCTGATCCCCAGCATGCTGTGCTGTCCCCACCCCCAGGGTGCACTGCTGGGCGTGGCAGTGCACGCCTGTAATCCCAGCTCTGGGGAGGCTGAACACAGGAGGATCACTACAAGTCCGATCTATGTAGTGAGACCCCGCAGATCCTATACTAACATTTAAAAAAAAAAAAAACCTGACAGTTTAAAAACCAATCAGGATGCTTTACCATGGCTGAAAAAGTAACCAGCTGAGGACTGGTGTCCCTAAACCATGAAATCACACAGCTGCCAGGTGCAGGTCAGCCTGGTTCTCAGGTGCTGGGGTACAGACATCATGTAAAGGGCAGGGCCCCAGAAGACACTGCCCGAGACAGCGAGGGTGACAAGGGAGAGCCGGTGGGGACAGCAGGGTGCAGGGACCTGCTCAGGCGAGACATCAATCGCTTCAGCTGCAAACAGCCACTTCCCCTGTCAGTGGGTGGGCCATGGTCCCAGCTGCGCTGGCTGCCCCACTCCCTCTCTTGGACACGTAAGGCTCAGCTGCTCCTGCTTATAACTCAAGGGGCTGCTGGTGGCTCCCCCCCGATTCTGGGGCCTCTGGGGAGGTTGCAAGAACAGTCGCAGCCGCAGGCCTCACACACGAGCCCTGTAGGCAGGTGGAGGCATGCCAGCTCTGTGGCAATGGCCACACACAACTCACCCACCAGAAGAGCTCATTCTGAACAGAATCAGGGCCCACAATCTGTGAGAGAGACCACAGGAGTGGAAGAGCCCCCTGCAGAGGCGGGGGCAGGAGGTGCTCCCGAATGCCAAATCCCAGCACCTCAGCTCAGCAGCGCACGACCCGCACAGAGCCCCAGTCCCTCTGTGACATGCAGCCAGCTGGCCTCCTTAGTCCACAGCTGGCTTGGAAGCCACTCACCCACATGCAGAACAACACACCACAGAAGGCCCAGCTGTGCCCAACAGCTGCCAGCCAGGCCAGGAGGCAAACACATGTTCTGAGGTGCACAGTGCCCGGAGTGAATGGCCGACCCTTGAGGTGAGTGTCTGCACAAAAACACACACTCTATTCTAAGCCTGAGGAGAAAGGACACCCAGGAACACTGTCGCCTAGGCCAGTGACACCAGACCTCTCAGTGCTCGCCGCAGCAATCACGCTGCGGGCTCGCGCCACTGCCCTCAGCAAGCGCTTGCTTGTGTGGGTCGCTCGCCGATGGGTCTTTTCTCTCACATGACCGTGAGTCAGAGAAACGCTGTCCTCGCAAGGACGTGCCTTCCTTCATTGCTTCTCTATTTTTCTTTCTCCTCTTTTGAGGTGCTGGAGAACCCAAGGCCTCATGCACACACAACTACTTTTCTAGAAAGTCTTAGAGGTCTGCTGCAGACTTGCTGAAGACAAGACACACCACCACGTCCGTGTTCTAGGCACCCGTGTCTGCTGAGTCACGAGCTCAGCAATGACCCTGAGGTGTGTCTGAAGCGGGCACACAGCCATCTCCCCAGCACCATGTCCCACTTTAGCCCACAGGGACATGTGGCTGTGCCTAGAGCCCAGCCACGCAGCACACACAGCCTGGCACCCTCCCCCACCCTGAGGTAAACATACCTGGGGCCACAGTTAGCCTGCCCTGACAACCATGACAAGGGGACAGGCAGAGGAGGGACTTTACCTGGGTACAGCCGATAAGAGCCACTGTGGTGCCATTTAACCAAATACTTCCAACCATTCACCGTAAACCACCCCTCTGAGTCCATACCCGGTCAGCCGCTCAGCCCGGGTGGCCCCGGGCAAAGGCTCGGGCCACAGGCGGGGACATTGTTCCTTAGCTCAGCCTTCCCAGGATAAGTGACTACAGCTTCTGGAGGGACCCAGCACCCACTGGACAAAGGCAGCCCTGGCCCTTCCTGGGTGCTCGGAGAGGGGAGAGCAGTCACAGTGCATGCGCAGAGCCTTGGAGGACACATGCATAATTCACCACACCCGCTGCTGCCAAGCCAGCCTGAATTATTCAAGTCCACGGCACAGCCATGGTGGCCACACACTCGGCCTGCAGGCCTGCGCACCAGGGACAAAAGCCCTTTTAGCATCTTGTTCTTTATTAAAATAGCAGAGGAGAAGGACAAAAATCAGTACTTAGGGCCTCTTAAAACCATTACGAGGCTTATCAAATACTAATTTCCCAGGGGATCCTAGCTTTGCAGTCGGAACCCTGTAACGAAGCTCTTCACAAAGCAATTGCCAGCACCAGCACCAGCGCAGGACCGAAGTGGTGTAAGAAGCCACTGGACTAAGCTGAACCACTTCTGAAGGAAAACAGGCCTCACGGTGACCAGGCCTCAGAGTCCTGGAGGCCCCAGATCCTGCAGGGCCTGTGTGTCCAGGGAGGGAGCTGAGCTCCAGTCCACAGCGTGAGCAGGGCTGAGCCCTGAGCGCAGCTGCAGGAAACCCACAGACGTCCGAGCAGCACACTCAGCAGCCGTGGCGATCACACAAGCACGTCACATGCCCCCGCCAGCGGGCCGCAGCTGTGTCTCCCAAGCTGGCAGGGGCCTCAACGTGGCTCCAGGGCCACAGCCTGTTGACCATGCTGCACCTGTAGGTGCTTGGGTGGACATGGACACCCAGTCATGGGGCGTAGGAAGCGGGCCAGGCAGAGGACTCCACCAGGACAGCACCACCCAGCCTGGGCCCACCTGGCTGGAAGCCAGTAGGCGTGCCACAGGGCTGCAGGACCACAGTGAAGGTGTGACGTCACCAGCCAGCCAGCACTGCGCGGAGCACCTGAGCCCAGTTCGCCACAGCCAGGCTAACATGAGGTGCACAGGAAATGCAATACTGTGGAAGCCCCTTCCTAGGCGACCTGGGCCATAGCGACACCAGAAGAGCAGAGCAGCACCCTGCTCCATCTAGACCACACGTCCCGTCTCCCCAGCGCTCTCGTGGAGCTGAGAGATGTAGCTGGAGCCCTCCCTCCAGGGTCGCCCAGCAGCAGGCACATGCTCACACCCCACGCCACGAACCCCTCATCCATCGTGGGCACCAGCCTGGAGTGCACGGGGGTAGCCCCTAAAGGCCCCACCACCCACACCACTGCCAGATGTGACCTCCCAACTGGTGCTCCGGGTCTGTCTGTAGGTCCTCTGTTATCTATCTATCTATCTATCTATCTATCTATCTATCTATCTATCTATCTATGTAATTATCTATTTTTGTGGCACTTGGGATTGAATCCAGGTTCTTCACACTGAACTGTGTCCTCTGCCTTTTTTGCAAAATGGGGTCTGGATAAGCAAGCTCCCCGGGCGAGGCTCGATCTGCCACCCTCTTGCCTCGGCCTCCCAGAGTGCTGGGTGCAGGTATGAGGTGCCACATCTCGCCACAAATGACTGAGGTGTACAGCTTGCTGAACCCGCCTTGTGGCCCCCATGCTGGAGCTCCTGGGGACCCACTTGCCTCACAGGAGCAGACCTTGCAGACACTACTCCACAACCTGGCAAAATGTGGCCCTGCGAGGATGCAGTGGGACAGAAGCCCAGAGGACTCTTGGGTTCTGGGTTCCATGCTGTAGCCAACCACACAGCCTCGACGGTTCCTGGGCCTTGGTTTCCCTGACAGGGAGAACTCACACCTGCAGGACGGTCAGCCTGGACTTTGTGTCTGAACACTGGGGTCACAGCCAAAGCTGCCACCCTGCACGACAAAGTGCATCCACCATGCTCCCCGTCCCAGGCCCATAGAACCCCAGCTTGGGTCTCCACACACAGCCTCATCTTGGCTTCTCACTGGGCAACACATTCATGAAAGCATCAAGGCCTCGTCCTGAGCAATCCCATAGGACCCAGAGGGGCAGTGGCAGAGGAGGGACAGACGCAGCTCACTGCAGCCTGGCACTGCGCTCATCAGTGGGCAGAGTGAGACACTCCCAGCAGGAGGCTTGGGCAGAGTGAAACACTCCCAGCAGGAGGCTTGGGCAGAGTGAAACACTCCCAGCAGGAGGCGGAGCAGCCACAGGTCTAACTCTACTGGCCCAGAGGACAGGTGAGTCATGAGTCTTAGACACTCTGATCTGCCTGAAGTTGGGTCAGGGGGAGGCCGAGGCAGGGCATAAGCCACAGGCTCCCCAGAGCCACCCTGACCCCTCCACAGCTCCTCCCCACTAGGAGGGTGAAGCAGGGCCAGACAGTTCTTGGTGTCTCCACAGCGGCACTGAGCAGCACCACAGCCTGGCATAAGCCCTGGCCTGCTGGAAGAGGCGGCTCTGGGTCTCCCTGAGGCAGCACCAACACCTCAGATCTAGAGCCGTCCTGGCAGAGCCCAGCAAGACACGCTGGTCCTTCTGAGTGAGAAATGCCAAGCAGATGGGGCAAATGCCAGCAAAGCCTGCAAGGCTGAGGGAGGGGGCAGGACACAGCAGAAGAGGGTCAGCGTGGGAAGTGTCTGGGGAGCAGGACAGCCATGTAGCATTTTCAGAACTCCAGGCTCGCAGCCATCCAGGACTGGGGTGGCTGGCTGACTAAGGCGGCATCTGAGCCAGAAGCCCCGGGCCTCCCAGCCAGGGACTCACACGCTCCAGGATGGGCCCTGCTGCACTGGCTCACAATGCCGGCTTGCACTGAGAAGACTGGACACAGCGCAGCAATGGCGAGCCTTCTAGAGTGCTGGCTGACACAGTGCGCTGCAGCATGCCGCTGCCTCCCTTGTGGGACGGACCTACCTCACTTGATGGGCAGAACACCCATGTGTTACAAAGATTGTTCTCATGAAGGGAAGACCTGCCACGGGGCCCAGCCCTGCCAGAGACGCTGCCTGCTGAAGAAGTCTGAGGGGGGCTCAGCCGTGGTCCTAAATTGCCCCCAAAGGCCCGGGTGGGACCACTGCACAAGACCCTGGACGTGTCGCCTGCAAGCAGCACCTGCAGGATGTGCTGTGAGGGAGGGTCTGGGAGGGCACTGTCCCCAGCAGGGAAGGGCCATCAAGAGTACGCCACAGGCGACCACACAACACCTGCTCCAGCAAGGGTGGCATTTAGAGCCCACCCATTAAGATGAAGATGGTACCAAGGGATGCAGAGCAGACCCTCTTCAGAGTGCCGGCTGGCCCCTCTGGTGAAAACAGGCCGCCTGACTTTCGGAGGCAGTTATGCTACCTCACCATTTAGGTGAAGGCCGGCTGCCGCGCCACTGCAGCCATGAGCGCAGCCAATGCTTGTACAGGCTAGAACTCCCAGTAGCAGACCACACCTAAAAAGCCAGGGCCTTACGCCCAGGTTCCAAACACGCTCACTGCATGCAGGTCCCAAGTCCCTGCCTAGGGCCTGTGTATGCAGGTCACAGGTCAGCCACCTGCCCAGCCCTGTTGCTTGCGCCCTCCGCCTGCCACATTTGGGCTCTCAGAGCCTTGAGCTCACTTGAGGACTGCCATGCAAGGCTGGTCCACTGGCTCGCTGTGCCCCCCTGCTCCTCCTCCTGCATAGTGTGGCTGATGGCCACAGCGCACGGGCTTCCGTGAGCACAGTAATCAGGGTGTGCTCCTCGCTGGGCAATATGGAGTTGTTGATCTCCCACAGGCCACTGAGAAGCTGCGCTGACGTCACAGGACTGCTGTTACCTGTGTGCCAGGCACGGGGCAGCCTAACTGCACCCATAAGTGATCATTTGTCCCAAAATATAGCTGAGATACTACAAGAGGTAAGGCATAAATCTTGCAATTTTAATGCACAAGCCATAAAACATCTTCTCCTTTTAAAAAAGTAACTATGAGTCAAAAATCTCTGGTACTACCTAAAGTCCTGGTACTACCCACAGGGATAATCCCGTGGACGTGGTGCTCGGCCTTCCCAGTTCGTTACGCTTTGCCAACATCTGTGCCCACCTGCAGGAAGTGGGTACTGTCCAGGAAAGCACGGTCTCACCCTGCGAGTTCCACCAGTCCTGCGCGTGGCTCTGGCTTTTGTAGCCAGATGGCAACCTCGTGGTTACTAACGATTCTTTAGCTTCCTCCTGCCTGTGTTAAAATGCATTTGGTCGTCCTGCCCCCTGCGTCAGCCCGCCGCACCACACAGAGTTAAACGTCACAGGGATCAGAGCATCCCTGTTCTTTCTGGCTCTGCCAGAAGTGGCTCCTGTGCCTGGCTTGAGCGCAGACAAGCGAGCCAAGCGGGCGCTTGCTTGGTCAGGCCCCTGGGGAGAACAGCCTGGCTTGCTCCTCGCCTGCCTCGACCTCCCTGAGGTGAAGCCCTCTCAAGGCAGGCGTTTTCTCCTGTTCACTGTGCACCCCCAAGGCCTGCAGTTTTCAGAAGAAAGTGGAAACTTAAAAATGAAAAACCTGAATGAACAGGGACTTGAAGGGAAACGCTCTACTGCTGAATCACCCTTGCACTCCTTACATAAACCACACTTCTTAAGAGACACTTTCAAAACACTGGCAGATGCAGTGTGCTAAGACTTATCTAGTGAGTTTTGCGCTGCTCATCAGGGAGGGCAGGCAGCAATTTTGTGTTCTCAGCTGTCCTCATCCACTTTCAGGTTTTGGTGTCACTGCTGAGCCAGCCTTGAGACCGAGCTGAGTGGTTCCTGTCCTCCAAGGTGTGTGCCCAGTTCCTGGGGCCCTCGGGAGAGAAGCACTCCCGCCACGGGTCCTGCAGGCCGGCTGGCCACGGCGTGCCAGCCACGGGTCCTGCAGGCCGCCTGGCCACGGCGTGCCAGCCACGGGTCCTGCAGGCTGGCTGGCCACGGCGTGCCAGCCACGGGTCCTGCAGGCC
>NW_004524582.1:31859886-31862780 GCF_000260255.1 Octodon degus
GCCACGGCGTGCCAGCCACGGGTCCTGCAGGCCGCCTGGCCACGGCGTGCCAGCCACGGGTCCTGCAGGCCGCCTGGCCACGGTGTGCCAGCCACGGGCCCTGCAGGCTGGCTGGCCACGGTGTGCCAGCCACGGGTCCTGCAGGCCGCCTGGCCACGGCGTGCCATGTGGCTTCCACAACGGCAGCACCGGGGGCCCTGTCCAGCTCCACCATGCTATCCCACGGCTGCAGCACCCCACGCAGAGGGGTTCCCGCAGCCTGCCTCAGAGAGAAGCGACCAGACTGCAGGAGGCTCGCAGACACCACCTCCCACTTCAGGAAAGCCCCAAGGACTGGGGTACTGCTGTTACCCAACATTCCTTAGCCTCCATGCCGGCTTGGGCCCAGGGCCTGGGAGGGAGGGGCCTCTGACCTCCATGCCACATCAGCCCCACTGACCTATCTAATTATTTCCTACTTCTTCTGAGGCCGATTTTGATCATCCGTACCTTCCTACAGTTGTCCAGTGGGTCACAGTCATGGAGGGTACTTCACCACACCGCCCAGGAACTCCCTCAGAACTTCGAGGGCTGCGTGGCTCGCTCGGGACGCCCCGCTGCCAGTGCTTTCCCCTTCCCCTCGGCCCCAAATCGTCCTTGCCAAGGGCTCGGCTTCTGTGTGGTTAGATCCTATTTATTTTGTGCTCTGTTTTGTTCATTTCTGTTTTCATCCTTATTTCCTTATCCTTAATTTGCATTTACTGTTACGATTTCCTCCTTTTTTACATTGAATGTTTTCAAAGGTTTTTCTAATATATACATTTACGGCTTCAAAATCTTGAAAACCACTTAGGGAACCTTCCACTGGTGTTGGTATACGGCACCATAACTTGTAAACAATTCCACCAGGACTTCCATTTTCCTTTGTTCCTTGACCCACACATTACTTAGAATTACGATCTTCACCTTTCAAATGTATCCTTCTGTGACGGTCTTTAATCACACCTCTGCGGGTGCTGTAATTTCCTTTCTTTCGGTAAACGTCCCACATGCCTTTGAGCAGCAGGGAGCTCAGCAGGGAGCTCAGCAGGGAGCTCAGCAGGGTGTCCCAGCTCGATGCACCTGCAGCGCGGCTTGAACCAGCGCCCGTATTCAGCTTTGCCGAATGTAATCTTGCCTTCTGTCACCCCAACATCCTTTACCTCAGTGTTCTTTCTGACCCCTTGAGCTCTGGTTCACTCCTGGGGGCCCCGTCTCAAGACAGTAAGTGGCCACGTAAGAGTCGCAAATGCACAACTGCAGCTGTTTGGGGACCCTGTCATCAACCATCGGGAGCTGTCTATGGCTCGAGATGACATTTCCAGTGGAAGCAATGCAGAATCCTGGAAGTACGATGCCTCGCCCAGCTCAGACAGCTCTGGAGAGCACCCAGGGCCTCGGAGAGTGGCTCCACCCTGCACGAAGCCACTCGAGGGCCAGGGTAACCAACGCCATCTTGGGACGAGCACAGTGAGGGCTACATCGCGCAGTCAGCGTGCAGATACAGAACGATGGGAGCTGCAGCGTGAAGCCTGACCCAGGGACGACAGGGGGCCAGAGACAGCACAGGTGGGAGGCAGCCTGACACAGGCGCTGTTTCAAATCTTGCTTTACACATCAAGCTGAGACACCTGCTCAATAGTTTTCACCACATTAAAAAGAGAATCTCACCCCAACTCACCCTATACACAAAAATCCATTCCAGGCTGGGTATGGAGCTGCACGCCTGTAACCCCAGCACTTGAGAGGCTGAAGCAGGAAGATCAAAAGCTCAAGCCCCACCTAGCAACTTGATGACTTAGAAAGACCCTGTTTCAAAATAAAAAAACTGGATATAGCTCAGTATGAAGGCCCTGGATTCAAATCTAGTACAAAACAAATCAAAACAACAAAAATTCATACTAGATGGACTCAGAACTTTAAAACAACAACAACAGTTTTATTTTCCATAGCCTTAGGTAGGGCAAAGAGCACCACAGAAGGACATAAAGAACATTGCTCTACTGGAAACCATCAGTGGGTTATCTAGGAACCGGAGGCCATGAACGAACAGGCTGGCCACAGGAGGGGCCTGCACACCTGTAATCCCGGCATTCAGGAGGCCAAGGAGGAGGATCACTGGGAGTCGAGACCAGCCTGGGCTACAAAGTGAGCTCAAGGCCAGCCTGAGCTGCATAGCGAGACCCCGTGTCAAAAAGCCAGGACCTGCCCTCACGAACACAACCCCACATAACATAACATAACCCCAAATGCAGGCTTATCCATAAATGTGAACCATACTTCCACACCTCACATTTTCAAACACTTTATAAATGAATAAGCAAAGGCACACAATCTAAGGGAGAAGCAAGTACATCCTTGAAGACGCATTTCACAGAGAGGACATTTGGATGGCCAAGGACACAGAGCTACTCTAGTCCCCACTGTCAGACTGTATACCCTGACCGCACACTCATCCCCAGGTGCACGTGGATGGCTGAGAAGACAGTGTGAGCAGGCGTGCACAGACTTCCCGGAGGACCTGCACCAGCGTGCCGTGCGTGTATGTGTGCATGTGTGCGTGTGTGCGTGCGTGTGTGTGTGTGTGCGTGCGTGTGTGCATGCATGCGTGTGTGTGTGTGTGTGTGTGTATCAGCCAGAGGCCGTCCCCAGAGAAAGGTCACAGAATGAGACACAGGACCCGGGGCCCGCCGATCCTGAAAGGACCCAGGGCGCAGGCCTGGTGAGTGAGTGAGATGACCGGGGCCCGCAGATCCTGAATAGACCCAGAGCCCAGGCCCAGCACGTGAGTGAGACTACCCAGGGCCCGCGGATCTTCATTTGACCCAGGGTGCAGGCCCAGCGAGGAACCCTTCAGCAGAACTCCCTGCAAAGAG
>NW_004524582.1:31867392-31879891 GCF_000260255.1 Octodon degus
GTCTTTGCAAAAGGTTCATTTTTCTTGGAAATGTGGTATTATAAGTTGAACTAAATTCAGAAATTTTAAATCTTTTTTAAAACATGCTTGAAACTATTGTTTGAAGCAAGGCACAATTCCCCTAGGATGAGTGCTGTCACTGTGTATATATAAAATGTACCAATAAAAAAATTCAAGAAAAAAAAAAGAACGTGACGCAGCACCAAGAGCCAGTGGCTGCGATGTGCACACAGTGTGTGGCTAATGCCAAGGAAAGAGCCCAGGCAGCACAGAGGGCGCACTGCACCCCAGTGAGACACCCCTGCCCGGCGAGCGGCCGCCTCAGGTGCCCAGCTGAGTCACTGCAGTACGTCAGCCGCTCTCCAGTGAAATGCTCTCTCTAGGCCTGCAGCACTCAGGAGGCTGAGGCAGGGTGGCTGAGTTGCAGCCAGCTTGGACTACATAGCAAGACCCCGCCTCCAAAAACAGAAAGAAGCTCTCATTACTTAGAGAACAGCTGTAACAAAAGTGTGTCTGCAGTGAACAAAACAGTGAGAGGAAAAGAAAGGCTTTCTAAATTAGTATTGTTTCATATAAAGTGTAATTTTGTATAATGACATCAATTAAGTGTTCTAATTAGACATTTGTTATCTACATTCCTTTCCAGATGTTGTCTATGTTTGACATATTCACACTGGCCAAGATGCCGTGCTGAGACTTGTCACCGTAGCACAGGCTGCAGCCCACAGGCCCATAGCCAGACACATGGCAGGGCCACGCATGTGTGCTCCTGCGTGTGCCCTGGCACCTGGAGAGTGAGTGACACGTATAAAATTCAGAGCGAGTGGAAAGACAGCACTCTGAGAGCAGAGGCCACGTGCAGCACCCAGAGGGCGGAGTGGCAGGGTGCCCGGAGTCCTGCCTCCTGCGTACCACAGGACACACGTGGGAGCCCAGCCTGCCTCCCAGCCACCTCAGCATGCTGTCCCATGTGCTTGTGCACTCGCAGGGCTGGGGACAGAAGCCAGGGCCTGGTGCATGCGAGGCTGGGGCTCTACTCTGGGCTGCAGCCCAGGAGCTTGGCACAGCCTTCAGGGGATCCAGCACATACGTGCAAGCCTGAGAGGGTGCCATTCTCAAGCAGACAGATGACAAATTAAGTGTTTCTCAGACTTGGTTCTTTGCATTTTATGACACTGTGTGAAAGCTTTCACCACCACAGGACCAGACAAGCCACGGCCACAGTTTTGCTGCTAGTGTGAGGATGCCACCAGGAGGTTGGCAACAACCCTGGCACGCGGCCGAGCCCACTGCTGGGCACTCATGCCCTCAACCACACACTGGCCCCAGCTACCTGGCCCGAGCAGTCGGTGCCCCCCTCGCCCTTCCAGCCCTGCTGCGAGCAAGCGCAAGACAGGGCGGCCGTCCGGACCTGCTCTCATAGGCAGAACCGCGGCAGCCTCCTCCAGAGCTCCTGCATCCCTGTCTACATTTCTACCCTGGTCCTTGGGCACAAGAGCATTCAGCAAAGGGTGGCGCTGTCACTAGCTCGTGGTGCAGAGGGTGCGGCCCTCCCAAAGGCCTGCCTGGGTACTACCTGCAGAGGACCCCACCTAGCCCACTGCACCCCCAGCAGGACACAGGGCTGGAGACATGGCCCCAAGCGAGGCCCAGGCAGGCAGCATCCACACTGCTTGACCTAAGGACATCTCTGCAAGAACCGTGTTGGGTGCCCAGTGCTTCTCCACGTGGTGCTGGATGAGCCAAGGCCCTGCACGACGAGCAGTCCCCATTTCCTGTTCAGCAGCAGCGTGAAGGTGAGAATCAAACTGTCTCCTGGGAAGGTGGTGGGGCCACCTCTGCCTGGGGGCAGGCCCCTATGTGACTGGCAACATCACGGAAGATGGGTCCTGATGCCCTCATGTCCAGTTCTCTGCCCCACAGCCTCAACCTGACGTTCGGGCTTTTTACACTTCAGCAGACAGGCAGGTGGCACCTCCGAGATTCCAGAATGAGGTGCAGTTCATTTACCAGCCGCCTCCAGGCCACAGCAAGCCAAGCACAGGGCAGAGGCCAAGACCCACACCTCCTGGGTGTTAAGGGTACCGTCCTCCAAGGACGGTGGGAAACCACCGGAGCCCTCACATAAAGGGCTGCTGTGATCTAACTTTGTTCTCAGATTCATAAATCACACCCCACAACTAGTCTAGAAGAACACTGTCTGAACTCTGTCTCTGGAACTGGCCTCCTGCCACAGACCAGAAAGCCTGAACAGAAGCAGCCACGCTTAAAGGACGCACTGCTGTTGCTGGAGATTGTCCTTCCCCCGTTGTCCCGGCAGCCCCTCCGGCAAGCAGCATAGGAAAGGGGCTGGCGGGAGCCTCTCCTCCCTGAGCTGCGGAGACAGGGAGGTCAGGGAAGGCCAGGGCAGTGGAGCCTGCAGACCACGAGAGCTGCAGCCCGGCTGTGGCTGGTCTACGCGGCATGCACAGGGCTCAGCCACACAACAGCCTGGGCTGCCAGAGCCCGGGGAGGGCTGAGCCGAGCGAATGGACTCTGAAGTGACCCCACCACATGCGCCTCTACCCGGCGCCCGGTCATCTCTGGGTGACCCCCAGCAGTGGGCAGGGGTCCTCTTGCCGAGGTCCTTTGCAGAGCCACTGGCATGTGTCACTGTGCCGTGGTTACATGTGCGCAGACCTAGTATGCATGTCAGTTTAATGACATGCCTTTGCTCTCCCCTCCATCAGCTTTCACCTGGGTCCCCAGGTCCAGCCCAAAAACTAAGGGGGCGGCACAGGCGGAGGGGAGCCCTCTCCTCACAGAGCCCGCCCCGGTCCCCGGTGTGGGGAAGAGCCCAGCCCTACCCGAGCCTGCTGCAGGGGCCCGGCTCCCGAGAGGGACAGCAGGAGCCAGGCCCAGATCCCCAGACCCCTCCAGCACTCTGGGATGCAGCCGGGGCTGCTGCTCAGGCTACATAAGGGAGGAGGTTGTGCCTGCTTGCAGGGGCCCTCAGGAGGAGGAAGGGCAAAGACGAGGGGGCAGGGGACACCATCAAGAAGCTCCGGCGCCAACAGCCAAGGCGCACGCCGCGCCCGGAAGGAAGGGCCGAGGTCGCTGGCCTCATTCCTTTCAGACCTGTGTTTGCTTGGAAAGGAAATTCATAATAAAACGACCAACAAAAACTCTCCAAAATTCTTGCCAGACTGTAAAGAGGGGAGATGTTGGGAGGAGTCCTGCAGACACCGAGCCTCCCTGAACCCCGCGGCTCTCCAGGGCGCCTCAAGCCGGCGCCTGCACCAGCTCCTGAGGGTGCACAGCCTGCAGGGTCTGACACATGCGTCCTGATGCAGACCACTCAGAGGGACACGGAACCGCGGCCCTCCCCCGGCACGGGGCACACCAGCACTCCTTTTGTGCTGCTCAGCAGACGTTCTGGAAAGTGCATGATCAGACCAGACTGCTTTTTCACAAGAAAGAATCTGAACTCACCCAACAAAGCTATATAAATAGCGATAGCATTGTTCCCAAGCTCTTACGTTCCCTTTGTCCTTCCTAGTTTTATAGAATGTAAATTCACTTGCCAAAAATATTAGAGATTATAATGCTTTATATTTTAAAGATGAATGCAGTTTAACTCCCCCTAAAGCCCAAACTCCCCCCAGCCTGGGGCAGGGCCCACTGCACCCACAGGCATGTGAGGACGGCTCCCCGGGCCTGCGGCAGGACGGCGATGCTGATGACCCAGCCTGAAGCGTGGGCCGCAAATCTCACTCAGCGCAGGGGCCAGAGGGTGTGTGGTGGGCAGAAGGACTGCCGGCTCCAAGGACAGCTGAGGGTCACGATGCGCTTCCTGGGCTCTGTGTGCCTCACCTCCAGGGTCAGACATGAGGGGGGAAGCTGCCTACACCCGAGGCCCCCAGACAGCAGGGTCTCTTCCAGAGCCCAGAGTTAGCAGGGACTCAGGGCCAGTGGAGGTGGAGACAGAGGCAGCAGATCTCTCTGAGATGTGAGAAGGGGCTCTTCAGGCAGAGCTAGCCTGGAGCCTGCCCATCACAAGTGCCCAGTGGGACCTCAAGGGACATAAACCCAGGAGGGAGGGCCAGCTGGCCTCATAGCCAGACGCTTGTGCACATCTGGAACAGAACTGTGGCTGGGCCCAAGGAGTTCACATCTGTGCCCCGCAGGCGTAGGGAGATGGGCGGCAGCTTGGCCTGCGACCCCAGTGCCTATTTTTCCCTTCTACATCCTACTCAAAGGTTCCTTTCACAACAGTGCCAAACACCACCTGCCCACAACAACCTTGAGGCTGAGCAGGAACCCAGCTAGTGGCTGTGGGCGCCTCCATCTTCTGCCCAAAGCACAGGGGAGGAGAGGGCCAGAGAGCAGTCTCTTGCCACACTTGGGAGAACACACGGCGGGGGCGAGGCCAAGCAGAGAGGTTTAGAGAATGGCCCACCCAGAAGGGTGGGGACAACCAAAATCTGAGCCCCTCACCCACCCAGGAAGACAGGCAGGGGCCCACCTTGTTTCCCATGACAGGATTCTACCAAGGCTGACTGACTGATTAGTTTGTTCGGAACATTTCACAGCCACTGACCTAATCCAAATCTTGCTACAGTGCCCTGGCTGCCGTCTGCCAGGGGCCGCACGCCAGGTCCAGGCAACACTCTAGCAGCCACTGCACTCGGCTAGGAGCCTGAGGTCACCACGACCACCTGGCCCAAGTTACTGTCTAGTGGGGGCCCAGCAGCAGGGGCACAGATAAACCGTGAAAAGACCAGCTGGCTGCAGGCAATGTTGGGCTTGGGACAGGGTGGGAGCAGCTTGCCCACAGCCAGACCAGGGTTGGGGCAGGGCTGGCTCTGAGCAGCGGAGGGACTGCGGCCCCAGGGGAGCAGTGGAGATGCGGGACGGGCAGGCAGAGGACCTGGAACGGCGCTGGGGCAGGGGGGGGGGGCTTGGGCAGAGCCAGGGTGGCCGACCCAACACAAGGATCAGGCAGCTGCTGGGTCACTGGCCTAGAGGGACGCCAAGGGCAGGGCCGGCCAACCCGGACAGTGCAGATGCCCTGTCACAGGGATGGGATGCAGGGCTGCACTGGTCCTCACTGGTGTCTGCGCTCTCCAATTCCGGAAGACACCTCCTGTCCCATGCCAGCCATAACCAACCACCCCAGACACCTTCTTCTGGTTCATTCACTGCAGGAGCAGCCCTCTGGGGTCATGCTTCTGTCTGCTGTCCCACGCCCAGCCTAACAGGAGACCCAGCTGGCCCTGGGCTGGGAGGTCCATTGGCATGCTGAAACCGGCCCTGTGGCCAGGACCACGTGGGTCTGCAAGTGTGGCGTGTGCCCTGTGGGTGAGCAGCCACTCCAGTGCCTGTTTTTCTGGCCGGGGCAGCCTGCTCTCTGCCTCTCCCTGCTGCCGTCTCCTCAGAGGAGGTAAGCCTCAAGGCACCACACAGTGAGGAGGGAAAGCTCCTTGCAAGAACAGAACCAGGGCTCTGGAGCTGAGGGAGGGCGCGCTGAGAAGCTGAGCTACCGCAGGCACCAGGCCTCCCGGGCCAGCCGTGCACACCCAGGACCTGAAGGCACCCTCCTCTTCAGCAGAGGGCCGCGCCTTCCTCTGCCTGCCTGCCTGCCTGCCTGCCTGCCTTCCCTCCTTTCCTCCTTCCTTCCCTCCTTCCCTCCCTTCCTTCCTTCCTTCCCTCCCTCCTTCCTTCCTTCCCTTCTTCCTTCCCTCCTTCCTTCCCTCCCTCCTTCCTTCCCTCCCTCCCTTCTTCCCTCCTTCCTTCCCTCCCTCCCTCCTTCCCTCCTCCCCTCCCTCCCTCCTTCTCTCCCTCCTTCCTTCCTTCCTTCCTTCCTTCCTTCCTTCCTTCTTTCCTTCCTTCCTTCCTTCTTTTTCTGCAGGGCTAGGAACACAGAGCCTTGAGCACACCAGGAGAGCACTCTACCACGGAGCTGCATCCCACAGACCTGTACTGCTCCTTAACAACTTAAAATCCCCAGGGGACCACCAGTCACATGGAAGTCTCTCAAAGCCTGGATTTTGCTCCCTCTTGGAGCCAAAATCCACAACCTTGGCTCCTCTCCCCAGGGGAGCAGAGACACAATGACAGCTGACAGCGATGGCCCAAAGCTACAGAGCCAGTGGGAAGAGCGCACAGCAAAGCACCCTGTGTGGTGTGGCCACAGGGAAGGGCCATCTCTGGACGTGGGCAGACAGTGAGCGCAGCCCCCACTGCAGACCTGGGCATGTGGGTGGCGGGAGAGTGCCAGTGCCCACAAGGCTGCAGGGTAGGAGATGTGCTCCCCAATTTGAGCCCGGGCGAGTGACCTCACGTGACAGCGTCCCTCCTGCAGGAACAATGGCAGGTGATACACAGATCCCCTAGAATCCACACAGACGTTAAGCCACATAACCAATGCATGCGGGTGGCACTAGGGGTTGAACCCAGGGCTTGCACACTGAGCTATACCTCTAGATCTTTTTAAACTTGTTACTTCATTTGATTTTCTTTTTCTTTATCTTTTTGTATTTTTTAGGGAAGGGTCTACAGGGTGCTCAGGGTCTTACTACTAGATTGGACTCGTAGTGATTCGCCTGTTTACAGCCTCCCAAGAGCTGGGATTGTAGGCGCGCGCCACCAGGCACAGTCTCAATGGCTGTCGCGGTGCGCCCGCAGGGGCGGGGCTGTAATGGCAGGCCCGGGGATCACATCCCCATCCCAGTGTCCCCTGCGCCCCCTGTGCCTGCACCTCTGTGCCTGCTTGCAGGAGCTTTAATCCGCTGAGCTATTTGGTTGGCCCCCTGATTTTATTTTTCACGAGAGAGTCACTAAGACGCTAAGGGGCACGGCCTGGGCTCCACTTTTGCTCCTTGTGCCTCTGAGTGCTGGGACGGCAGGAATATACCACCATACCCAGCCCGGAGAAGTTTCCTTTTACTCTTCTAATCATAAAAGAAACTACAATTGGGAAAACAACAGAAGTGAAAAATGAGTGAGTAAAACCCACACTGCCCTCGTGTGGAGCAGCCCGTCTCCCCCGACACCCGCGGAGCTGGCCTCTGCTGGAGCAGCCCAGGTCCCAGCAGGGTGGGGGAAGGGAAGCCCCAGAGGCTGAGGAACCCGCCAAGGCTCCACTTCCTCAGAAGGCGCACAGGAGCCCGCGGCTGGCAGGCAGCCTGACCAAGCAGCCCTCCTCCGAGGTGAACAAAGACATACTGTGCCGAGGGGCCGAGGGTGCAGCTCACAGGGCCCTGCACTGACCTCCAGCAATGCAAAAGAGCAAGAAGAAAAGATGGTGTGCGACTGGGAAAGCCTCTCGGGTTTGTGCATTTCCTGGGAAAATGAATGCCTCCTCCCAGAAAGGAGAAGTCGGAACACAGGGCCAGGAAGTCTGAGCAGAACGTGAGCCCTGGCTTCCATCCCAGGCCGGCCAAGGCTGCCTGTTTCCCACTTAAGGAAGTTGCTCTGCTCCCAGCTTAAGGCCGATTAAGTGACAGGACCTTCCCCGCAATAACACAGGAAACATAATGCCTTTCACCATCGGCCTCCTCGTTCTTTACCAGGCTCTGGGATTAGCGCATATGTAATTCAACACGCACTCCTTGCGCTTCCCACGGCCGGCCTCTCCGCCAGGTGACAGTGGCCCTTTGTACGGCCAGGGACAGAGGTCGTGGGCAGCTGGAGACAACAGGAAGTTCCCAGAAGACCACACTCAGCTCCTCTGCTACTGAGTACCAGCCAAGAGCCTCAGCCCCGCGAGGGCCCGGCCCTGGGAGCTCTCGCTATCATTGGCCCTGGCACAGGAAGGAAAACAACACAGATGCCATCAAGAGACTTCAGCAACCCAGCTCCCAGAGGACAGACACAGGTGGGGACAACAGCAGCAAACTCCTGAGCACAAGGACTATAAAAAGGACCGCATTTGGGTGTTAAAGAAAAATCACTAAACAACAGATTACACCAACAGGGTCTTAAGTGGAATAAGACACATCTGGCTAGTTCCGTTTTCAATCAGTCTCACTAAAGAATCCCTGTGCACTAACTCATCTAAAGACAGACAGTTCTGGGTGTCATCACCCTGCGCGCTCAGCTCCCCCACTCTCTGCTCCTGAGGAGGAGCGCTGGTGGTGGAGTGTCTCACTCGGATTTCCAGAATTGCTCAAATTCAGCAAGAGCTTTGAAATCCTAACTGGCCGGTTTAAAAGCTGGTTGTACAAGGGAAGAGCAAGCATGTTCTAACTTGCTGCACCAGGCACACAGCAGTGTGCCTGGTGCCAGCTACTGGGGCGTTCTGTCGCCATTTCTCTGCCCAGCAGCTCCTGGGGCACACACCATGGCCACCAGAAAGCACCTCAAACCCACCCGATGGGATCCACCCTCGCGGGGACAGAGAAAGGCAAGCACGTATCTTTCGTGCAAGTGTCAGATAGCAAAGACAGTACCAAAGCTTGAAAATTTCATTAAAAATAATAAAAATATACATCGGAAATTGTGACTTACCCCCATCAGACACAGTTGCAGACTGAAAGAAAAGAGAGAGAGACATGAGTTAATAAGACCTCATGACAACCAGGACACAGCGCGCACCAATGGAGGCCAGCGGGACACAGTGGCCCAGACAGATCCGTGCAGGTGTCTGAGGAGCCAGAGGCTGAGTAAGCCAGCTCTCGGTTCCACGCCAGCCCCGCCCGCCCAGCCGCCGGCAAGGAGGAAGTTACCGTCATTTTCCTGTAAAAAGAATCCCAGGGAGTCTGACAGCAAAGCCCTGGGAAGAGCCCTGTGACTCAGGGACTGTGTGAGCCTGTGGGGTCCTGAAGTGTCCATTGGCCTGCAGCTGGCCGCAGGGCATGGACACCACACCAGCACTGCCCTACTCGGTGTCCACCCCACCCCCGACACTGGGAGGGGGCTCCAGGACTCCATGCTGGGCACAGGATGGCAGCCTCCAGAAGGGGGCAGGAGAGGTCAGCTGCTGAGGTGGTCCAGCATGGCACAGGGTCTGGGCACAGGAGAAGCACCCAGAACAGCGGCCACTGGCCACCTGGTCCTAGACCAGGACCAGAGGGACAGGGATCTGAAGAGCCAAGCCGAGGGAGGCAGGCATCCTAGGGGCACGGACAGAGGGCACCAGGGTCCCTGCAGAAGGAGAGGCACAGTAAGTCATGGGAGAAGCAGGCCTGTCCCTGGCAGCACGGGCCTGGTGCTGGGGTGGCACTTGGTGTCACATTAGCAGGGCCCGCACTGCCCTCGCATCTACAGCTCCTGCAGAGTACTGGGGTTGGCCTGCAGCCGCCTCTTAAGCCAGGACTATACGGGCAGACAGGGAACCAGTGGACAGAGGCCAGCCTATGAGGTCAGCCAGACACCCACCAGCCACCTCCTTCAGCCTGGCCACTCCCAAGCTATAAGGCCACTGGGGGCTAAGACTGCTCTGGTCAAAATGCAAACAACTGAGGCCCAGAGCATCCCCATGTCCCCCCAGAGGGAGGCGACAAGGGTAAGAAGCCACAGCCATGAGGTGCCACCCCTTCCTGGGGAGCCCGGTGTGTGTAAGGCGTGCAATGCCAGGAGTGTGTGCTCTCCCCGCGTCCTTGCCCTCCCAGGCTGACATCTGCCCCCCGCAGTGTCTTCTGCCGTCCTGACAGCTGCTGCTCCAAGTGACCCTTGGCTCAGCCAGCGCCCCACCCCGGCCACAGCGGCACTTGTCACGGGGTGCTCACTCCTCAGACCCTGCACACAGTGCCTGCCCATCACCACGAACATGCTCTTAATATACGACTGCTCTGAAAACGGAGAAGGAACCTGAGAGACGAGCAGCCAGGCACACAGCAGAGCCTGAAGCTCAAGTGCGGAAGTCCTGTCCAAGACCCGCCTAGCTCCCGGGAGCACCCCGGGTGAGAGCGAGTGTGCAGCAACAAACGGAGCACCGAACACCAGGACGCGGTGCAGAAGCAGCTGCGCGAGGCGAGCGGGCAGCGCGGGCCAGAGCCCACCGCCCACGCCGAGACTCAGCAGAGGCTCCGCAGGCAGGAGAGGCAAGGCGGACGGCACAGCCGCGGGGGACTACAGAGAGAGCGGCCCTCGGAGGCCAGGTCTCCACTGCACAGGAAGTACACGGATGGGGCTCGGGAGAGCCCTGGGCTGCGGCTGCACCTGGGGACCTGAAGGGGCTGCCACGTGCCAGCCAAGAGGAGTCCAGTTGCAAGTGCTCCTTCATGAAAACGTGTGCCACATACGCAGTCACCATGAAGCCTGGTGGGAAGGTCCCGTTCCCGATTTCTCGCATCCCAACCAGTGACAGGTGGGGATCAAGCTGAGCACGCCCAGTAGAGCGCCACACGTCCACCAAGTTCATGTGCTGTCAGAGGAGCAGGGGCAGCCTTTCCCACTGCAGTCAATTTACAAGGACATCATTTACTACTGCCAGCTGCCTGAGGTCCAGCCAGGTGACAGCTGCGTGTGCTCCCCGTGTGCGGCTCCCTGGTCAGCTGCACCTGGGACAAGGCCCTGGAAGGAAATCCCTAGCCAGGGGCTGCGTCCCCACAGCAGAGGATAACTGGTGCTGCCTCAGGGACAGGAGCAGCGAGGGGCTGAGCTGCGTGGGGGCTGGGAGACAGCACTGGTGGGGAGCACGCTGCTCACCAGGCACGGGGGGTCCCCCAGCTCTCCTGTCACCTGGGGATTGATGGCACGCCTAATTCTAAACAGACTGCCCTTTTCCTTGGCCAGGCTTGTGCTTTCTGAGCACACCCCGCTGACGGGGTGGAAGCAGCCCAAATGCCAAAGACTCAGAAACTCCCAGACACACCGTGGGCAGGACTCCGCAGGCACAAGTGGTGACTTTTTGAGTGTGACTTCCCTCACATGCACCTCCTGAGGAGGTGGCGGGACAGACCACGCTGCGGTGGCGGTGCACGCCCAGGCAGCACCCAAGAGCATGCCGCCCTCTTACGCTTCTCAGAAGCCCCAGCCAGCACTGTGTCACCCTGCTCAGGGACAGGTCAGCAGGGCCTGAGGGCTGGGACACGGGGACCCCAGAGAGTCTGCCTTCTGTTCGGGGAGGACCTTCTAAAGTTTTACCATCAATGCCAGGAGGCGCCGTCGGGGAGAAATAGCGTGGCCACAGCTGCTCAGCCTTTTAAGCGTTCGTAAAATGTGGCCACCCCCCTTTACACACAGACTGCCCACAAAGGAACCAAATGCTAGCAGCAGCCAACAGGCCTGGAGGGGGTGGCGGTGGCTCTCTTGAAGATCCCAGCTCTCTCTGTGACAGGAGGCAGCAACGGGCTGAAGGGCTGCAAGGCGCGCGCAGCGAGGGACCCGCTCCCCTGTGGCACTGTGACAGTGGTACAGAGGGGCCTGGGAGACCGTCCTGCAGAACCACCTCGTGCTGCAGCATCCCATCCTGGGTACCCAGCCAGAGGGATAAGGTCAGCATCTCTTAAGACAACAGGACACTGGCATTCACGGCAGCAAGCCACAGCCCTCGCAGTCGCCGGGGTGGAGCCAACTGTGCCCACTGACAGCTGGGTACCAGGTAAGGATGGCACAGTGCTCCATAACATGGTTGAGACAGGCAGCTCTGCCCATCAGTGACAACGTGGACAGTCCCTGAGCACACCGTGCTGGGTGACAGAAGCCAGACAGGTTAAGGCAAGCATGTCGATCTCCTCTGCACACAGAGCCTAGAACGTGAGCTCACAGAAGCAGAGTGGAGGGCAGGAGCGGAAAGGCCGTGGCAGGGGCTGGGGAGATAGCTCAGTAGAACAAAGCGCAGGGTCCTGAGTTCAATCCCTGGTACCACCAAAAAAAAAAAAAAAAAAAGAAAGAAAGAAATAAAGAAAGAAGGGCCATGGCCAGTTCCAAGTGGTGGAGGCGTTTGAGGCCTCTTGCACAGCCGGGGACTGCGGTTTGTGTCACCACGCCAGGCCCTAGTGCTGCGCGAGGGCAGCGTCTCTCCACACACCAGGCGGCACGCTTGGCCCTGCACCACTGTCCTGATTGTGGGAGCCATCGAGTCAGCATGGCAGGTCAGGGCCAGCGTTCATTAAAAATGAGACAAACTCGGGCATGGCGGCGCCAACCCATATTTCCAACATTCTGAAAGGCTGAGGCAGGACAATCACTAGTTTAAACCCAGCCTGAGCACTCTAGTGACTCAGCAAGACCCTGTTTCAAAATAATGACTGGGAGCATAGCTCAGTGCAGAGCCTCTAGACTCAATCCCCAGTACTAAAAGAAGTGGAAAAAAGACAAGAAAGTAAAGCCTGGGGCTGGGGAGCTAGCTCAGGGGCATAAGTGCTTGCCTGGTCAGCACAAGGTTCTAAGTTTGATCCCCAGTATAAAAAAGAGAGGCCTGGGCTGTTCTTAGCCCCCGCTTCCAAGCTGTGCATCTGTGCCCATGTGCACCTGCCCGAGCACTGTGTGGCGAGTACACGCCTGTGCGCACAGCCCCGTGCGCCAGGTCTCCAGGCTGCCCGAGCACTGTGTGGCGAGTACACGCCTGCGC
>NW_004524582.1:31880191-31902223 GCF_000260255.1 Octodon degus
CCCGAGCACTGTGTGGCGAGTACACGCCTGCGCGCACAGCCCCGTGCGCCAGGTCTCCAGGGTGCACACCCCACCGTGGCCACTGCAGGGCCTGCGGCCAGCCACCCCCGCGCCCAGCACTCATCTGCAGCCTCACCTGCCAGCTGGCTGCAGGCTCAGTGCCACCACAGCCACCTCTGGGAGGCCCTCCTTGCTGTCCTCAGGCCAGGCCCCATCACCATGGACAAGCCCCGCCACAGGCATAACAACTGTCCCTGCAAAACAGCTCTGAGATCCCGCGGCTGGGAACCTGGAGAGGCCCTACAGACCTCACTGGGGCTGAGCAGAGGACTGCACTGTGTGACCCATCTGGCACCAGGTCACCCAGTGTTTCCACCCAGCATCTGCAGTGCCACCAGCTCTCCTTTTATTTACACTCATGGCGCAAGCGTGCGCGCACACACACACACACACACACACTCTTTTATTTTTCTGGCACTGGGAATGTACCTGGGGTCTTTGCAATGAGCAACTTTATGCTTTTGATTTTGAGAGGGGTCCACTATGCTGTCTAAGCTGGCCTGGAATTTCCATCCTCCTGCCTCAGCCTCCTAAGAAGCTGGGACCACAGGCATGTGCCACCACGCCTAGCACATTTCCTTTTTAACATACAAAGGGATTCCTAGAGAGCAGAATGTGGGGAAAGAGGGGGCTCACAACTGCAGGCTTATGCACAGAAGACCTCCTGTGGTCCAAGAAGGCAGGCGCACAACAAAGGCCCACAGCGGCACAGCTCCCTCGCAGCCACCACGGAAGAACGCGGAGGGGAGCGGAGAGCTGTCTCTGCAAGGCACTGGGTCACCAAGACCAGCCCAGGAGACAGCGGCACTCAGAAGTGAAGCTGGGCTTGTCCTTAACGTGTGTGCATATGTGTGTGCACATGCATGTATGAGGGTGTGCATGCACGTGTATGCATGTGGGGGCGCGTGTGCACGCCAAAGGCCTTGGCAACCTTCAATAAGGTCAGAAGAATGGAGGCAGGCAACACGCCTGCAGAATGCACCTTGCAAGCGGCGCTGTCACACTTGCTCCTCTCTTGGCATGAAAGCCCAGGGGACTGACCTGGAATCTCAGGTCCAGAGGGGTCCTGGGACACGTCCTCGGTGCCACCTGGCACAAAGCTTGGGTGACACTGACTTCACAGTGCTGGTTTGCCCACCATCAGCGCTCGGCTGGAGCCAAGGCTGCCTCTAGTCTCCAGACAGACAGCACTGGCCACCCAAAGGCCAGCACGACACAACCCTCCCTCAAGCTGGGGCTCGTGAAAGTACGTCTCCCGTGGTGCTCCCCAAGGAAGCCCTGCCCAGGGAGACATTCTGCACCCAGAGCCTCTGCACCTCTAAACCTTGGGGTGGAAGCCTTGCTGTCAGGCTGGTCTCCCAACTGCTCACAGAGGCCTTGACTGGGTCCACGCAGGACCGAGGCTCTGGTGCTTGTGGGCTACAGGGACTCACACACTGAGAGCACCCGGACTCATACACAAGACCTGGCTGTGCTCCTGTACGCAGCATGCCAGGCGCTGAGGTGCCCAGCGCACTGGGCCAATGCTCACAACAGCCCAGTCCAGCAGGCTGGGGCACAGGGGACAGGGTGCCATCAGAGGCCCATAGACTCTGGGCACAGAACTGGCATCCGAGGGAGGTGGAGCAACAGGGCACAATCCAAGTTGAGGATAGGTCTGAGGTCAGGCCCACGGGCTGTGGAAGGAAACCGCCAGAGAGGTCAGGCAGAAAGCAAAGGAACCAGGCTGCCACTTCCTGAGATGGAACAGACGAGCAGGTGGGGAGGTGCCCAAGCGAGGTCTGGACACCTGAGGCCTGCTGGACAGCAGAGACATGCCAAAGGCAGCACGTGAGTGACTCCAGCTCAGGCTGGGCATAGCTCTATGCAGACAGCACATGGGCAGTCGGGGTGCCACCCCGGGGGTAGACCTGGCAGCTGCCTAGGCCTCAGCCTGGGCGTGGGGGATGCCAGGAGTGGTGGCTGGTGGTGGCTGATGTGAAAGGAACTCAGTTCCTTTAGGCTGGAAGAGAGAAACTCAGCCAAAGGCAAACGGACCCCAAAGCCTGTGGAGGCACTAGAGCACCAGGCGGAGGCGTCCTCAGACACGTGACTCCAGGAGGCCTCCGGCTTCCTCCTCTGTGGCCCCCCCCAGCATCCATGCCGCCCACCCCACTGCCCCCAAGCCTAACACTGGAGGGGCCACCCAGGTCCCAACAGGGCTCACACAGCCTCAGCCACTGTAGAAGGTGGAAAGTTTCCACAAGTGGGCGCAGGGCGGGCCTGGGCTCGGGGACAGAGTGGCTCGTGCGTCACAGGCAGTGCCCAGCATCTCCCAAACCTGGCCCCTCCTCTGCCCCCTCCTCCTCATTAGCCTTTTACTTTCCTGGCCTCCTTGACACTAAGGTTGGCCTTCCCATGGACCTGGCTCATGCCTCAAGGGTCAGCTGCCAAGTCCCCAGCCAGTGCCTACCGAACACAAGGCTCCATGCTGTCCAGGAAAGAGTGGTGGCTTTGGACTGCACATGATGATCTTTATTTTACTGAGCAGAACTCAGTATGTGAGGAGGCACAAGGCCCACCTCTTACCTCAGCTGCCCCTGGTCCTTCCTGGACCCTGCGAAGTCAGGACATAGGACACGCTTCCCTGGAAAGCATACTGCCCAACATCCAACGCAGCAAGGAAACAAGGATGGTGGAAGCCCCATCCCCTACCTACGTGCTGCCCCCGCCACGGCGCCAACTGCAGGGCCAGCATGGCCCAAGTGGGGCACAGGAGGCCCCTGTGCCTGCCATGAGCACACTGGCATGGAGCCCGGTCAGAGCAGCGGGGCTCCTGAGGAGGGAGCCAGGGGGCTCCTGAGGGTCCATCTTTCTTTGGGGTTGTGAGCCTTAACACCTGCTGGGCAGCTCTTCCTGGCTCCAAGAGGTGACGCCCAGCTGGCGCGGTTACACACCACAGTCCTTCCTTCTGGTCCACATCCGCGTTCAGTCCACATCACAGAAGAAGCTGCAGCCAGTGTCCCTGGGCAGCGGGGCTTCATGTGCTCCTGGGGAGAGTTCCGCAGGAGGAAGGCTGGGGCCCGGTCCCAGCGAGGCAGGCTTCTGACCTCGGCGCCTGCACCCCAGCAGCAGGCGTGTGGGGCTGAGCGGGGTGATGTGTGCAGTACTCGAAGCCCTGGCTATTCCATATCACCGCTTTACAGACCAGCAAGGTGAGGCTCAGAGGGGAGGAGGAACCTGGGGCCCGCGGAACTGGCCTATGAGCAGCTGGCTTGGGAAAAGGGTCCCTCCACCTTGCTCCCCTGTCCCTGCAGCTGCCCTGAGCACAGCGGGGGGCTGTGGGGCACCAGTGCAGGGCCCTTCCCTGGGATCCACAGCACGAGGCAGGGCAGGTGCAGCAGCCTGGCCCCATGGCACTGGCGTGGAAGTGAGACCACGAGAGCTGCTCACAAATGCACAAGCACAGGAGCCAGGCTCTAACACTCATGTGTTAATAACTTTCGGGTCGGTTTCAGCGTTTGCAGACATCTGAGAAGTCAGTCCAGATAACAGGAAAATACAAAGGCTGTTTTCAGGAGCTAACGGTGCAGCCTGCCTTCATGTGCTGCTGAGTGGAAGTGGGTGCAGACGGCTGCTGGCCAGTGGCCCGCAGGCCAGGGCGGCTCCTCCCTCGGCTCCCCCAGCCTGCTCTGGGGCCTCACAGGAGCGCCTCACTGGAGCTGCTCCCCACCTGTCTACCCAGCCCCCACCCACGGAGGGAGCCGCCCACTCCGCTCTCAGCACCTAAACCCGCCCTCTGAGCTCCCAGTTTCTCTCAGTTCTCTGCAAAACAGCTGAACTAGACGTTCGGGAAACACAGTAGGATCCAGCAACTGCCAGAAAAGGGTACACTTACGATGGGTCCCCAGGAACTAGTGCGTGACCAGCGCAGGAATGTACTTTAAATCTGATTTTCTTTTGCACCAACATAACACAGTCAGTATGTCCAGCCTGATAAGTTCGTGTAATAGCCATCGTTAATCACGGCCTGACATCGCACATGAATGCACACACACCAGAGCCGGCTCCTGCACTGGAAGCTAGAAGCTCTCGGTAGTAATTCAGAGCATGTGGCTCTTAATGTATTTATCTAGCTGAAATGTAATATTCCAACCAGATCACCTCAGACCTCTACAATCTGTCAGAATTGTTATGGCCAAGGAAAGCAGAACTGGGTGCTTTCCGGGGGTCTGCCCCCCACCGGGTGAGGTGGACCCCAGCACTAGACCTGGCACCAGGGTCCCAGAGCCGGCCCTGAGTGCTGCTTGTCCCCAGCTCCTGAGCACAGACATGGGGAAGCACTTACCCCCTCAGCCCCAAATTACTCGGATCCAGCGCCCCACTCAAAAGGTGGCCAGGGTGTGGCCAGCCTTTCCGAAGCACACTGAGTGCGGCCACTGCTGGAGTGACTCACCTGCTGCTCCTGGCAAGCATCTGTTTCACTCGATGACCCTCCTTCCAAATTCATCTTACAACAAGACAGCTTCTGTCCTGCGCCAGGCACCCAGATCTAAAGCGCACCCTCCAGCACCATGGCAAGCCTGTGCGTGTCAGCAAAGTTCGGGCGTCTCCGCAGGGTTCCATGTGCTCCTTCGTCACCCATAGCAACAGGACACGGAGGAAGCTGTGGTCGACCGGGGACTCAGACTCGATCCCGATCGTCTCACACACAGAAAACAAGCCGTTTATATAAATCACGCTGTGAGATCATTTTTAAAGTATTTCCTCTACCAAATCACAAGAATAACACTTCAGCTGATAGGGGTAATCGCTCAGTCAGCACAGCAGCTGCAGGGAATTTGTTTTGAGCAGCGCGGTGCGGTTCGCAACCTTAATTACAGTTGCACAGAGCTATTCTGGGCCGGCTCCATCTGCACACGCCCCCTCCGTGGCAGCCAGCAGGACCTGGCACGGTTCTGAAAGCCTATATGCTGTCCACGGCACCTGAAGGGCCTGGCGGGGGGGGGAGCCCACCGCGGGAGAGGCAACACCCAGCGCCGCACAGCCAACCCAGCCAGGGGGGGGGGGGGGGGAGCACCGAGAGAGTCCCAGCTTTCAAAAGGCAGAGGGAAAGAGAAGACAGTGGCTTCTAGAGCCTGGGGTTCCTTGACCCCTTTGAACGTCAGAGACCCTGGGCGCTACCGGCACCCTTGCTGCACTGGGGAGCCAGGGCCTTTTGAGGGGCTCTGGGGACTCCAGACTGCCGGGAGACCACCAGCTGGCACCACACTGGGCTCTTCTGAGGGAGAACTGCCCGATCCCGAGCCAGAGAACCCAGAAGCAAATCCCACAGGGTGGTGTGGGCTGATTCACACTGTGACAGGCAGTGGCCTCCTGCCAGGGTACAGGCCACTGAGAGCCCAGCCCCGGGACATCCGGCGCATTTCCTGGCCAGCAAGGCTCTGAATGAGGAGCCACAGCACTGCCCGACACTGAGGGCCAGGAGCACAGTCCCAGCCCACAGGCCTTCCGCCCCCTCACCCTCCTGTGGGCACCCTGGAGTTACCAATGCCCTATGAAGCTCAGAAGCTGTCTGAGCACAAAAAACCCTCCATCCATGCTCCATGTGGGCTTGGGTGCAGTCATGCCACCGCCTGACCAGCGAGAGAACAATTACCTCCCTGACACCTGCTGCGGCTGGAGGAACCAGGGGCCTCAGAAGCCGGGGGTATGGGCAAAGGGTGCAGCCAGAGTGCATGGAGCAGAGGAAATGACAGCCTGCCCTCGGAAGGAAGCCGAGCCTGCGGTAGTGAGGGGCCGCTCCTGGATGCCCTACGGGCAGGACAGGCCTCCAAGTGCCCAGACCCAGGTCTCCCCATCCTGCATAGCCTCAAAGAGAGGTCCCCATGCCCCACCTGACCAGGCCTCCTGGGACTGCACTATGGAGGCCAGAGGGCCCCTAGCGACAGGACACAGGCTTCCTCTGGGCCCCCACACAGGAGCTGCAGGAAGCAGCTGATCCACCTTCCCCTCCTCATTCTGTGCCCTGCCAGAGCCTGCACATGAGGTGTTGCTGGAGGAGGGATCTCCACTGCTGACCCCAGAGCTGCCCAGGAGATGCCGTGCACAGATTGGCATGCGAGAACCCAGCTTTTCTTGCTCTTAAGCCCGGGAAGCCTCTGGCAGGCAGGCCGTGGTCCCCTAAGCTCTTCCAGTAGGGTCTCCTCACCTCCCACCTACCACCCCAGATCAAGCAGCACCAGCCAAACAACTGGAGAGAGAGAAGCCAGGCAATCCCATACCCCAGCTCCTCGGGACACCCCCAGCACCTGCTAGCCTCCTCCTCGGGCTTCCTGCAGCAGCCTGACCAGGCCAGCACCATGGGGCCAGGGCGGCTTCTGTCCAGGCTATGACCCCAAATCACAATCATACAGGTGTCCAGTTGTGGCCTTCCACTGAGTGGGAATCCTGCCACATGCCACTGTATGCACAAGGCCCCACAAGCAGCTTAGGGAGTCCAGTGTACAGAACTAGTAAAGCCGTCTACATGAAATTCTCCCAGGAACACAAAAGCAGGCTCCTTTGGGATGCACGCACTACTCCTCCCTGGAAAAGGCACCGCAGATCACCCTGAGTCCCAGAAAAGAGCGGGAGCCCCAAGGGAAGGAACCAGCTCGGCCAGGTGGCAGTGAGGTCCCAGCCCACGTCTGGTCTTGGAGCTACTCAGGTCCTGTCCCCTGTGGGCTGGGGACTGTGCCACTGACAGGCAAGAAGAACACACCAGCTCTCAGCTGGCCGCAAAGCAACCCAGGGAGGACACCCTGTCTCCAGCCCAGGAGCCCACCCACTCCTGCGTGAAGGTGCTCGGGCGCCCCCTGCTGTCTGCTGCCTACCACTGCATTTGGGCATGGGGGCACAGCCACACAGCTGCTCTCAGGACACGGCAGGCACCACCATCCCATGACAGCGATGGAAATCATAAACCAGGAAAGCCCCAGGGGTGACGAGGGCTGTGGGTGCCAGTTGGGCAGGCAGATCGGATAGGAGCCAGGCTGTGGACAGGCCAGCCTCGGACCGGCGGACTTCGGGCACGGCTGCAAATTTCCGGGCGAGCACACAGATCTGTCTAGTCAGAAGGGTTCCTGTCCACTTCATAGTACCAGACAAAACTCAAAAACATCACATGTCTTGTTCCAGATGACGTGGTCAGGGCAAGTCAAAGACTCCACATCCCAAGCTTGGAGGACACAGCAGGGCCTCACTCCGACCACCCCCAGCCCTCACCCTGCACCCCACTACCCTGCGCCCTGCACCTTCCTCGCTCCTGCAGGACCCCCAGCTCAGGCTGTGCTCAGCCACAGCCCAGCAAGGCCACACCTCACTGCCTCTGCCCCCAGCAGGTGAAGTTGTGGCCTACACCACCTCCTAGCAACAGCGACAGCACAGCGCAGCACTGCAGCCGGCCCACATGGCTGAAGGGCCAAACCATGTGCAGCCCTGCTGTGCCCCCAGAGTTAGCCCGGGACCAAGCATCGGGGCAGCTGGAAGCCTACGCCCATCCCACCACCGCCTGGCCCTGCCTCCTCCCAGAAAACCCACACCAGTCACCTGCATGTGCCCAAACGCCTGTGACATGCCCCGAGTGCTGCTCATACAGAGCAGACAACTCTGTGCTGTGCTGGCGACGGAGCGCATGGAGCAAGAACAGCGGCTGCGCGCCACGGGCACCACCCCTCTCACTCTAGTGAGGCAGTGCAGCACACAGCATCTGCTGGGACCTCAGACACAGAGGGGGCAGCAGGAGGCCGGCGGGCACAGGGGCGGAGCAGGAGTGGCGCACAGGTCTTCAGCGTGATGCTGCAGGGCAGGGCCACGCTGCTCGACACGCAGGTCACCTCTACTAGGGGCAGCACAGCAGAAGTCCCGAGTGGCGAATTCACACCTGCTGTGATGATGCTGACAGCAAAAGTGTGGGGACAAGGGAGGCACAGAGGCGGCTTTGGGCTCAAGCTTTCTATAAACCTAAACTGCTTAAAAAATAAAATCTACTCTTCAAACAAAAGAAACAGAAGAAAGAACAGCACAAGGCGATCCCCTCAGGGTCAAGCCCTACCCTTGGGAAGGCTCTTGCAGGGCAGCTTCCAGGGCTGCCAGAGTCCCACGTTCAGCAGCGTCCCTAGCAGCGGCACGGGTCTCAGACAGGGCAAAGGGCAAAGAGGGGCACACAGTGCCAGGAAGCCCAGGGTACCCGAGCAGCCCATAGGCTGCGTGCATCTTTAAACAGAAGGAACAGGGCTGGTGAGATGGCTCAGTGGTCTAAAGCACCTACTTAGAACAAGCTAAGCTAAGCAAAAGGACAGCGACCATGGTTCAATCCCCAGCACCCCATGCCAGCCAGCCCGCCCCCTGGTGGGCTGAGCTGGCCACACACACACACACACACACACACACAATAAATAAATAAATTTAAAAAAATAAATAAATAAAATAAATAAATAAACAGAAGGAACAACCGGCACGGACCTACCTCAAGGTCGTCGAGAGAGCGGGTGATGCTGAACCTTTTGGACCTTCCAAAGGATCTCCGGGCAGAGGTGCGCTGAGATGTCTGCACAAGCCCAACTCCCCGCCCGAACTTGGAGCCCTAAACAGGAATAAAAAGAGGTGTCAGGGAGAAGGCCTGTCTGCCCGACCTTCAGCAAAGCTGCTACCATGTTCTCTCGGGCGAACGTCGTTGGGCTGTCGGCCTGGGCCTTGCAGCCACAATGGATTCAAGTCCGAAATATGGCAACCTTGAAAGATATTACCAGGCGACTAAAGTCAATCAAAAACATCCAGAAAATTACCAAGTCTATGAAAATGGTAGCAGCAGCAAAATATGCCCGAGCTGAGAGGGAGCTGAAACCGCCTCGAATATATGGAATAGGATCTTTTGCTCTATATGAAAAAGCTGATATTAAGGTACCTGAAGACAAAAAGAAACACCTTCTCATTGGTGTATCCTCAGATCGAGGACTTTGCGGTGCTATTCATTCCTCAGTTGCTAAACAGAGAAGGAATGAGGTGGCCACACTCACGGCAGCTGGAAAAGAGGTCATGCTGGTTGGAATTGGTGATAAAATTAGGGGCATACTTTCCAGGACTCATTCTGACCAGTTTCTGGTGACCTTCAAGGATGTAGGAAGAAAGCCCCCTACTTTTGGAGATGCGTCCGTCATTGCTCTCGAATTACTCAATTCTGGATATGAGTTTGATGAGGGCTCTGTCATCCTTAATCGATTCAGGTCTGTTATCTCTTATAAAACAGAAGAAAAGCCCATCTTTTCTCTAAATACCATTGCAAATGCTGAGAGCATGAGCATCTATGATGACATTGATGCTGATGTGCTGCAGAATTACCAAGAGTACAACCTGGCCAATATCATCTCCTACTCCTTGAAGGAATCCACCACCAGTGAGCAAAGCGCTAGAGTGACGGCGATGGACAATACCAGCAAGAATGCTTCTGAGATGATTGATAAATTGACTTTGACATTCAATCGTACTCGCCAAGCCGTCATCACCAAAGAGTTGATTGAAATCATCTCTGGTGCAGCAGCTCTGGATTAATGAAAATCAAGTTCCATCCTTACACAAGAGGTAAAGAAGAAAAATTCAGCAAGCTGATTTTGTTTAGAGCTTATTACTGTCTTTGTCAGAAGAAATGTGGTCCATTGTTTGAATTACTACAGATAGAAAGATGTTTATAAATACCTTACAATAAACAACTTACAATAAGAAAAAAAAAAAAAAGAGGTGTCAGGTTGTCCTCTCAGAAGTCTCCAAAGTGCGGCCCCACAGGCCATCTCAGAGGGGTTTCTCTGTTAGGTGGATTTGCACAACAAAAAAGTGCAAAACTAAGGGCCAGCCAGATAGCTCAGCGGACTAAAGCACCTGCTTTGGAAGGCACAGGGCTGGGGTTCAATCTCTGGCGTACCATGCAGCCCTGCCCCCGGGTGTGCTGAGATGGCAAATGAGACCAGGCGTGGTGGCACACACCTGTAATCCCAGCACTTGGGAGGCTGAAAACAGGAGGCTCACTATGAGTCTAATCTGTGTAGTGAGGCCCTGTACACCCTGTACTAAATACACTTTTTAAAAAGTGCAAAACTAGGGACCAGGGAGATGGCTCAGTGGAATAAGCGCTTCCCTGGCAAGCACAAGGGCCTGAGTTCAATTCCCAGTTCCAGAAAAAAAAAAAAAAAAAAGTGCAAAACTAAAAAATAGGAGTCACCCAACTATCTGGGCACTATGCTGCCACTTACCCTGTGCCCAGGCTGTGCCTCCCAGCTCCCCCTTGAACCCAAAAGCCACAAGCAGCTGGCTCAAAGGGCTGGAACCAGAGCCTAAGGGGTGGCAGCTGGCTGTGCTGCGGCACGGGAAGGTGACCCTCATGATGGCAGGGGCTGCTCTGTTTTTCTCCACAACTCTATCAGCCTTTTGGAAAATAACCCCTAAACATCGCCCTGGCGTCTGAATTCGAAATCAGCTCTGACAGGACATAACTGGCCAGAGACACCACGTGGTGCTTCCTCCTGGAAGTGATAGACTCAGCCGCACTCCCAGCACGCGGCTCAAGGATGAGGACCATGGGCTGTGGAGCCAGGTCCTAGCGTGAGCGCCTCACCCAGGGCTCTCCAGCTCTCTCCACCCACAGAACGACCTCAGGCGTTATGCGGACATCTGCAGTGATTCCCTGATGGCTCTCGGGCAAAAGCTGGGCTCTGAAACCACACCAGAGTGACATCCACAGTCTTGCCCCCTCACCCTACTGGTGACAGAGACCACAGCAAAGAAGTGACAGTGGCACTCGGGTTCCATTAGTGCCGCTGTGGCCCATGCCTCCCCACCCCCAAGCCCTGAGCCCCGAGCCATGTGCAGCCCCCAGAGCCCACACTCCCAGGGCCTCCTGCTCACCTCAGTGCCAGGCCCCCCACCAGCCTCTCCTCCCACCCTCCCACCAGCATCTGGCTCCTGTCAGGCAGCCAGCCCCGCCCAGCCCGGCCCCCACACAACCTGCATCCGCTGTAAAATCCTCACTGTGCTCAGGCCAGCTGCAGAGCTGAGGAATAGCATGGGCACAGTGGCCACACTGTAGGGGCTGCTGAGAGAGGTTGGCAGGGTGAGGCTCTTAAGGTACTAGGAGCTGCACCTGGGCTGCAGAAGGGGACTGTCACATGGGCAGAGTGAGAGCACAGCCTGAAGCTGGGAGGACACACAGGAAGCTTCTCAGCCCCGCCCACAGAGCCCCACCCACTGAGAGCCGCATTCCGAGCTGCTCAGGGGCACGCTGGGCCAGCATTCCTTGCCCACCACATCGCCCACTAACTGTGGCCAAAGGCAGAGGGGTGCTGCCCATGGGCCTGTCCTCTGTGGACCAGCACATGCCAGCTCCACAGTGACCCAGGGCAGGAGGGACACGCAGGGTGCCAGCGGCTGACTGCCTCCCCCATGGCCTGTACAAGGTAGAGAGGATGGCGATGGCTCCCTGCATGGGGAGCACCCACAGGTAGGCCCTGCTGGGAGCCCGACGCAGAGAAAGCAGGACTATGCTGTCACCATCCAGGGAGCAAGAGGCCCAGCGCCCGCCCAGCACTGCTACTGCCTCGCGTGCCAGGGACACGTGGGAGCAGTGCCCCACTGTGCCACAGCCAGGCTCAGGGGCTTAAAGGCTGTCCTCTGGGAGCCCACGGCAAATCCCACGGCCTCCCAAGCAGAGAATGTGTGAAGAAAGATGGCCAGGGCCAGGGCTAGCAGGGAGCGACCACCATGGGACACCAGGCCTCAGACCACTCAAGCCCTGGCTCAAGCCAAGGCACCAGAAAGGAAGACCTCTCAGTCCCAAGCCTGGGAGGCCAGCGCTGGCCCGGGGTGACGAGCGGGGACAGTGCACTGGCAGCTCTAGGTCAGGACAAGGAATCCTCTCTGTGGGCAGCTCGCAGCAGCAGGCATCCAGGTCACCACAAGGGGATTTGCCGCGACACCCAGGAGACCGACCCCGTGCATGCAGCGCCTCAGTCTGGCCACTCAGGCGGCACTCGGGGTCCACACGCAGGTCCCCGCCCTCTCGGCAGACCCGCTCGCCAGGGTGCCTCTCTGCACACTATTTTCCACTCAGATTTTTACTTTTTGGTACTGGGGATCGAACTCAGGACCTTGTGCATGCCAGGCAGGCACTTATGCCACTGACCTATCTCTTCAGCTCCGGGGTGCCTCTCTGGGTCCCTTGCTAGCCATGGTGCAGATGACAGAGTGGAAATCACTTGTCTGAGAAACTTATTTTGAAAACCACACCCAAAGCTGCAGCGGCTATACCCTACCTAGAGCCAGAGGTCCCTTTCTAGGCCACAGCAGCCTGGCTGGAGGGCCTGTGCCTGGGACCGGTCTCCTCGTTCTCCCTGCCCGCACCCCTGGGGTTCTGGCTTGAGCCCATGACTCCCTTGGACTCCCCTTGTGCCCTGAACCTCAGTGCCCCTCCAGACGACATGCTCAAGCCCTGGTCTAGAAAAGATTCCGGAGCCCTGTCCTCGCCTCTTCCTGTCGTCCTACACACGGAACTGTGAGCTGAGTCGGGGGCAGCAAGAGGGGACAGATGGACAGATGGACGGGTGAGCAAGCGCAGAGCCCAGGCGAGGCACTGGTTAATGTCTGCTTGCACCCAGGACTCGTGCCAGCCAAGAGCAAGCGAGAGGGTGCCCAGCGGGGCCTGCACAGCCATGGGGTCAAGCTGGAGCTGAGCGCAGGGCACACTCCCACGGGAGTCGGGACAAATGACAATAGGAACACTATGCAGTCTCCCAGAGCCCTACAAGGCACTTACTCTCAGCTATTTCCTGCACGTGACTTGCGCTTGCCAGGCGCGCGCTTACGCCCGCGCGCTCTCTCCGCTGCCCAAATGTTTCGGTTCTTAACCCCCGTGACTACACGGGAACCCTGCGCAGGCGGCCTGGCCGCGCCCCCACAGGAAGGAGAAACGCAGCCGTCCGCGCTGCGTAAGGAAGGGACCAGGAGCGGCCAGAAAAGCACTCCCCACTCCCGCAGAGAACTAACAGTCTGGGGAACAGACGCTGATTTCAGTTTACTCAGCAAGGACACCTTCAGCGTCCGCTTCTCAACCCGACGGTCCTCCGCCCCCTTGCGGACAGCACAAAAGGACGCGGTGTGCTCCTGGCGCCCCCTGCTGGCCCGCCGCGCGTGCCGGGGAGCCGCGAGCAGGCGCGGCGAGGGGCGCGGGCTCCCGGGCCCACGCGCCAGCCTTCCTCCGCCGCTGCAGCAGATGGACTCAGCTCAGCGCCCTGCAAGGCGCAACGCCAGGCACAGAGGTTGCGGCCGAGTCTGCGCCTGGGCAGCCCGCTTCTGGGGCCACCACCTGCCAGGGTCTGCACCAGCGCTCCCAGGGCCGGCGTGTCTCGTGCGTCCCCTACAGATGAGGCGAGGGGTGGAGCCCCCACCGCTGGAGAGGGGGAGGAGGGACTCCAGTCCGCTGACCCCTGCTCCCCGCCCAGGCGCTGACCACTCGGCCCCACTGTCACAGAACAGGCCAATCGCGGGAGAAACTGCACAGAGGAGGTTTAGCAGGCAGTTTGTTACACTGGTTGGCTTCTAACTAGGATCTCTCCCGCGAGCCGGAGCCCGGCCCACGGGGTTTGTGGGCTTTTAAAGGGAAAGTGAGCAGAGAGATACACGGGCAGATTTGTCGCATGAAAGAAGTTCGAAGTCTCAAGTTACAGTGCAAGGCCATCAGTTATACGAAGGCAGTAGAGACTGGTTACACAAAGAAAGAACTGTTCTCTTGTCAGGCCTGCCGGACGTGTCTGCTTGGTCTCCGCAGGCATTCTGGGCAGGCCCCCTTCACCAAGGCCACACTGCCTGCCGCAGCCACCAGGGCAAGGCCAGAAGTCGCTGCAGCCTGGGGTGGATCAGGACACCATCCAGGCAAGATCATGTGCTAGGTCACAGGGTGGTGGAGCCTGGGAGGCTCCCAGCTTGTGTTCTACTCCACACAGACTTTTCACACTTGTAAATTTTACCACACACAGCAACACTTGTCCTAACCAGCTCCACAAAGCCGGAGCACCATGGACCCAACCATCTTCAGCACCTCCAGCCTCCAGACGGCAACTCCAGACCGAAAATCACCAACTCCCACCCCTGGATACACCCTCAGTGCACCCGGGAGTCGAAGGCTCTGGGCCCTCACCAGACTGGGATCGTACTCCCTTGGCGCCGTGTTCCTGGGCTTCATCCCAGATGCAGGATGGCCAGAACCGCTTTCCTTTTGAGGGCTCTGTAAGATTTTCTGGTGTTCTCATCCCTCTGTTGGTGGGCATGGAGTCACCCCACACAAGGGCTCTGTGGGTAACACTGCTGTGACCAGGTCTAAGTCCAGCTCCCACACCTTCACGATAGCCCAGAGGCAGACTGCCCAGTCACATGAGTCTCGACTGCCATGCTGACTCCCGGGGTGCAGGGTGAGCTGACAGTGCACCTGCTGCACCCCCAACCTCGCTCCCATCACTGCCTGGGCTCTGACAGCCACCCCCAAGAGCCTCGCAGCATGGATGTGCACTGCCCAGCAGCCACCTAGCTGGGCATCGTGCTGTAAAAAAACTGAGATTTCCATGTAATGCAACTTAGGTATTTTCCCTTTTGTTGTCTGACTGGCTACAATTAAAAATGCCAAAGCAAATAGTTTCAAGCCTAGACTATAGCCTGACATGGCAGAGCAGGGTGGGGAGGGCACACCCATCTGTCCAGGTCACCCCTTATCCTTGCTGTTGCAAAGTACACACTCAGCATTTACAGACAAAGGAACTCAAAACAAGAGATGATCCAAGGCTGCGCCTTGTGGCACACCACGAAATCCCAGCTACACAGGAGGCTGGGACAGCAGGATCATAAGTTCAAGGCCAACCTGAGCAACTTAACCAGACTGTATCTCAAAATAAAGGGTGCTGAGGATGTAGCTCAGGGCCCCCAGGTTCAATCCCCAACACCTCAGAGAGGCAGAGACAGAGAGAATTTAGGTTAAACTAGAGACCAGACCATTGGAAGGTTTCCTGGAGAGCAACACAGAATGTTAGGCAGCACCCATACAGCAGACCAATACCACACGGCAGCTGGCAGAGAACCCAGCATGGAGAAGAGCTGACCTGGCTGGTGGTGGAGAAAAAAGACACAGAGACCTAGAGAGGTCACAGAGGAAGCAGCCGCCGCCCCAGAAACCCAGGGGAGGAGGAGGGCGCTGCTCCGGCTTGGCGGCCCAGAGGGACCAGGCCTCTGGCACCCAGACCTCTGAGGGCCCACACCAGTGTCTCTGAAGGGAAAGAGGCCTGGGGCCTCAGCAGGATGGAGGATGTTACCATGGCGATGGTCCCACCTGGGCAAACTCCACTTAGCAGGAAGAATTCTGAGTCAACATCAAAATGATTTCAGAAGCACTAAAATTCCATCTCAGGTGGAAAGAGCACTGACTTGCAAAAGTGGCCGTGCACACTGCATGTCAGCTGCTTCCTGCCAGCCCAAGAGAAAGAGGCGAGTCTGTAGGAAAGGACGGCAGCACGGATGTCGCCAGGACCCCGGGGGTATGCGCTGGAATCTGGCCAAGACAAGAGCATACCACTGACCTTCACAGCAGCACAGGAAGGGTGGGATGAGGACACCACCCAGGAGCTGAGAACAAAGACCTGGGACAAGAGGAAGCCGCATACCGACCTGCAGAGATGGAGAGCCACAGCAAGCCAGGCCAAGCCTACCACTGTCCCTCCAGCCCAGACAAGGCCGCACTGGTCACCCCCCTGACCTTACTCTCCAGCTCTCAGAAGAAGCTCAAATTGGATTGGGCAAATAAAATCCAAGTGCGTGCCACCCCTCGTGACAGCGCTACAACACGGAGGACTGGACACATCTGCTCCAATGGACAGAGGCGCCAGCTCAGAGAAGGCTGCCTTTGCCAGGTCAGTAATGGACAGTCCAGACCTCACTGTCAGCTTTTAGAATAAGAGCTTCAATATAGCAGAAAAAAGGAGAGAGGAAAAAGAGAGCAAAACTCTGTTAACTAATTTTTTTTTATATTTATTTATTTATTTATTTATTTATTTATTTAGTGTGTGGCCAGCTCAGCCCACCAGGGGGCGGGCGGGCTGGCATGTGGTGCTGGGGGATTGAACTGAGGTCCCCGTGCTTTGATTGGCTTAGCTTGTTCTAAGTAGGTGCTTTAGACCACTGAACCATCTCACCAGCCCCTGCTAACTAATTTTTTATAATTCTGAGACTACGATCATGATCTCAAAGGCAGACTAACACAGACAGGAGGGGAAATTACAAGATTGTCTCAAACATAAAGATCCTTAAATTCTACAAAATAATGTTAGCAAAGCAAATCCACCAATATATAAAAAGACTGCCACTCGGCTTATCTTGGCAAGACAAGCATGGCCCAATATTTGAAGACCTATTGTTGCTATTTGCTGTAGTAGCACCAAAAGGAGGCGATGCATGTGACCTCAAGGAATGCCAAACAATCAAGAGAAGAGCTACAGTGAGACACTCGCTGAGATAAGAATTAACAAGGGGCCTGGCCCTAGCTCAGTCCTTTAAGTGGCTGCTTCCACAAAGCTGTCAGCCTCAGGTTCCTGGAGTTCGAACCTCACAACTCTCCCGCTGGCCAAAAGTGCCCTGAAGGCATTCAAGGAAGAAAAAAAAAAAAAAAACCCCTTATTCCATTTGGGGCTGGTGAGATGGCTCAGTGGTCTAGAGCACCTACTTAGAACAAGCTTAGCAAAGCACAGGGACCGCGGTTCAATCCCCCAGCACCACATGCCAGCCAGCCCCGCCCCCTGGTGGGCTGAGCTGGTCACACACACACACATAAAGAAAGAAAGAAAGAAAGAAAGAAAGAAAGAAAGAAAGAAAGAATTAACAAACCAGAATAGGAGGGACTTTTTTTTTTTCTGGAATTTTCCATTTATATCTTTTTTTTCCCCATAATTTTATTGAAGGAGGGACTTTCTTAACCTTACTTAGGCAGCTGGGTATTAAAAGCCACAAACTTTATTTTTATTTTTGTGGTTACCGGAAATGGAACTCAGGACATGGCCCTTGCCAGGCAGGTGCTGTGCCACTGAGCTATAACCCTGGCCCCTCACAATTTTTAAAAGGCACTATTTATCATAGCAACAAAGTTATATAAGCTACGTAGCCATGGATATAATTAAGCAATACATCTAATTAAAAGTGTTCTGGGAGGAAATTCTATAAATATGTTGAAACAGCAGAGAAAACCAAAACAGAGAAAGATAGCATTTTTATAGACAGAAAAGTTCCACATCCTAAAGACATGAATTCTTCCAGATTCACCCTCAGATTAAAATGCAATTGCCAAGAAACTGCGCACAGTGCTTTGCAGGGCTTATCAATGGTTGTGACAACCGTGCAACAGGGCAAGGCCCAGCACAGCCAAGATAAGACAGTGGGATCCGTCCCGCGTAGTGGCAGTTCACTGGCTACTTGGCACCAAGTCAGCAGCTGGCAAGGGCCAGGGCTGAGATGGCGTCGGGCGGGCAGCCTTGCACACACAGGGCTGGGGTCAGCTCTGCCACAGAGAGCACGAGCTCAGCACTCAGGGACAACATGGGGAAGTGACCGCTGCTCCCTGTGCTCCGTTCTCCTAACTACACAGCGAGATGCCCAGGGGCCGGAGGGGGCGTGGTCAGCACAGCCCTGGGCTGTCTCTCTGGAGGTCCATCCACACCCAAACTGAACTACGGATCTGCCCCGACCTGTCACAGCCAGGGACCTGGCACCTGGACATAAAGGAGCCCACTCGGGTGACCTCGGCAGGCCGCCGCCCACCAGCAGCTTTCTGTCTCCTGCTTCCCATGAACAGCCCTCAGAACCGCATCGTTGCCTGCGATGTCGTGCTTCGGCTCCCAGAGGCACCGGCGCGGTCTGGACAGTGACGCTGTCAGATGAACAGGTTTATTACACAGCTCTAATGTCTTGCTTTACTAGTGCACGTGTACAGTTGACAGTGTTGCATTCCATGCGCGAGATAGTGTGTGTACACAACGCACCCTGATTCCTTTCTTCACTCCTCCCTGCTCCCTCCCAGCTCCATCTCTCAATCCCTCTCCCCTTTGATCTACCTTCCTACTTTCTATTTCCTGCTTTTATTTTGTTCTTTTTGTACACTTTAGGCTTCTTGTATAAGGGAAGCCATGCCATATTTAAGCTAGCGTGTCTGATTTACTTCACTTAACAGTGTGACCTTAAGGTGCATCTGCCTCCTACCAGTGACTCACCCTTGATAATTCCGCGTGGCACCCTGCCTTCACCCAGTCATCTGCTGATGGACACGTGCATAGGCTGCTTCCAAGTGTTAGCTATTGCGAATCACGCTGCCATGAACACAGGCACGCGTGGATCACTGTACAGTGACGTCTTTACCACCTGACACCTTGAAAGGGAACAGCTGGGTCAAACAGAGCGTTTAGCCGTAGCTTTCCAAGGACTCCACGCGATTCCGCAGCGGCTGTACCAGTTTGCATCGCCACCAGCACAGCCGAGGGCTTTTTCCCCCAAGCTTCTCCGGCATTTGTTATTCGAGTTCTTCGCAATGGCTTCTTTCTAGGGTGAGCTGGAACCTCAGTGTTGTTTTAATTTCCATTTCTTTAATGGCCAGCAATGTCGACAACTCTAGTCACTTTTTAAAGTAAATGAAGGCCACTGACAATAGGCAAGAATAGAGGACAGAGGAGCAGGGGCTCACACACAGGAGCACGTGACCCACAGAGGCAGGACACCACTGACCGGGACAGCGGAGAGCACGGTGTTGGAACAGCCAGGCAGGAAAGCCTTCCATCCCACCTAATTCTGTTCACAAACATTAACTCCAAGAACAGAAAGCGTAGGGGTGAGAAGAAAACCTTTCTGACCTCAGAGCAGCAGCTCAGCTACTACCTAAGCAACAGGTGCAAACCAAGAGAAATGATTACACACTTGACTCCTAAAACTGAAGAGTTCTGGCCATCAAAAGTCCCAGGAGGAGAGAGAATAAGCCAGGGCCGGGGAAGGCAGAGCCGAGGTCAGCCTGCACTCACAGCACACAGGACACAGGAAGGGCAGCCCAGCAGGAGAGCAGGCAGGCGGCCAGGAGGAGGCCGGAGCCCAGAGTCAGGGAGATGCAGATCAGAGCCAGGCTGACACAGACCACCGCACGCCACCCGCCTGACGGCCACATGCAAAGCTGCCCGTCAGCCACAGCTGGGGATGTGTGCCCTGGTGTGCACAATAGCACCTCTGGGGATCTGTTGAGTGGGTGTGCATCTGTGTGTGTGTGTGCGTGCATGCATGCATGTGCGTGCGTGCACGTGTGTGCGTGCGTGCGTGCCTGTGTGAGTGCATGTGTGTGTGTTAGTACATTCACACAACAGGATATTACAGAGGTAAAATGAAATAACTGCAGCAGTACACACGGTGGGTAAATCTCTGAAGCTCACTCGTGACTGAAAATCAAGCTCACACAGCAGGTTGGTCTGGTGAGAGTGCAGGCTTCAATCTGACGGGTCCACCTTGCTGGCTGGCCACGTGCCTGGCTGCCCCTCCTGTCGGCAGGACCTTGCAGGCCCTGCTGTGACCCTGCTCCTTCTCCAAGCCACGCAGGCCCACCAAGGTCCTGCCCCATGCTGCCCGCACTTCCTGGCAAGCAGGATAACTAACATGGACCGATATTGTACACAGCGCAGTCTGATAGCCAGCTCAAAGCCAGCCACACCTGATGCAGATTTAACTCTATCCTACATGAGTAATGCATGAAAGTATGGGATGTTCTATCAGTTTGGTGGCTCATCATGCACGTCCAAGTCACTCATGGAACGAGGCAGGCGGCCATAAAGCTGCCACTTTCACACCACAGGTGAGGGCCATACCTCCCTGCCAGGTGGTAGGCTCGGCCCTAGTATGACTTGCTGCACTGTGGTCATCTCACACGCTGAAGCCCTACAACAACAGCTTACCCTCCCAGAGACCCCTCCCGCTTCTTCTCCAACCCGGTGGCGGCGCAGGGTGCAGTTTCCTTTCACCTTTCCGGCCGCCGCCACCTCGGGGACGACCCAGTCAGCTCCTCGGCTGTTTCTCAACACCCTCCCCAGACCCCACCCCTAACAAAGTCCATAGAAGCCCGGCTGCCTGGGTCTCGGCCGGCCGGAGGATCCGCCTGCCCCAGCTGCCCGCGATCTCCTCGTGTCTTTGGAGCTCATAAAGGCTTCTTTTCTCCTTCCTGTCTCTTTACTGCACCTCCGAAACGCCTCCCACCAGGACGTCTTGGTCCTGCGCTGCCGGCAGAGTCTGTCACTAGGCACAGGCTGACTGTCCTTCAGGACTCTGGTAACAGACACACCAAGGGACAGGTATGGCCACAATCAGCCCCATAGGGACGCCGTCACAGGCTGAGCTGTGCTCCCTCAAAGTCTGTGCGTGGCCCAACCCCAGAGCAGCGGGACATGCTGTGTTTGGAGACAAGAGCACAAGGAATTAGACGAATTCAATGAGGTCACCAGAGTGTGTTAGGCATGTCCCCCTAAGAGAAGGGGACACAGACACATCCAAAGGGATGCCAGGGAGGACACAGGCAGGAGATGCTGCCTGTGCAGTATGGAGCGCAAGGCCAGCCCTGAGCATGGGCTGGACACCGTACTGAGCCCAGGTTCTGCGCTCCAGACCTGTGAGAACAGCGCCAGATGCCAGCACCCTGGGTGGCACCTGCTGCAGCAGCTCAAGCAGATGCTGAGTCTATTGCAGGCTGCGTCCAGCAGTCCAGCCCAAGACAGCCACCTGCTCAGGGAGCTTCTCTGGGCCTTCCCATCACCCTCTCCCACCAGGAGAGTCTCATGCCCACCCTGAGCACCCTGCACCAGCAGGGGGTTAGCTCCATCCGGCCCCCCAGGGACTCATGGCCAAGGGGGCAGCCTCCCACACCCTAGAGCTAAGTACACCAGGAAGAGGACAGCAGTGACCTGGGAGGGCCCATGCTCATGTGTGTCCCACTCTGCCTTCCACCAGTTCCCAATCTGACCCTTGTCCCCGAGCCAAGATGTCACAAGGCTCAGAAGGAAAAGTTCGGGGCAGCCTGGCCAGGGCTGCCCTCCTCAGAGACACGCAGGGTGCACTGGCCCAGGCTGCTCCAGAGGCAAAGCGAGGAGCTCCTGAGCACCGCCATATGGCGGGTCTGGGAAGCAGGGCAGGCTATGCCCCTCCAGGGCCAGCTGGCCCTGCGGAGTCCACTTGGCAGACTGGCCTGGCACCATCCCTTGTCTTTGCTGCAAATATGGGGTGCAGGGCTGGAGAGCCGAAGGCCTGGTGCATGCGGTCCCTCACCAGACAGCTGAGCACATCTCTGTCCTTGCCTGCTGATCACAACGTGGTGTGAGAAAGAAGACCTCGGATGGCCAGTTCAGGGAAGTCATAGCCAACAGAAACAGCTGGGGATGGCTGGAGCAGGGACAGCAGCTCACCTCGGAGACTCAGGGGCCTCTAGCCTCACACAGGAGCTCAACGCATGCTCATGGGTGCCGCAGGAAACACCCGTGGCTACAGGCTTTGACACCTGCCCCTCCAGCCCAGCTCCCACCAGCGGCTGAGCCTCGCAGACAATGGCTCACAGCCAAACCCAGTGGTGCTGTGTTCAGCCTGGCCCGAAGCCACAGGGCCGCTGCCTCAGTCTGTTTCTCCCAGCACTCTGTGCTGAACCATGGTCCTTGGTGACAGCCACTCCCAGCAAGGCGCACTCCACCTCGCTCTCCTCTCTCTCTGTCTCTCTGCCTCTCTCTCTCTCTCTCTCTTGGTCTCTCTCTCTCTCAGTCTGTCTCACAGTCTCTCTCTCTGTGTCTCTTTCTCTCTCTGTTTCTCTGTCTCTCTCTGTCTCTCTCTGTGTCTCTCTGTCTCTTCTCTGTCTCTCTGTCTCTCTGTCTCTCT
>NW_004524582.1:31904093-31904580 GCF_000260255.1 Octodon degus
TTTTTTTCACATTTCCATGAAAATAGCTATTTAATTCTCTCCCCCCTGTCTCTCTCTGTCTCTCTGTCTCTCTCTCTCTCCTCTCTCTCTCCCCCTCTCTCCCCGTCTCTCTGGGTCTCTCTATCTCACTTGGTCTCTCTCTCTCTCCTCTTTCTCCATCTCTCCCCCTCTCCCCCTCTGTCCCTCTCTGCTCTCTCTCTCTGTCTCTCTCTTCCCCGTCTCTCTCTGTCTCTCTCTCTCCCCCTCTCTCCCGTCTCTCTCTGTCTCTGTCTCTCTCTGTCTCTCTGTCTCTCTCTGTCTCTGCTCTCTCTCTGTCTCTCTCTTCCCCGTCTCTCTCTGTCTCTCTCTGTCTCTCTCTCTCCCGTCTCTCTCTGTCTCTCTGTCTCTCTCTGTCTCTCCTCTCTCTCTCCCCCTCTCTCCCCTGTCTCTCTCTGTCTCTCTGTCTCTCTCGGTCTCTCTCTCTCCTCTTTCTCCATCTCTCCCCCTC
>NW_004524582.1:31905335-31923056 GCF_000260255.1 Octodon degus
TCTCTGTCTCTGTCTCTGTCTCCTTGATCCCAGCCCCACGAGGCCTGCTCGGCGGATGTCACAGCTCCCACGTCCCTCCACGGCCCCCCACGGCCCTCCTCCCCCCATACAGCCTATGCTGACCAGCTTGTCCACGTGTCACCCTTGCACGCCACCCTCGCCTGCCCAGCCCCCCTGTGCTTCCTGCGCTCCGCTGGATCCTGAGGACTTCCCTGTGCTGTCCACGGAAACACACTCAGGCCACTTTCTACTGCTGCCACCAAAAGCGCAGCGCAGCACGGAACCCGCCTACAGTGCTCTGCGGAACCTCCCACCTCCGGCTTCCCTCCTCCCCCTCGACCTCTCCTGAGGAGCCACCATAGGCCAGCACTGACTAGGGCCCTGGCTGCCGAAGGACATCGGGACCCACCTGGACAGCCACCCAGGGCTCCAGGGGCTCTGCAGCCTCAGGCCACGCCAATCATGGGGAAGCCAGTGAGCACAGTGAACCGGGACACCTGAGTCTGCAATGGGGGTCCAACACGACAGGCACCCCTTCCACTGGGACATAGCCAAGTACAGGTCACAAGGTGTTTCCCTAGATCAGGCCCTCTGCAGTCTAGGCACCAGCACCTCCTCGCCAACTAGAGTGGGTAAGTCAATAGCCACAAACCTTCACTTCCTCCAACTGTCTGGCCGGGGCTCCTGGCCGCTCCACAAGGGCTGGCGGAGGCTGTGGGGCACCTGCCTGAGCTCAGGGTCCCTGGAGACCAGAAAGACAGGCAGGTAGCACAGTCAGAGTGCCTCTAGAACAAGCCATTAAACTGCTGTATCTGACTTTTAGAGAAAGAAAGGGACCTGGGCAGGAGACCCACAGGGTCACACTCTCCACTCAGCTAGGCCAGCATCATTGTGATTACTCTGGGAGGAGACACCTTGGGGGCATGTCCTCACCTCCTCTGATGTGTTCACAAGGAAAAGAAAATAACTAGAGGGAGCCCCCCCCACCAGCCCGGCCGGCCGCCCGGCTCTCGTACTCCCAGCCTTAACTGGTTAGCCAGCAGTCTCTGGAGGTTTTCAGGGCATGTTTTCAGCTGGTGAGAGTCACACCAAGTACAAACAGAGCAAAGGTATTTCCTGCACAAGCCCTCAGGGAACAGCTTTTGGAAACACAGAGCCAAGTGTGGACCTCCCGCTCCACGCCAGCAGGGCCACGCTCACAACCCAGCCAGGCTCAGGGTGGGCGCCACCTTTGGCTGATCAGAGACATGGGTGGGACGCAGGGGCCGTGGTCCCTGGGGTTCGCACAGCTTCCTGGCACATGTACACATAGCTTCTGCTGAGGTGAGGGCCCAGGTGATCCTGCCGCTGTACAGTGTGATCCCAGACACAGTGCGGGTGGCCCTCACAATTTTATTCTTCAGTTCCATAAGACAAAGAACTCAAGTTTACTGAGCCTTCGCTGCCTCAATACCAGGAAATCAGGAGCTAAAGAGCGGGGCAGCACTCGGCATGAAGCCAGAGGAACCGACCCACGGACAGGAGGATGTGCTCCGCGGAGACCCTGGAGAGCCAGAGCCAAGAGCGAGCCCCTCAGGCCACGCCACAGAGGCAGCCCAACTGGAACTCTTCCAGAGGAGGAGACAGGGGACGGAGCCTGGGCAGCAGTCACTAAAGTTACAAACAGAGTGGCCCTGGAGTCACCAACAGAGCAACCCCTGGGGACACCCTGAGATGAGGCAGGCAGAGGCAGATGGGGTAAGAAAAAGCCCAGGCTGGGGGCACCCCACTCACCTCCTCTGCACTGAGGTCACCAAAGGTGCCCACCTGCCCTGGCCATACCATACGAACTGCACCCCTTGCCCTCTGTCTGGGTCCTCTGGGGTTCCCGTCCCCCACAGCTTTTCTCATGCTAATGCATAACAGTAAAAGCATGAGCTGAGCTGTGCCCAGAGCTCCTGTCCGACTCTTCCAGCAGGGACCCCAGACTAGCAGTCAGGTGAGCGGCTCTGCGCTGTGGCCATCTCCTCCTACCCTAAGGTGAAGGCAAGCTGGCGCTCTCCTGGAGCTGCAAGAACCTTCCACCTCAGATGCAGGGATGCAGATCGTGCTGGGAGTAACAGCTCCCAGGGCTGCAGAAGCCGAGCTCTCCAGCATGGCAGCCAGAGGGGCAGGGGCTGGGCCTGAAGCCACCTAACCATCTGCCCAGGACAGCAGAATTGTCAGGGTCAGAGCCATCCTCAGGGGACCAGAGCTTGAGGCTGTGCAGGGCCGAGCCGAAAGCCTTCCTCTGGGCTAAGCGAAAGCATGCTTCATCTGCAGCCGGCCAAGCAGCGCCACCCAGCAAACAGGTCCTGAGCCGCTCCCTGCAGAGGCTTACCTTTTTGTCCTCCTTGGTCTTCCTGACATTTCGAGGAGGCCCAAAGAGGTTCTGCATCCCGAAGGCCTTCCTGGCCCAGTCCCGCTTCTGGGTGCTCAGTGGGGCCTGTGCAAAGCTCCCCTCCACCCGGTAGCGGTCTGCAGGGATCCTGCTCATGGGGGGCGGCAATGTGCCGCAGTTGACACTGGACCAGCCATCTGTGGAGTCCGTGTAAGATTCCTGGTCACTGGCATGGCCACACTGCCACTCCTGGAGCACGTGCACTGGCAGCCACCTCTGGCTAAGCCCGCAGCTAGCCCCAGTGGCACCTCTCTTGGAAGGAGGGACAGAGCTCCGCAGGGAGGCCAGGGCCCCCTCAGGGTGGGAGGCTGACCCCAGGTGCTTGCTTGGGTCCCGGAGCCTGTCTGCCTGTGGGCCAGCCTCGCATGCAGCGGCGCCCTCGGGGCTGTGGCAGAAGGGCCTGCTCCAGGATGCAGCCCAAGCCTGTGAGCCCCTGGCACCTGCCCCTTCCCAGCTGGCACTGCTGCCCGGGCTGGGCCTGCTCAAGCCGCTACCCAGGTCAACCACAAGCACCCGACTGCTCTTCTCCTCCTGGCTGAAATTCCCGAGGCCGCTGTCACTAGTGCTGCTGGTGCTGTTGTTCTGGTGGGCGTCAGCATCACCATCCAGGAAGGCCCGGGCCCGCACACCCTCGATGAGCTCGCCCATGTCCCGATATAGCACGGAGATGAACTGCAGCACTGGCAGCGAGGACGCTGGGAACTCCAGGCAGCCGCTGGTGTCGGGGTCCGCCGTGCACGTGAACCCAAAGCGCCGCGCGATGCCCTGGTGGACCTTGTGGTGGAACAGGTCGGGGTCCACCATGAACACATGGCAGGACGTCCGCAGGGCACCCTCCTCACCCTGGGCCAGGCTCCCATCGTCATTCATCTGCATGGTCACCAACCCAAAGAACCGCCTGTCATCCGGGCACACGGCACTGAACGCTAGCTTCTCCGCCGGGTACTCAGCCACGACGCAGGCCTTGTCAGAGCACAGCAGCACGCGGTCATGCATGACCTTCATGGTGACCAGCGAGTGGATCTTCTGCTCCGCTCGCAGGCGCCGCATGCAGCCACGGATGGCCTGCAGGCTGTCCGACTCCAGGTTAGAGCTGGTGGAGGGCAGTTCAATGGAACCCAGGTAGCCGACAACCATGGCCACGTTCAGGATGCTCGCATCTAGCGTGAAGCTGTCCAGGTTTTCCGGGCCAGCACTGAAGACAGAGTCATCAGGGATCACTCGCGCCAACTCCTTGGAAAGCAGGCCAGGGTGCACGGTGCTGGGACCATCTTCCAGGCGTGCCGCAGCCGACTCCGACAGGGACCTTTGCTTCCCCTTTGAGGGCTCTGAGCTGCTCATGCAAAGGCTCGGGTTTTCAAAAATCATGCTGAAAATGCCCCCCGACTGCATCTCCTCCACAACCCTCTCTGCCCTGTTTATTCCCAGGGCCTTGGAGCCGAGCCTGGGCCGCGGCCAGCCCTTTCCCTCGCAGAGCCCACCCTCATCGTCGCTGGAGCAGGCCTCGGGGTGGCTGGCGCCTTCGCCCACAACCAGGCGCAGCACCCCAGAGCACTCCCCAATGAGCTTCAGCACATCCTCGTGCGAGGCCTTCTTCACGTTGATCTCATTGATGGCAAAGATCTGGTCCCCTGCACGGAGGCCAACAAAATCCGCGGGGCTGCCCCGCATGACTCCGCTGAGCACACAGGGCGCCTGCCCCGAGAGCATGAAGCCATAGCCGGCGCGGCCTCGGGCCACCTCCACGCTCCGCACACGAGGGGACACAGGCCCAGGGGTTGGCCTCTTCCCTGGCTCCCCTGCCCTGTACATCGTGGGGAGCAGTCAGCCCCAGGAGCATGTCCAGCTACTCCAGGGAACCCAGGCCTCCGGGAACGCTAGATGTTGCCGCGTGCTCTGATGCAGTAACATCCTATGGAGGAAAAATAAACAGCTTGTTACCAAGAGCCTGGAGTTCTGCTGCTTCCTGGTGTTGCCTGACATAGAGACAATTGGGTCCGGGTGAGGCGACACACACTTTTAATTCTAGCTATCAAGGAGGCTGAGGTAAGAAGAATGCAAGTTCCATGGGGCTGGAGAGATGGCTCAGTGGTCTAAAGCACCTACTTGGAACAAGCTTAGCAAAGCATCAGGGACCACGGTTCAATCCCCCAGCACCACATGCCAGCCAGCCCCGCCCCCTGGTGGGCTGAGCTGGCCACACACACACACCACACACACACTCTCTCTCTCTCTCTCTCTCTCTCTCTCTCTCTCTCTCTCTCTCTCAAATAAATAAAAAAAAAAAAAAGTTTAAAAAAAAAAAAAAAAAAAAATGCAAATTCCAGGCCAGCCTGGACAACCTAAAGAGATGTTATCTCAAAATGAGAATTTTAAAAATGACTGTGGACATAGCTCAGTGGTAGAGCACTTACCTGCCACGTGTAAGGCCCTGGGTTCAATCCCCACTGACACACACAGTGTGTGTGTATGCACACATGCACACACAAGAAGTCATAATAAGAACTCCATAGGCTGAGTGTGGTGACACGGAACTCTGGGAGGCTAAGGCAGGGGGACAGCGAGCTTGAGTACAGTCTGGACAACCTAGTGACTTAGCAATACCCAGTTTCAAAATAAATACTAAAAGATGTAGTTCAATCCCCGGTTCCGCAAAAAAAAAAAAAAAAAAATAAAAAAATAAAAAAAAAAAAAAAAAAGATGTAGCTCAGTAAGAAGGCCTTAGGCTTACAGCTCAGTACTACAAAAAGAGAGAGACAGAGGAAGAATGGCCCTAGAGAAAGAGTCCCCAAAGAGCACCTAGCTACCTCATCAGCATCAAGGCGGCGGAGGGGCAAGCGTACCCTGAAGTCGGGGCTAAGGACCTCTACCAAGGTGGCGGCCTCACAGAGTAAGCAGCTCTCCTGGCTGTGCCTGAGGGGCTCTGAAGGGTGTCCCCAGTGTCAGCGGCTGAGGTTGAAAAGAAGCCTCGGCAGGCAGCATCCCGGGAGCCCTGCAGGTCCCCTCCACCTTTATCACCTCTATCTAACTGCAAACACCTGCTCCTGAATGTTTTCCCTCTGGATGGGGTCACCTCATGTTCTCTCAAACCTCATAACCTCCTAACAGCTAATTTATCTTGAACAAGGAGCCAAGTGGGAAAAACACATTATTCTGAAACAACCTCAATCAATAAAACAACAGTGGTCAACCAAAAGAAGAGACAAAAACACCCAGAAAAGCAAAGACATGGAACACTCATTTAATTGTTCCCCAGGCCACAACTTAATTTTTTTTTTCGTATCTTAGGGACGGGTCCACAGGTGTTCAGGGTTTCACTGTTAGATCAGACTCATAGTGATCCGCCTGTTTACAGCCTCCAAAGAGCTGGGATTACTTGAAGGCATCCTGAGCAGCCCCCCCCCCAAAAAAAAAATTCCTTCTGCCATTTTGTGGGCCAGGGAGATGGCTCAGTAAAATAAGCACTTGCCTGGTGAGCACAAGGACCTGAGTTCAATCCCTGTTTCCAGGAAAAAAAAAAAAAAAAAAAAAAAAAAAAAGGTGGCATTACAGGTGTGTGCAACCACACCCAGTCTCAATTGCCATCTCAGTGCACCCCAGGGGAGCGGGCCGGAAGGGCAGGCCCTGGGATCAAAACCCGGTGGTGTTTGTTTGTTTGTTTTGGCTGGCTCAGGCTGCCTCATTCAAGGGTCAAGGCATCTGGAGCTGGGGACTGACAGAGGTCCCCTGCACCAGCCTGCATTAGCCTGCACAGGCACTTCAATAACTGCGCTAACCTGCAAGCCAACTTCAAATGTTTCAGCATTGGTTATCATTGGAGACAGACCTGTGTCACGGTCCCCAAGGCCCCCAACCAGCGACTGACCAGGGGATAAGTCCCACCCACATGGGGCTAAGATGGACGCAGGGAAAGTCAAGCAGGAGAAGGCACAAGGGCAGAGTCCGGCCAGCTCCAGGGCCCCCTCACTGGGGTCACTCGGCACGCGTGTCATCCCTAGCAAGGAGCTGTGACAGTGTGGGGCGCCCGCTGGGGCCGCGGGGTCCAGGGCTTTCACCCCCGCCCAGCAGGCAGGGACTCCAGATGCCAGTCTCTGCAGTCAGCTGGGCGCAGGTGGGCCTCTAGGACTGCGCCGGGGCTGAGAAAACTCCCTGGCAGTATGTGGGGACAGCGTAAAATAGCAAGCCATCGCGTAAGTCGCTCAGAGCCGGGGCAGCAGAGAGCACATTTCCCAAGCCGCTCCTGCGGTTGCCAAGTTAGAAGCTGCTGTCGTGTCCGGGCAGTTTCCGGTCCCAGAGCTGTAAACAGATTCCGTTTACGGACCTTGAAGCCAAGGAGCGGAGCGGCAGGGTGCAGCAGGGCAACCCCCCGAGCCGACCCCTGACGCGGTCTGAGGAAGCTCTTACACTCAGTGCTGAGACCCAACTAGTGCGAACAACTGAGAGCAGAAGCCTTCTTCGGCTCGCGGTCTGAGAAATTTCAGCCCATGCGCCTCAGGCGCAAACACAAAATGACAAGGAGAGGCACGGCAGAGGAGAGGCAGCCAAGGCTAGCAGGCAGGCTGCAGAGAGCAAGGGGGACCAGGGTGGCAGAGGAGCCCCACCTAATTCCTCTGGGGACAGAGCTTTTCCAGGCCACGCCCCATTCCTGCAGACCACGCCCCGTGCCCGCCTCCTCCCCACGCCCCTCCCCGCCCTAGGAACCCCTCCCCCCCCCCCTGCACACAGTGCGGAGGCCTAAGGGAGACATACAGGCATTCAACACAAACCACACCCTTCAGCTCCGAGCCCCCAAAGGCTCACACACCTTTTATGCAAAGTGCATTCAGAGCGCCTAAGCCACACAGGTCCGGGTCTACGGGCCAACTTCGAGGCCCTGCGGAAATTGGAAAGTAAGGTGCAGCACACCTGTAATCCCAGCACTGGGAAGGCTGAGGCAGAAGGATCACTAGAGCTTGAGTCAGTACAGGACACAGAATGAGACTATCCAAAACCTCAAAATGAAACCTAAGTCAAACACCATCAACACACAATGCTGCAGGGCAAACACTTCCATCCAAAAGAGAAACTGGGATGGAATGCAATGGGACCAAAGCAGGACAGGAACCCAGCAGGGCAGATCTGAAGCCCACAGCTGTGTGTGTGCCCAGCCCCTGGGCATGCTGTGCAGGGTCTCCTGCGGGCATCCGCTCCTCAGGCAGCAGGAGGGACCAAGCCCAGAGGGACCCACTGCACTCAGCACTGAGGCCTCCACAGGTCTCCTCCAGCCCAGCCTGGTCAGCAGGGGGCCACCAAGCCACCTTCTCTAGCCGGGCGAGGGTCGCAGCCCCTGCCAGCCCACACTTGCCTCTCACTAACACGTCCCAGCCAGCACCACAGCACCCCATCAGCCAGCTGCTCTGCCCCACACAGACTGGAACCTGTGGGCCCCATGTCCCCCTCCTGTCCCCTCGTGCAGCCTCACGAGCACCCCAGCCCTGGGCCCACCTGCACAGCCCTCCTGAGAGCCCAGGCTCTCTTCCCAACCCACAGAGGCCGCGGCCCGGCCTTCTTGGCACAGGGCAGCCTGATGCCAGCAGGGCTCCCCAGGCAGGTGCCCATATCACCAAGGGCACTTCTGGGCCTCGTGACGGCCACAGTAAGCTCCGGTCTCAGCCCAGCACCCGACAACAGCAAAGCCTCCATCTGCAGGACCCTAAGACAGCACCCACTGAACACCCAACTCCCACGCTAGGCGGCTGCAGGGAGCCCATAAGGCCACAGCCAGATGCCTGGGCCCACCCCACCTTGGCTGGGCCCTCTCCTGGGCAAGACCCTCCTCCATCTCCTCTCTGCCGTTCTTCCAGGTCCAGGTGTGCCCTGGTGCACACCCTTGGGGCTGGCAGTCGAGGCTGGAGGGTTCTGCAGGCCTGTGGTGTCTTGAATGTCACCTGCTCCACTGAAACTCATGCTCTGACTTCACTCTGCAAGGGGGCAGGGTAAGGTGGGCCAGGAGGAGTCGGAGTAAGGCTTTTCCTGGAGCTTCCAAAGAACAGGTGGTCAGGTGTCCTATCTCCTCTGACACACACTCCTGCCACAGGTATCATTGCTATGTGTGACACAGCTGGAGGCCACCAGCTAGGGTGGTGCAAATGTGGTCCTCCAGTGTCCAGCACTGTGGGCTAGACATACCTCTACCCTGCAGTGGACGTGGCTCAGGAAGGGGCTAAGACGGGGCTCTGCAGCAAGTGCCTGCACAGGCTGGAAATGAAGGGCTGGGGTCAGAGCCCAGTCACCCACGCGTCCCTCCAAAGCCACTGTTCAGGGCCTGGTCCCCAGCCATGTGCTGTCGAAGTGATGGCACCTTCAGGAGTGCAAAGCCACCTCACCACAACCCAGGGCAGCAGTGCCAACCACAGCAGACTGAAGCCTCCAAACCCAGGGTGCAGAGAAACCCACTTCCTGAGCGACTGCCTCGGAACCTTTGGCAGAGCGATGGGAGTAGGCACGGCATACTCTCGAAGTGTTCTGTAAAGAACCTGCACTACTTGTGCAGTAAGAGAAGACAGTCCAGGAGCCCTCACGCGCTGCCCAACTCCCAGCTGTGTGAAACCTCACGAGGGCTCCCTCTTTGGATCTGCAGCACTGCACCGGGCACACCGTGAGCAGGGCTGTGCTGTCCACACCCTGCAGCCGCACACTCGTCCCCTCATGCTGACCCTCGTCCTGAAGGGCAGGAGGAGGGAACTCGGGCAGCAACCACCTCAATCGGCACACCTGGACGGTGAAGGGACAGAGGGAGGACCCCAGGCAACATACTGAAAACCACTGCGCCCACTCGAGGGCCTGGACAAGAGCCATGGCCCCACCGGCCGTCCCCCGCAGGCACAGCTAGGAGCCACAGGTTCCAGCTGCGGCGTCCCCACAGAGCTGCCTGCCGGAGGAGAACATGGCGTTGGTCCACTGCCCGGGGTGCTGGGAGCACACGTGGCTCGCTGTACTCCCAGCCGAGGGATCTCTACCCCGGGAAAAAAGCGGTCGCTCACGAGCATCTGCAGAGGCCAGGCCCAAAGGACAGCATGTCCAGGTGGTAAGAAGCCCTGACTGCACCAAGGAGCCCAGAGGGCACAGCCACCTGGGTCCCCAGGCCCCACAAAGCTCCTCACACCTGTCCCCTCCTCCGAACATGTCATCGCCATCTGCTGCTGCCCATGGTCCTCATGCCCCTCGCCCTGCCGCAGTGTAGGCAAGGCTGCCCGAAGGTGCTGCCAGGCCACTCTGAAGGGGTGGCCCCCTGCATGCCACTGGGCTTCTTGCTGATGCCACCAGCAAGCAGTCCCCAGGCCCAGCTCTGTCCTCACGGGGACACCAGCCAGATTCCAGGAGACCACAGGTTTCCAGGGAGGTCTCAGTGGAGCTTCAGGCCCAGAGGCAGCACAAGACAAAGTGGGCCTCAGAGCCCGAAAGACTTCTGGCAGAAACAGGGTTCCACTGTGAGCCTGAGATGTCTTGCAGAGGGGGGCCAGGGCGGGCGCCAGGGGCCAGGGAGCTGTGGGGACACTGTCCAATCATGATGTCCCAGAGGGACAGTCCAGGGGCCAGGCTCGCTCCCAGGACTGCTGGCCTGCCCCTGCTCTCCCTCTCCGGGAGGGAGAGGGCCTCTCTCTGCCAGCCTGCACCCTGGGCATGGGATAGCAACCGCCAGCCATTTCATCTCTGGGCGCCATGGCCAGGCACTCCCCCCACTCAGAGCCCACTCACAGCTGGACCCAGGCCCTGGAGTGGATGCCGTATGGGCCAGGCCTGGGTACAGAGACAGGTGGAGTAGAGATGGGGCCACCGAGATACCCTCGACCCACTTCCAGGGCCTCTCCCCAGACCCAGCGATCCACATCTAACAGAACAAGTGCCAGGGTGGCACGCTGCTCCAAGACTAGGTTACAAAAACACTGTGGCTCCTGCCATTCACAGGCCTCTCTCCCTCACACCGAGAAGCTGCCAGGTTGCAAGCTGCCCTAACAATGTGCCCAAGGAGACGAGGAACAGAGGTCCTGGCCAGCCGCCATCGAGACAGCCTGCCAGTCGTGGCTGGCTGTGCGCGGGATCTCCCAGGCCGCCCCCACCAGGGCAGTGGGCCCCAGGAGAGTGAGCCAGGAAGCAGCTCCTCCCCTGACACCTGGACCCAGGCGCGTGAGGCCTCAGGCTGCTGCCCACTGGTGCCGAGATAAGTGACGCTGGCTGCTCCGAGCTGTGATGCCACATGCGTGTGGTCTGTGGGTGGACAGCAGGTCACAGGATGCAGACCTGACCTGCGCCTTGGCAGAGACCCTTTCTGCCACCAGCACATGAGGCAGCCCTGCACTCACGTCTGGGACAGGCCGTGTTAAGCATTTTCCAAAGCGCTCCGCAAAACCACGTCCACAGTGGAGTGACCAGGAAGTAAATCACGCTGCACATGCAAGCAAAATCGATGACAGCATGGGGAGAGAGCACAGCTCCACCACAGGGCCACCTCCCTGGTCATCACCTCACAGGCCAGGCACAGGAATCCGTGAGACACAGCAGGGAATGCAGGCTCAGAGAGCTCACAGTGGCCACAGCTCCGGTCTGGAAGACAGCCGCCAACCAAACCCCTTGCCGCAGGTCTCAGGGCAGGTCTCAGTGCACGGGGAGGCCGCTCCATTGCCCCAGGCTGAACTGGACTCCTGACGCGGGGCAGGAGGTCAACAGGACCTGCTGCTGCTGGCCTGTGAAGCTTTCACCAGGTCGAACAAACAGGACAACGCTAAAGTGCTCTAGAGCTGGTCATGGTGGCACAAGCCAGTAATCCTAGCACTGGGGAGGCTGAGGCAGGACTGCCATGAGTTTGAGGCCAACCTGGATTACCTAGTGAATTCAAGGCCAGCCTGGACTACATAGTGAGACCCTGTCTCAAAAAAAAAAAAAAAAAGAAAGAAAGAAAGAAAAAGAAAACTGTTCCAGTTGAGTATTTGGAATCATGAGAGGCCCGCTGCTGTCCCCCACTGCCCGGCACCCAGCTCTCACGGTGGCCCAGCTCAGCACACCATGTCTTCTATCACTCTGACTTGTACCACACCTGATGCCACCCAATGGCACCAGCACCTGGCCTCACCTTTCTCCTGGCCAGCAGCCCTGCTCTGCTCCCTCCTGGCTGCTCAGCTACCGCCTTCAGCCCTGGACACGGCTCCTGGCCCAGGCTACCCTGCTCCCTCCTGGCTGCTCAGCTACCGCCTTCAGCCCTGGACACGGCTCCTGGCTCAGGCTGCCCTGTGCCCAGACACTTCACCAGCAGCTCCTGTGGCAGTGCCAGGGACACAGATACCCCCAGGCCACTCATCCAGAGAGACACGGATGGATGGACAGCCTGAGACGTGCTCCCCAGGGACCAGGCACCTGGGCCCCAAGCCCCACCATGCCCCTGCAGGACAGGTCGGCTCAGGGCCTCCTGCTGCAGAGCTGCCAGACTGTCAGAGGCTGTGAGGCTTGAGACGCAGCCGAGGCCCAGAGCGACACGTGCCCTCTGACGACCCACAGTAGTGCTACCAGCCAGCCCGAGCTTCCTGCTGGCTCTGAGCCCTGAGCTTGGCCTTCAGGCCACAAGTCTGCACAGTGATGGCCACCTGGGACCCAAGGTCAGCTCCTTGGCCACCGAGGCCCAAGCCACTCAAGGTTTCCATTCCTTCTTATTTGAGTTTCCCTTTTTAATCTCTATTTGAACTATTTCCATTGTAGCTTTAAATCTACACAAAGACTATAAATAGAGTCGATGGATTAGCAGGAAAAACCCTGGACACCCAGCTCCACCCCACTTGGTCTGACTTCAGATAAATGACAAACAGCCTCAGTCTACATGAGCTCCGAGCCCAGCACAGCACAAAGGGCGACCGTCCTCTCCTGTTTCCGCTGCCTGTCCCTACTCCCCTCACAGTCGGTGGCAGGCAGGAGACAGGCCAAGTCCCCGGCCTTAAATACCTTAGACCCCCTGCCCCAGCCTCCCTTGTGTAGATACAAACTGTGGTGCAGAAAGGTGTTTTGCTCCAGGCCAAGCCTGGCAGCAAGGGTGGGGGAAGACAGTGTCAAAGCCGGTGGCGGTGTCTTCCCTCTCAGCCTCAGAAGCATGGCTGGAGCCAGGTGCAGGAGTCAGCTGTCTGCTAAGCCGAAGAACAGCCCTCAGTACTCTCTTTCAGGGGTGCATATCTGAGGAGGGCAGTCTCCAGGAAGGTAGCCAGTGAGACACCCTTGGGACCCAGAGGCAGGCTCTATTGGGGCAGGAGCACTTTCCCTGGTCACTCGCCTCTCTGGGTAAAAGAAAGCAAACCACAAGAACCAGACTAGGGGCCGGGGAGATGGCTTAGTGGAATAAGTGCTTCCCTGGCAAGCACAAGGACCTGAGTTCAAACGCCGGTTCCACAAAAAAAAAAAAAAAACAGACTAGGCTACAGACCAATCCTAAACCATAAACCAAGCAAGCCTTACGTGTCTCCATGCATAACAACCTCAACCAGGACCAAAGGTACAAGCTCACGAAGCCATGGGCAGACAACAGCCGTTGAGGCAGCCGAGGACCGCAGACACCACGGTGGTTCAGACATTCTGTTGCACATGACCTCCCCCAGTGCTCCCTGTGTCAGAGCGAGTCCTGTCCTAAGCCGCACACAGCTGCATCTGAAGGTCCCAGGGAACTCTGAGACCAGGCAGAACCAGGATGGGTACCCCAGAGCAAGGAGCCCCAGGGAAGGAGTGCACAAGCACAGGGGCTGGACGCCTCTCAAGCGGAGAGGGAAATGTGAAACATGCTCCCCAATTCTGCCCAGGTCCCCAGGCTGTCCCAGCACAGGGAGACACATAACAGCACAGGGAGCACAAACAGACCACAGCAAGAGTTTCAGTTTGAGCCTGGACAAACCAGCTCCAAGAATCAAAGTCAGCTCTTCAGAAAAAGTCAGAAGTCACCCACAAGGATCATCCACAATGTCCAGGTCACAAATAAACACTGCCAGATGTTTCCAGATGCAACTCTGATACCCGCAGGGAAAGGAGGGGCAGTGTCCTGTAGCTCTAGGGTTCAGTGGGCTCAGCCTCAAGCTCCAGAGCAGGACAGCTTGGCAGGAGGGCCTGGCAGGGGACAACTGCTCCACCAAAAGCAGAGAGAAGAAAGGCGCTGGGGATAAGAGCACCCCTTCCTGGTCATGCCTAGTGACCGCCTCCTCCCACCAGGCGCCATCTCCTAACCCATGGGACTTCCGGGGGCTGTTTTAGATCTAAACCCTAAGAGCTGGTAGTATAATCGGCGACCACAGTCGCCGGCTGCTGACCTGCCAGGTGCCCAGCTCAGCGACAGAAAACAGATGCTATCATGGGGCTGCAGGGTGCCAGGAAGAGATGAGCCTAGGGGTTTGGGGACAAGAGATGGGGGATGGGGGGACTCACGCAGACAGCCAAGGGGGAACAGCTTCCGACTTCCCCGTGTGCTGAAGCAACACACCCGAAACCAAGAGCATAAATAACTCTCCAGCTAGACTTTTATACCCAGCTAAACGCAAAGGTAGCTGAAAAGTAAAATAAACATGCTTTCAAGGTCAAAGAAAGCAAGCTACACGGCGCTTCTTACATTTCCAAAGAGCACAAGTAGAACTTCAGAGAACTGCAGATCAGCACTCCACTGAGCGGGCCGTGGCGGTGAATGCCTATAATCCCAGCACTGAGGAGGCTGAGGCAGGAGGACCATTGCAAGTTCGAGGTCAGCCTAGGCTACAAAGTGAGTCCAAGCCCAGTCTGAACGCATAATGAAACGCTGTCTCAGAAAACCCAAAAAAATCCACCTCCACTGAGACTCCATCCTACCCCCACCAAAATGGCTGTAAACAAGGATACAAAAAACAAACAAGCAAACAAACAAACAATAAGTGGGGGGACAGCTTCTACACTGTCTATAGGGTTGTATAAATTAATACAGCTACTACGATGGAAATCAGTAAGAAAGTTCCTCAAAAACTAAAAGTAGAGCTACCGTTTCCATCTGATCCAGCTGTACCACTCCTTGATACACACCCAAAACGAAGGGAGCATACGGCAGGGACCGGCATACCCATGCTTCGTGTGGCACAATGAACAACAGCACAGTACAGAGCCAGCCCAGGTGCCCATCAGCAGATGAACAGAGCCATAAAGGAATGAAAATCATCACTTGCAAGAAGATAATGGATCTAGATAATGGAGCATCATGTTGAGCAAAATAAGCCAGACTCAGACAAACATCACCCGGTCCCCTGAATGTGTGGGACCCTGCAAGAGGAGAAAGCAGAAAAGGGAATAAGGGCTGGGGTGTCAGGGTGGATAGTGTGGGGTGTGGGTGAATATGCGAAAAATATACTCATTAAAACTCCCCAAAACATGAAATTAGAGGAAAGGGTGAGGCAAGGGGGTGAGGGGGCGAGGTACCAGAGTCCATCATGTGTGTGTGGCTCTGAACCCGTTTGTCTATGGAGCCAACTCTAAAAAGTGAAAAAGAAAATGAAGTAGCACCTAGCAGGAGTGAGCCATGCGTGGCGGGGAGTCCTCGGACGCAGGATCCACCACTGAGCCGCCGGGCGCTCTGAGGCCCAGGGAAGGGACTGGGACAGCAGGGTCACTGGCTCTGATGCAACCGTAACAGCACATGTGACCCACAGGCCCAGGGAGAAAGGAGCTGTGCTCCACCACGCAGCTCAGATGGAGTCGTGGCGCTGTGCTGCGACAGTGGTGACATAGCCAGGAGAGGTGAGAGCATTAGGAGGGGACACGGGAAGGAGAGAAGGGCAGGTGGCATTGAGCACCAGGCACAAGCGGGCAGCTCCGATGGCAGTGGACCCCTGAGGAACAAGCCATCTGGCGCCAGAGGGTTAGCCATCACCAGTGTCCATGAGAATGAGCAAGCCACTGCCACGGGACATGGGAGCCCAGAAAGCCGTGTAAGCAGTGTGTGTGTGCGTGTGCGTGTGCACACGTGTGTGTGTGTGTGTGTATCCGGATGCCTGTGTGGATGAGGAGAAAGCCAGGGAAGGGTGCGTGTGGTCAGGGTCCCACGATCACAGGGTTGGGACAGCAAGGCTGTGGGAAAGAAAGCAGAGGGGAAAAACAATAAGGGACAAACTCCACATCCCTTTCTTTCATTTAACCCCAGGCCGGACAGGACGAGGGAGGCGGGCTCTGAGCCAGGGCTCGAGGGACAAGCTGGGAGCCACACTTGCCATGTGCAGAGCCCAGGTCAGCCCGGGTCTGCCGTGGAACTGAAGCCACCACCGCCAAAGTGAGCATGGCATGGGCCCCACAGCGGTCACTGCCATTTCCCCTGGTCACCTGTCCCCAGGACAGCACCCACTCACTAAGAGCGGGGCAGTGAAGCAATGAGGTCCCAAGGGCAGGACACTGAGGAGGGGAGCCTTGGGTGGGCAGAAGAGTGGCCTCTAAGGGTCCTCATCCAGATCAGGGACCATGGGGACCCACTTAGGACAACAGAGCCTTTGCGATAAAGGGCAGAGAGGTCCCAGATGGAGAGGGCTGCTGGGTCACCTGGGCAGAGGACCGTAGTCAGAAGGCTGGGCACACAGGAAGCAGGGGCAGGGCAGCAGAGGCCTATCCCGGCCTCTGGCCTCAGAACCGGGACAGAACACATCTCTGTTGTGGAGGCCACTGCAAGTTCACCGGCCCCTGCTTCAGTGGTGACAGGAAAGCAATACGGGAGTACACAAATGTTCACCGGATGCCACCAAATTTAAGTCAGTTACAAAATGCCCGTGGCTTCCTCAGACTCCGTGGCCCACCTCAGGACACACTATCCCACAACCTCCCTTCTGCTTCCAAACAGCAATAGAAATGGTCCTTCCTTGTGACCTCACACCCCTCCTCCACACTGCAACTCGGCATCTTTGGCCACCCAGCCCTCTCCCAACCCCTCCCTACAGCCAGCCTGGTCAAGGCTTTTCTTTGGCCCTCCTGAGTCCAGCCTCTGCCCCTCTGCACCTCCCTGCCCCTGAGCCTTGGGCCCTGTCCTCTGTCTCCCAGACTAGTATCTAAGCTCCAGAGGGCAGGTTCCAGCCAGCAGGCTTCAAGTCAAGATGGGGCTTGCAGCTGATAGAGAAGACCTGGACCCTACGCACCTGCTCCAGTGCCCTCACCTGCAGGTGAGCAGGCCACCTGCTCCTGCCCGGGCCTGTGCCCTGCCCTCAGCCACACGGGCCTTGCTACAACCCTGCAGTGCCCCAACCACTTATATGCACTTATATTCTAGTTTTTCAGAGAAAGCAACCTCTCCCGGGTCGTGATTCCAGAGCCCGGGGCATGGGGCATGGCTTCCGTAGCCCTTATCCAGTCTCAGCCCCAGGAGGCCACAGGGCTCTCCCCAGGCAGCCTCCTGCCTCCGCCCCCCACCCCTCCACATCCCTCACCCCCATTACCCCCACTGACACTGGCTGGCCCCAGGGTGCACCACAGGTCCCAGGCCTCAGAGAAGCACAGCACTGCCTGAGAATAACCCACAGGCCCACAAGGAGCACTCAAGAACTACAGCTCTGTAGACGGCCAGCCGAGCAGGAAACCAAGCATAAAGAGATAGTCACCCGCCCAGGCAGGGGAGAGGCTGGGTCCACCATGGGAATGGTGCCCATCCACACTCCACAGGTCCAGGCCTAGCTCTGTGCACACTCCACAGTGTTGATGGCCTTCTGTCCACACCTCTCAGATCCATCGACACCCCAGGGGTCTGGGTCTCTCTGTCTATACCCACAGGGTCTCAGCCTCTGCTTACACCCTCAGGTCTGAGTTCCTCTGTCTACACCCACCAGTATGAGTATCTCTCTGTCTACACCCAAGGATCTGAGTCTCTCACTGTCTACACCCACGGGTCTCACTACACCCACGGGGTCTGAGTCTCTGTCTACACCCGCGGGTCTGAGTCTCTCTCTGTCTACACGCACAAGTCTCAGCCTCTGTCTGTCTACACCCGCGAGTCTCAGCCTCATCCACAACTCTGATCCCTCACCGTCGTACACCCCACAGCACTAAGCCCCTGTCTACACCACACCGATCTGAGCCCTCTTCTCATGGTACAACTGAGTCCCCGTCAACACTTCCACAACTCGGCGCCCCCTGGTCTACACCTACAACTCCCTGCCCTGCCTGTCACTCCCTGGAGACTCCGGCGTGCGGGTCCCTGGAGACGGCCTCCGTCCAAACAAAGCCCGCTGAGAGCAGAAGGCCAGGGTCCCAGCGCCCGCCCCGCCCGGCCCGGCCCGGCCCGGCCCGGCCGACCACCAGGCTCCCGGCCG
>NW_004524582.1:31923201-31928618 GCF_000260255.1 Octodon degus
GCGCCTCGCCGCTGCTCCGCCGGCCGCGGATCGCGCCAACGGTCGCCGCCGCCGGGCCGGGGCGTGGCTCCGGGAAGGCGGGCCCCAGGGGAGGGGCTGGAGGGGGCGGGGATTTTCCTGGGGGCGGGGCTTTGTGCGACAGCGGCTCCGGGGGCGGGGTTCTTCGGCAACGCCCTGGGGCGGGGAGGAGGAGGGCGGGGCATCGTCGGAGGGCGGGGCTCCGGGTGGGGCGGGGCTAAGGGGGCGGGGAGTCGTGGGAGGGTGGAGATCAAGCGCGGCGGGAAGCCGGGCCGGCGCGGTGGGCGGGGCCTGAGGCGGATGCTGGGCGGGGCCTGCCGGCCTGGGCGGGACTTCCGCAGCGCGGGGGTGGCGGGGGCTGCGGACCGCGCCCCCAGGCCCTGCCGCGCTCCCTGGCTGCCCTGGGCTGCTCTGGGGCTAGCCGCGGCGAGGGTGGAATGCTGGCTGTAGACTTGGCTTGCTGGAGGGGCGTCTGCTGGGCCCTGGCTCCCTCCGTCCCGCGCCGGACGCCGCATCCTGGCTCTTGAGACCGGGATCCCGGCATACCGGCCGCTCCCACAGGGTCCCGCCGAATTGTGACTGTGTAGAGTGCCTCCAGGAACGTCCCTGGGCATTTTACTGTAATTCCTAAGTGAGCAGAAGCCCAGGGGCCCTTCGGCCAGCCACGACATCGGGTAGCAGAGGGGACACTGCCTGCCTTAGCCGCCAGGATGTGCGTGACGTCATCCGAACAGACCGCCGCGGAAGCGAGTAAAAAATCAGAGGATCCGAGTAAAGTTTCCAGTAGCCTCGGGCCTCGGGCAACGCTTTACCTGCCGCCTTTCTGAGGGCCACACCTGTGTCCTGAGCCCTGCCGCTGTCCACGCAGCTTCAGACTGAGCCCTGGAATCGGAGGCTTCCCCGTGTCCTCTTGTCCTGTGTCCACTCCGTGGACTGCAGCCCTGTGCTCCTCTACTGCACCTCCGCAGTCTCCCACCAGGCCTCCTTCCTCATCCAGGGCAGTCCGCCGCGTCGCTCACCCTCATGTCCATTGCTCCCGAGGTCCCCGCTGCTGTCCCCTCTCCAGACCTGAGGCCACCAGACAGTCCGCGGCCCTCCCTTTCTTCATGTCTCCCAGCTTGATGACTCAGACCGCCTTCGCACCGCCCTGCCCTCCCCCCCACGTGGCACTGGCCCCCTCTGCTGCTACCTGCCCCAGGGCCACACCCCTTGGGTGCTCTTACCATGCCCTGGGGAACCCGACTTTACTGGTGTTTTCTCAGCCTACTCCACCCCGGGAGACACTGCTTCCTCCTGGGACAAGGACAAGTACCCAGCAGGAAAGGAGGCCGGACCCAGGCTGGGGTGGAGCGATTGACCTGCGCCCGCCTGGCACCAGCACAGGTTGGCCTGAGAGGCCACACCTTCTGGAGGGGGCACCTGGAAGTGGGCAGAGGTTGGATGGACAGCAAGAAATGCAACCTATGTGGTGCTGCGGGCGGTGCTGGAAGGGGACACCGAGGCCTCTGAGGACAGCTACCTGCCCAAGCGAGCAGGGTCACTACGTGGCAGTGCAGGAGTCTCCTAAAGCAGGCAGGGGCAGGCAGGTGGCTCTAACCCAAGGTCAGCGTTTTGTGTCCCTGGACCAGGGCTTGCTGGAGGGAGCGGCCCCTGGGAGCCGCACAGTTGTCTAGCTGGCTGCCCACTGGCTGCCTGGTCCCAGGCACCATCACTCCCGCGTTCAGCAGGGGTGCAGGTGGTGCCCCCTTTGTGCTGAGCCCTGGCTGGCTTCCTAAGGACAGCAGGCAGCTGCCCCACCTCCACAGCAGGTGCAGGGATGGATCAGGGATGTGGGAGCCAGCGCAGCTCCGCTGTGTGGACACTGGATCCCCAGTGTCCAGAACTCACACTGTGTGGTTCTGGCCCCCCAGATCAGACCCCACCCTTCCACCCACTCACTGCCAGGCTCCCTGGAAGTGAGACAGGAAACTCAGCCATCCCCTAGGGACACTATCTGTCCCCTTATTCCCTGCCCTGGGTGACTGTGCCTGACTTGCCTACGGCAGCTGCAGGAGTAGACCAGCCTTGCATAGCCTCACTGTCTGAGCCCCCTGGCTATGAGTTCTTGGCTCCTCGGGAGAGATGGGTGGCAGGTTGGGGACACAGGTGTGACGAGACCTCACTGCGATCCCCCTCCATCACTGGGGTGAGGCAAAGAGATGGGTGGCGCCCTTGGAGGCCTAGACACAAGGGGAGCAGGGCAGGTGGCGCCACCTTGGTGTGGGTGGAAGTAGGACTCTGCACTTAGAGACAAGGAAGGGTCACCGTCAACTTGCCAGACAGACACAGATGGGAAGCGGACCTGCCAGATCTCCCTGGAGGTCTTGAGTCAAACCAGCCCCCAGATGGAAGGCAGTCAGGTGAAAGGAAGTGAGCCGAGCCTTCAGGAGGGATTACTGAGGTGGGCATGGTGGTGCACACCTGTTATCCCAGCACTCTGGGAGGCTGAGGCAAGAGGATCACAAGCTCAGGGTGGCAGCAGTACCCTCCCCTCTGGTCCCCTCCTCGTTTACTCCTCCACTCCTAGCAGGCAGTGAGCAGTTCTGCCACCCAATCCCAGCACAGTGGGTGGTGCTGCCACAGCCCAAAAGGACAGAGCCACCTGGTCATGTTGTGAACCCTCCAACATGGTGGCCAGAGTAATTCTGCCACAGCCTTGCAGCGGACGCACAGCGGTGCCGGGGCAGGCATGGAAGGCTGACTTGAGTGTATGTGCTGCTGGATGCTCTGTGTGCCCGGGCTGGGCCAGTGAGGTGAGCCTATGAGAGGGCTCCGGGCTTCCTCTGGGGCGGGGGCTTCTGGTCGTCGATCTGATAGTGCCAGGGAGAGATGAGGCCAGGCGGGAATGTGTCAGCCAACCTGACTGCCTGGCCCTGTGTCCTGCTGCGGAGCCTGCCCCTGCCTGTCCTGCGTCCTCCACCCATCTGTGTCCCTCCCCATCCTATACCCGCACCTGCCCTGTGCCCCACACCTGTCCCATGTCTCATGAGTGTCGCCCGACCCTGCCTTCAGCTGCCTTCTGCCTGTGAGAATGCAGCCTTTGTGTCACCCTTGCCACACCCCACCTCCCATACACCTGGCAGATGGCACTCGCCTGTCCCCACAGGTCATTCAGGGGCTGTGCACTCTGACCCTGGCCATCAAGTGCCCCTGAGTGCTGCCCAGTGCCAGGCTCTGGGGACACAAGGTACAGCCCAGCAAGTGTGGCAGTCACCTGTGGAGAGAGGGACATTACACTGAGGGGGGTGGGAGGGTGCAGATAGAGTCCTCCCCCAGAGAAGTCAAGGGGACAAGGCAAGTTTGAGGGTGGGGCTGGGGACATCAGGGAGGCAGATGTGGGAGCTGGGCCCAGGGGTGGGAAACACAGCCCAGTGGGGCTCACTTCCCCAGGAGGTCCCCGCCCTCAGGGGCAGCAGCCCCCTCCCCACTGCCCACCGTCTGTGGCTCAGGGCTGGAGATCAGTGGCCAGGCCAGGCGACAGATATTGAAGGAAGCATGCAGTGAGACTGTTTTTAACCAGAACACACGAAACTGATTCAATGGGGTGTATTGTTACCAAATAGAGCTTGTATTAATTAGGGACACTGTCATCAAACAGAATACACATCAGCTAAGTGACCACACTGTCACTTAACGGGAACACACTGTGTCCTGCACAGACCTGACTTTCTCTCCTGGGCCCCAAGGATGGTCCTTTGGGGTTGCTGTAGGCAAGGACAGAGAGGCCTCGGGCTACCAGCCTGGGACAGTTTCAAGAGTGGAAAAGGGCTCTGCTGTGTTGGCATATGCCCCCCTAACTGTGAAGACCCAGCCTGAATGTCCCTTGCAGTCCAGCAGGACCACAGCACATTCTCCTTGCCTGGGAGCAAAGAGCAACAGCCCTGCAGGTGTCCTGATGCTGAGCCCAGGGACCGAGGGCAGAGGTGATGCTCACCTCGTCCTGGTTCACAGAGACCTCGAACGCAGCCATGCTGGCTTTGTACGAGCTGACCGGGCCTGGTCTGTGCTGAGCCTCGAGCCCGGAGCCCAGCCTGGTTCCCACCGGCATCACCCCAGCAGGCAGCACCGCCCCAGCTTCACGGTGCTATATTCCTATGGGTTTGTTCCATGTCAGTTCATTTCCATACAGGGCTGGGCGTGGAGCCCTGTGCCCCATGAGCGCCAGGCAGGCATCTCTGCTGAGCTGTCCTCAGCCTTGCTCGCTCCCGCCTTTGCGTCTTCACGTAGCCCTGAGTGCTCCCGTGGACAGATGTGGAAACTGAGGCCAGGGAGCCTCCTCTGTCTCCTAGTCTATTCCAGGAGGGACACAGGCGCATGCTTGGCAGAGCTCAGCAGAAGAGAGCTGGTCGTTAGAGGCCAGGGGGCCCCCTCAGCCTGAGCTCCACTTCTGGGATGTGGCAGCCCGGCAGCTCTCCCATGAGACCTGTCTTCTGCCACCCCACCCCCCAGATTAAGCTGTCCCCTTGGTCAACAGACACAAGCAGAAGGGGTGGGGCTTCTGGGTGCTGCCTCTCACAGAGCCTTTGTTAAAAGGCTTCCCCGCAGTTTCTCCCTGAGGACCCAAGGGACTGGGGTCTCCAGCGGGACAGCATGTCTGCTGAGGGAGGTCGGGCTCCCCTGGGAATCCACCCATTTCCCCAGTGGGTGCCAGCTCAAGGCCCGACCCCCCTCCAGGCTCACAAGGCCTCTGAGTCCCTAAGAGGACAGGCAAGTGTCTGAGCCCACACCAAAGGCTCCCCAGGACCCCCATTCCCCTCTCCCTCCCAGAGCCCTGCCCACCAGCACTGACTTGGTCAGTAACATCTGGGTCCTGGGGTGGCGACGGGCCCCCCGACTCCTGTACGCTTCCAGGTAGAGCTCTTCACTGTCCCCCACCTGGTCCTCACACAGGTGGCTGTATTCAGGGGTCCCTGCCAGGCCCAGCCCTCACAGCTGCAGGCAGAGACCACACACAGCACATGCCCACCACAGGCCAACAGGATGGAAACAAGGCACCCGCGCTCCCTCGTCCACAAAACACGGGACACGGGTGGCAGCTTTCTACAGTGCCCAACAGGCAGTGTCTGCTAGCCTGCATCGAGGCTGGGACATGTTGGCTGGGCTGGACAAGCAGTAGCAGAGGGACACAGCCACCCAACAGTGGCCACGCCTTGGTGCCCATAATTAGGTAGTTGTCCAGACTCACAGAATTTGTGCTCTATCTTCAGTTTTGACAAACTGTCCTGGCTGAAACCGAAGCAACTGTAACTGTCAATAAAACTCTTCAAGAAAAGTAAGGGGCTGGTGAGATGGCTCAGTGGTCTAAAGCACCTACTTAAAACAAGCTAAACAAAGCACAGGGACCACGGTTCTTCAATCCC
>NW_004524582.1:31928718-31929986 GCF_000260255.1 Octodon degus
ACACACACACACACACACACAAATTTTTATAATAAATAAATAAAATAAAATAAAATAAAAGTTTTAAAAAAAAGAAAAGTATTTAAGCCAGGAGCGGTGGTGAGCCACCCGTAATCCTTGTACTCAGCAGGAGGGTCAAGTTTAAGCCCAGCCTGGAAAAGGCTGACGGTGCAGGTGTGAAGGCCTGGGCTCTGGACCTGCTGTCCCCAGCATCACACACACAGGAAGAGAAGGCGCGGCTGAGAAAGAGTCACAAGGGACACGCTACTGGCCCTGTATCTTCATCAATACTAAACGCAGTATCTAGAGCCAGATGGTATTTCTAAAGTTAATCTTTAAATTTTTTTAGTATTGAGATATTGTTTATAAAACACAAGAGAACTATTTAGCTTATTTGGGCTGTGGGTGTGCCTCAGAGGTACAGCGCCTGCCTAGCGTGACAAGGCACTAGGCTTCATACACAAAAATGTACAATTTAGTCAAGGTCTCTATGCAATAGAAAACGACAGCAAATGGCCAGGTGGGGTGGCGCAAGCCTATGATCCCAGCACTTGGGAGGCTGAGGCAGCAGGGCCACAAGTTCAAGGCCAGCCTTGGGCTCGCTGTAAGACCCTGTCTCAAAATAGACAAATAAGAAAATAAGGAAGAAAATTATCTCTACGGAATTACATGCAACTATGTTAATAATCTCCATTACCATGCAAATGTCTTCAGTTTCCTCGTTCTGATTTCCTTAGATGTCACCAGTGTGCGATTTTTGTTACAAGTTCACATTTTGGTGGAGAAAAGCCATTTTCTCTCCTAAAACAAAACATCCGTCTTACGTGGGCGTGGTGGCGCACATACGTAGTCTCAGCACTCAGGAAGCTGAGGTAGGAGGATCCCTGAAAGTTTAAAGCCAGCCTGGGCTACACAGTGGATTCAAGGTCAGCCTGGACTACATGGTGAGACCCTTACTGAAAAAAATAGTTTTGTATTTTCTTTTTTAAAATTGTGAGATAGGGCCTTGCTGAATAGTCCCAGCTGGCCTCAAAATTGCGGTTTTCCTGCCGAGGCCACCTGAATAGCTGGGATTACAGGTGTGCACCAGTTCACCTGGGTTAAAAAACGGTCTTTTGATTTTGCAAAACAAGAACTATTCCTCTTTCTTTTTTTTTTTTTTTTTTAACGTGGAACTGGGGATTGAACTCAGGTCCTTGCACTTGCCAGAGAAGTGCTTATTCCACTGAGCCATCTCCCTGGCCCCCTTTCCTTCTTTTCTTGCGAAG
>NW_004524582.1:31931296-31941530 GCF_000260255.1 Octodon degus
GTATCTACACAAAGTAAACATTAACTTTGGTAGATTTCAGTGTAGGACAGTCCACTAATAAGCATATTTGCCCTTATTCCCCCAGTCGTTCAACTTCTGAGCTTAGAATTTTTAAAATCTTTTTGAGATTTTATTATGTTGAGATTTGTTTTCATTCCACATCATCTTCAGCCAAGCTCTGAGCACTTACAATTCTCTGACTGATTGTTGGGAGCTTAGTGAGAAGCATCTGGAACACGGGTGGTGGAAGAGTTTGCTGTAACACCTGCAGCAACTGCTGTGGCTGCCCACATGCAGCAGTTGCATTTGTCAGATGGTCCACACCCTTCTCATACTCACCTTGAGCCAGTAACTCTTCACCAAGCTGTATTTCTTCAAGGAAAAATTTCTGAGCAGCTTCAGCATCTTTAAGGCCAGGTAACTTAGAAAGTCCAGCTCTCTCCTTGGCGAGCTTCTGTTTCTTTCTTCGTTCTCGAAGCCTGTTCTTGAAGTTGGGATCACTTCGCCGCTTGCGGTCGAAGTCAATGCAGGACCGATGAAGAGGGCCCCGCACACGCCGGCGGCGGTGGCGCTGTTCCGACCCACCATCTCCTTTCGACTTCACTGTGCCCGGCGCAGCAGGCCCGCTCCGGAGAGGTCGGCCACAAACCTGAGAGGCAATGGTACCTCCGCCTCTTGCGAAGCTTTTGCTAATGCTGTCAACAGCCTTTGGCATAGCAAACAGCACATGTGGCAGTTAGTGCTGCTCCTCTCTGGCGGGTGTGACCCATTGTCCCTGAAAGCCTGCTGTGCCTCCTGCCTCCCTGTCCTGATGCACCTCTTTGAGCCTTTCTGTGGCTCGGAGTTGGCTCTAAGGTCAAACGCCACCCAGGTGCTCCATGGCGTGGAGCGGAAGCCACGAAGGTGTCAGCTGTGTCCACACGCTGCCCACGGCCATGCCCAGGTCCCGCAGCCACGTGGCCAGCAGCGGATTCCAGCTGCACTGTCCTTGGTGCCCTAGAGGTGCTGTGGTTTCTGGCCAATACTTGGCTTTTTTTCCTTTCCTTTCTCCACTGCCACAGCTTTTTAAAGTACCTAAGTAAAGCTGTTTCATTTGATATTTTGAAAATTTATTTTTATTTAGTTTTTCTATACTAAGGATTGAATCCAGGACCTTCACACTGAGCTACACTCACAGTCCTTACTTATTTATGTGTTTGTTTATTTTGAGACAAGAGCTGATCCTCCTGCCTCGGCCTCCCAGAGTGCTGGGACTACAAGTAGGCACCACCGCTGCTGGCTTCTAATCTTACTGAGTAAAATGGTCGTAACTTAGGACTCAGTGTCCCCTTGCTGCCCACGAGGACTGGAGTGGCCTCCTACACCCAGTTAGGTCCAGCCCCCTCACATGCGAATGTGCAGAGCCTGCCTCAGAGCCTGCAGGGAAAGCTCCGCACACTCATGAGACCCCAGGGACAGGCACAGGTAGGACAGGAGAGCAGAACCCTCGCGGCTCCTGCAGGGAGGGGCAGCGCTCTGCCCTCTCCCACCTTCGCCGACTGTCAGCAGCAGGAAAGAAGCAGACCCCACCTCTCGTGAGCACCGGGGACCCGCAGGACCATCACGCCCACGGTGGTGGTACAAGAGCGCAGAGAAGACATCAGCGGCTCAACACACAGCAGAGCCGCGGGGTCCTCTGCATGCTCCACAGCTGGGCCCCACAGCAACGCCAGGCCACATCTGTGTGACACAAATGCACCCAGGTCAAGCCCCAGGCCCAGCTCAGACTCCACCAAGACCCTAAAGGGCAGGGCCCGGCCCGGCCCTTTAGGTGAGCTCAGCTGTGACGGGACCTGGGCCCCTGCCTGGCCCCCGGCAGGTCTGAGTGACAGTCCTTCCCCCACACTGAGGACAGGGCGGGCCTTGGAAATATGCACAGCAGCCAACGCAGCCTGGGCGTGGTTATGACCCCAGCCCTCAGGGGGCCGAGGCAGCACGACTGCTGCCAGGCCAGGCCACCCTGGACTACGGAGTGAGACCTGTCTCAAAAATAAAAAATAGCGGGAGAGAGAGCAAACACAAATCTAGCACAGGTGCAAACTATTGCCTACTAGTCGTCACCACCGTTCACTTACGTCAGTGTCTGGAATGGAAAAGCAGTAAGTCCCGAAGGACAGAAATCTGACATAATCACCCTCTCTTTGGGAGTGTTCTGCGGCCTCAGCTCTTCCAATGCCTTTTGAAGCGTGTGGAAATGAAATCCAATGGGTGCCATCGCAGTAGTCACCCTCCTCCGAGTCTCAGGTACAGCGTGGCGCAGGTGGAACCCGGATGGACGCACCACCCTGGAGTGGGCGCAGCAGCCAGCGCTCAGACAGCGACGCGGGCCAGATGGCCCACAGAGGATGTGAGCAGGCCGACGTACCACAGCATGCACCTGTGGACTACCTCACATGTGAGAGTGCAAACGATCACACAGAGCTGGAAAATAGGAGAAGCTAAGTAGAAACTGGGCCTCAGAGGGGAGCGCAAGGCTTGCAGACGGCAGCAGCACCAGAGCTGCCGTGAAGAGCACCGAGGAGCCTCAGCACCCTGCAGACCCCCCGGAACCCAAGTGCAGGGCCGGGGCAGCCCCCACCCCAGCCTCAGCGGGCAGGTGGGCAGAGACAGTGGGGACCCGCGTCCAGGCCCTGCAGCAAGTGGGGCGAGCTGCATAAGTCCCCAGAATTGGTTGGAAAAAAAGGGAGGCAACATCTTTGAAGAAACTGTGGCCAATTTTTTTTTCTCAAATTTGATTTTTAAAACATCTCCCAAGCCAGCCACAGTGGCACACACCTCTAATCCCGTCTCTGAGGGAGGCTGAGGTAGGGAGATCCCAAGTTTAAGCATCACCTGGGCAATTTAGTAAGGCTCTAGCTCAGGACAAAAGTAAAAGGAGCTGCAAACAGGAGAGCATCGACAAAGCCAGGGAGACTTCGGGGATACTGCGGGGCTGGGGGCATCCCAAGGGACTGGCAGGAATGAGGCTTCTTCAGACAGCAGGACCAGGGGCCCCTCGGCTGGTGAGCCCTCACGTGAGTCATCGGGAGGCAACACAACGGGATGAAGGGAAGTGCACCCGGCTGCGCCAGCGCTGCCACACCAAAAGGGCGCTAGAAATTGTGCATGCGCATCCATGTGCGTGTTCACACTTTACAGCAAAAAAAAAAAGGGTGCGTCATGAGGCTTACAATGTAAGTCACATGCGGCCGTGGTGCTCAGGAGGCGAGGGACACGGGCTCACGGGCTCACGGGCTGAGGCTCTGCACGCTCGGGACCCTGCAGAACGCCACTGCCATGAAGATGGGCACCTCGGGACACGGAGAAATCCCTAGAGCAATAGCGAGTTATGCAGGAGCCGCTGCAATAAAAGCCCAGCGCAGGCGATGCATTTTTAAAGATTTTTAAATCAGTTAATTCAAAGCAAGTAGGAAAGAAGGAATAAAAGCACAAAGAATAAACAGGGCAAGGGCCAGCCACGTAGCTCAGCTGATTAAAGCGCCTGCTTAGGCAGAGTGCAGTGGCCAGGGTTCAGTCCCATGCTGGTCCCACCCCTGTCATGCACTGAGACTGGGCGTGGTGGTGTGTGCCTGTAATCCCAGTGCTTGGGAGGTTGAAAACAGGAGAATCACCACAAGTTTAACCTGTGTAGTGAGACCCTGTAGACCCTGTACTAAATACAAAACAAAACAAAACAAAACAAAACAAAACAAAAAAAAAACAGGCAAAAAGATACAGCTAGAGTACAGGTAGCTTGAAGCACACTTCACTGATGTATGACATACAGCGAGTGGGACACCCAGGTTAGAAGACAGCAGATCAGGTGGTTTGGAAAACTGGAACCACCTGTACCCCACTTAAGTGAGATTAAAAGTAAAAGGATAAAGGAAGAAATGTATGGGAAGTAGGGTAAGAAATCGGGAGCAGCTGTGTGGTCAAGGATTCATTTTAAGAACTACACACTAAAAGGAGCAAAGACAGTGACAGACGCAGCGGCCGAGGGGTCTGCGAGCGCTGGCACAAGCAAGCAGAGTCACCAGGGGTTGGGAAACACTCGAACAACTCCACGCCACAGTCCAGCCTGGCCAAGGTGTGCAGAAGCCAAACCCTGCGGCTCAAAGCGCCAGCCCTTTCCAGGAGCACACACCACTTTTCTCGGGATGGAGCACACGCTGGACCAGAAAACAACCTTATGAAACACCGCGAGGCCAAGGTCGGACAGCACGCGTTCTCTGAGAAATGAAATACACTATCTAGGAAAGTGTTCAACTTTTCATAGCTAAGTAACATACTCCTAAGGAATCCACAACACTAGAGAAATCACAGAGAAGTTAGAAAAATATTTTTACTTATTCAGTTTTCCATCTTTTTGAAACAGGGTCTCAATATGCAGTTCAGGCTGGCCTTGAGCTCTCTTTTAGCCCAGGCTGGTCTCAAACTCACAAAGACCCTCTGGCCTCAGCCTCCCGAGTGCTGGGATTACAGCTGTGTGCCTCCATGCTTGGTTAGAAAAAATATTTTTAACTGAATAAGAAGAAAATACAGCATATCAAAATTTACTATAACTAAAGTTCTTACCTAGATATTTATATTTAAAAATGTTTAGGTAAGAAAAGATGGCTAGAAATGAAGATGGTTAGAAGTTTCATATTAAAATAAGCTAGAACTGGGTGTGGTGGCACACACCTGTAATCCTAGCACTCAGGAGGCTGAGGCAGGAGGATCACTGTAAGTTCAAGGTCAGCTGAACTTGCTAGGCCTTACCTACAAAAAACAAAAAAAAAAGTAAAATAAAAAACCTAGAAATTAAAGAGTAAATTGAAGTAGTTATAAGGAAATAAGAGTAGAAATAGAAAGCAGTCAGACCATGGGAGGGAAAAACCCAAGATGATAAAATTTGTGTTTACAAAACAATTAATGAAATATGTCACCCCTCAGGGAGACTAATAAAAAATAGAGATAAAAATTCCAAGTAACAGGACACTCACCCCCGAGCCTGTGCTTCTAAGGGTAGGAACAGAAGAGGATGAGCTACCTTGTAATAGGTTATAGAAGAGAGAAGAATCCATCTAAAAAACTAACAGAAATTACTCAGGAGGAAACAGAAAAAATGACTAGTCCTGTATCCATTAAGGGAGCGGGGGAACTAGGGCCATTTTGGGGGTCAGTGACATCAACCGGAAGCCCAGCAGGCTTCTCTGGGTAGAATTAGTTGAGCTGCTTGTGAATTTACACAAGTTTTTAAAGAGCAAGGTTGGGGGACTTTCTATAAAGCAATTGAGATAATGTGGATCTGCCTCTGGGACAGAATGGGTCGAGAAGTAGATCCACTCTTGGTCTGCAAGCCAATTTTTTTTTTATCACATTTGGCACAGGGTCTCACTACACAGCTCAAATTCCTAGTGATCCTCTTGAGTTCAGCCTCCCCAGCGTTGGGATCACAGACATGCACCACCACGCCCAGACTCAGTGGCCGGCTTGGCATGTGGTGCCAGGGATCAAACCCCAGTCCCTGTGCTTGCCTAAGCAGGCGCTTAGTCCGCTGAGCTAGTTCACCAGCCCTCGGATTTTCTTTTTTTATGCAGTACTGGGGGCTAAACCTGGGGTCTTTGCACTGGGCCGTGTCCTCAGCGCCTTTTGTTTTATTTGAGACTGGGTCTGGGTGAATCGCTAAGTTGCTCAGTCTGGGCTCAAGCTTCCAGTCCTCCTGCCTCAGCCTCCCGGAGTGCTGGGATTTCAGGTGTGCACCACCATGCTTTGAACTGATTTTTAACAAAGAAAGCAGAAAGTCAATGGGGAAGGACAGGGTTGTCAGGAAGTGTAGAGGGGTCATGGGGTCCACTTCACAGCACGGGTAGCAATGTGACAGGCAGCCAAGACACAAATATGACTGCAGAGTCTAGAGCGGGACACGCGCAAATATCCTCATGAGACCTTAGCGAAGATTTCTTAGGTGACAAGAGATTTTAGCTATCAGTGAAAGTAGAGCCAGGCTTGTTAGTACATGCCTGCAGTCCCAGCACTCAGGAGGCTGAGACAGGAGGACTGCAGTAAAGTCGAGGCCAGCCTAGGCTACATGCTGATCCTGTCTCAGAAATAAATACACAAAATGACAACATAAATGTGTTGCCAGGCGGGAGGTGAGTTCTGGGCATAGTGCTCCAAGTCCCTGGGCACTGCAGCTCCTGGGCAGGGAGGGAGGAGCAGGGAGCTTCCTGACACCTAGCTCTCAGCCTGGGTCCAGCCTAGCCTCAGACCTGCACAGAGAGAGCTGTGGCCAGGCCAGTTTCCAGGCCTGGGAAGGGGCAGCTGGAAGAGGGCAGCTCCTGGGCCTCAGGGATCCAAGCTGGGCTGGGGCTGTGGAGGAGCCGCCTGCTCTGGCGCTCGCCACCGCCTTCCCGAGCGAGCAGGGCAGCGCAGAGCCACGGCGCCCGCCAGTGCCTGCCCGCCCCGGCTGCAGTGCGCGGTGGAGGGCTGCCATTCTTGGCTGTAACCTAAGCAGCTGCCCATTAAAATTCCATTAGCTTCGAAGGCTCAAGCTGCAGTTGATATTTCTAATTATTGTGAAATTAAAATTGTTCCTGTAATTTAATGATAATTGCCCGAGATGCCAGCTGGCGCCCTGGGGAGCTACACTGATCCCTGGCAGAGCGTGGCCAATTTCTCCAGAGTTCTTTGAATAGGAGAGACAGTGGCATTGGGGACTGGGGCAGAGGCCTCAGGGACTCAGGTGGAATGGAAATCTCCAGTTCTGCTGGGCTCGGCAGACGGCGAATGGAGCATGGGGCCACCCAGCCCCCAGCGCTGCCCCTGTGACCCAACAGGAACAGTGTGGGGTGTGACAGAGCCCTCTGCAGGCTGAGGCCACCTTCAGGGCATCTGCAGGGTGACCAGAGATGGCAGTGCCTGTGTGTCCCACAGCTCACAGGTGGACAGTATGGGGCAGCGACAGCCAGCCGCGCGGACCGTCCCACATCTTCACGTAGCCCACCCAGCACCTCTGTTGAGCCAGCTGTTGTACAAGTCCAGGCTTCCACTTCCAACGCTCCCTTTCCTTCTGGCCCCTAAATTCTTCTGTTAAAAATTGGGTGGCTGGACAGGTATGGCAGCGCATGCCTGTAATCCCAGCACTCAGGAGGCTGAGGCAGGAGGATTGCTGCAAGATCAAGGCCAGCCTGAACTACATAGTGAGAATCTATCTCAAAAGGACAAAACAAAACAAGACAGCTCTGCAGCTGTCCTGCTCTCTGGAAATACTGAATACTTGCATGGCTTGGAATACTTGCCTCCCTGTTAGAGATAAAAGAAGCCGGGCCAGACACTGGCTCCATGGCATCATCAACATCCTAGGAGGCTGCAGAGGCCAGGCATCCCCCCATCTCTTCTTTCTGGATACAAAGCAGAATAATGGGGGTAGGGGGGACCTCACTCACCTGCTGGCCCTCTCCTTACAGTGGTGTCCCAGATTTTGCACCAACTTCTGCAGCTCTCTTGCTTGGTACCCTAAATTGCAAGGGATGCTTGTCGGGATTTTGGTTGGGAATGCTGTTGCCCAGAACCCACCAGGCCTTTGGCTGAAGAGGAAGGGGCAAGTGGATGCTAATGGTGGACAGGGAAGTCTGAATCCTCAAGGCCGGCAAACCAGAGATCTGGATCTGCAGTGATAGCTGTCCTTATCCCTGTGGCCCGGGCATGGCCTCTCTGTGCTTGCCCAAGCAAGCTACAAGCAGCTGTGGTGGGTCCATCTGATTGCCCAGAAGGGCTCCTGGGCCAGCCCGCTGCAGGCACCCAAGTTGCTGTAGGAGAGAGGCCGGCAGAGTCGCTGGAGAGCAGCTGCCTCAAGGTGGTGGAGCTTTCCATATCCATTGGGTTTGTGGCCTCTGCAGTGAGCTGTGGACACACGGGTCCAGAGGGGGTTCCGGCAGGGTGGGCCCAAGGACAAGTCCCAAGCAGCCCTGAGAGGCCAGCTGTTGTTACGGCCTTGGGACACGTGGGGAGATGGGTGGGGCTGTGGCTGTGGTGGCCTGAAGCTGCAGAACACCCAGGAGCACCTAGGACCCTGAGGGCAGCTCCTGCCAGAGGGCAGCTTTCCTTTTGGCAGGTCTGTGTCTCCCGAGAGCTGTGACTGCTGTCCAAGGTTTAACCAGCACTTGCTAGTGCGCATGCACGCTTACGGCCAGCCAGCAACAGCAGAGGCAGCCTGGCCTTGGGCACGCTTCTGCCACACGTGTGGACTTGGTGACCAGCAGGCACACAGGAGGCTAGGTGGCAAGGTGAGGCTGCAGGGGGCTGGGGAGGGCAGATGTGGGGACACCACCACCTGAACCCAGCTCTCAGCTGACCTCCCTTCTCCCTGTGGCTTCAGTCAGTGTCCTTGGAGAAAACAGGGCTCCTGTCCCCAAGTGGGCCTGAGTCTTGGCTCCAAGGTATACACACCAAAACAGGTAGAACAGGGGCAAGTTTGCCCAGTCCCGGGCTGTGGGGCTGTCCTGGAGTCTCCTGCTATAAGGGCTACACAAACTTTAAGTCACTTCCAGCCAGCACAGACAGCAGTGTGAGGGCCCAGCTGCTGGGGTGCAGGGCAGCCTACAGCGGATGTGGCTCACTCTTGCCCTGGCCTGGGGGGCCCTGGAAAAGCATCATGAGTGACATCCAAACAAGGTTTGTGTCTGTGGATTCCCAGTGCGCAAGGGTCTCAGCAGCCATGGGCCCTGTGAGTGCATGCACGCACGCGCCTGTGCAGTGCTGGTGGCTGAACTGGGGCTCTCCCTGAGCTTCATCCCAGCCCTTTTTATTTGGAGATGGGAACTTGCTAAACTGCTCAAGTTGAGCTTGAACTTGCAATCATCTTGCCTCAGCCTCCTAGAGTGTTGCAGTTAGAGGCGTGTACCACTGTGATCTCTTCTCAGTGAGCAGAGGGCAGATCCTGGAGCCAGGCTGCAGAGGCCCCCAAGCACCCTGAGGCCACTGGCCCTGTGCAGATGTCCCCACTCCTTCCTGTGGCCAGTGTGGCTTTCCACTGTGGTTACCCAGTGACCCTGCTCCTCCTGGGGCTGAGATCTGACCCTTCTGCAGAGAAATGAGCCCATGGTCGGGGCAGAGCAGGGAGATGGCCAGGGACAGGTGGGGGTGGCCTCCTCCAACAAGCCCATGGCTAAGACCAAGGTGGTGCAAAAACCCGCTGCCTGTGCCTGCAGGCTCTGTGGGTCACACCCAGGTGTGGCACCTGCTGGACTCCAGGCTGGCATGGAGGGTGGCTCTCGGGCTCGCACCTGGCCTTGCCTGCCGGAGGGCCTCATGTTTCAGCTTAGGGCAGCTGGGCTCACTCTCGAGGAGCAGGCAGGGCACTCCTGCGCCAAGAAGCATGGGTCTCTCTGGCTAACCAGCCCCAGTGGCTCTGTCTCTATCCATTGCTGGAGCCTGGGCAGCGCCTGTCCTGTCCACATGGTCCCCATTGTGCTGCAGAAACCACACTTGGCACCAACCCACCAGATTAGAAAATGCAACTCAGGGCTGCAGAACCCCCGTGATGCACGCGCCTCCAAACACTGAAGAAAGTGCCTTCTGGGCTCACTGCCTGCCTGCTGGGTGGGCGTACTCCTATCTGTGAGACAAGGGCTGTACGTATCTGCTTACACCTGCTGTGTCCCCAGCATCCAGCACATGGCAGGGGCAGTGGGACGGCATGAGATGGCTCTGTCCTGGAAGCCACTGCACGCAGGGAGGCCTCCCACACCCCCTCACTCGGAGGTGGTGGGATCTTTGTTCCTTCCTGCCCCACCACTTATATGCTCGTTTCTCCAAGGCAGACACCTGAGGGTCAGAGTCCCCTTCTGAAAGAGGTGTGACATATGCCTGGAGCGGCAGGGCTCCAGCTTAGTCCTGTTTTTCCTGCCGCTCTGCTGAGGGACAACCTCAATGAAGTCAGAAAACTGCACACAGCCTGGGTCTCTGAGCTCTTCTGCTCCAGCCAAGAGCGTGCACATGGCGGCGCCTGTCCCCTCCCTGTGCTGAGGGCTGGCGGAGGAGCGAGTGTGTGACTGCCTGAGCTGTGTGCACAGGGGACAACAGGCACCCATCCTTCCCTCAGAGGACCCACAGATGTGCCCCTGGTTGTGTTGCTGTGGGTAGCTGGCAGGTCTCTTCTTCTTCTTCTTCTTCTTCTTCTTCTTCTTCTTCTTCTTCTTCTTCTTCTTCTTCTTCTTCTTCTTCTTCT
>NW_004524582.1:31941665-31989217 GCF_000260255.1 Octodon degus
TCTTCTTCTTTTTTTTTTTGCGGAACCGGGGATTGAACTCAGGCCCTTGCGCTTGCCAGGGAAGCGCTTATTCCACTGAGCCGTCTCCTCGGCCCCGGCAGGTCTCTTCTTGAAGTCAGCCGAGTGGGCCTGCAGCTGGCAGTGCTGCTCACCAAGAACACAGTTCAAACTTTTAAGAGAAACTCAATTTTGAAAATCTGCACCCAGTAGCTCGAGGGCAGCAACTTCCCCACTGAGAGGGGCCTCCACCCAGCGGATGGCAATGCGACGCACGAGACTGCTGAGGCCGTGGGGTGAGCTGCATCATGCCGAGATCGGTCACACGGTGGGGCATTTGCCCAGTGCCCAGGAGAGATGTCACAAAAGTTGTCAAGAGTGGATGGCCCCAAAATCCCGGGACAGACTAACAGTTTCAGTGACGGGAAAGAAAGGACAGCTTCAGCTTCCTCTGGGTGGAAAGTGCCACTCGTAGCCTCAGGGCAGGCCAGGACCAACGGCTGCTCTTTGCGCAGGCTGTGTGCGGCTCTCCCACACTCCCAGCTGTGCCAGGCAGGGCTCTGCACGCAGACTTCCACAGCTCGCCGCCAACGCAGCACACGCAGCTGGCTCCCCTCAAGCCGGGGATTTGCGAGGATGTAAAACACAGAGCTGCTCCGCCTGCTAACATTTTTTGTTTTGGAAGATATATTTTTCACACAATTGTTACTTGTTTATTGCTATTTTGAAATGAATATTTATTTCTCAAATTTAATTTCTAGTAAGGAATTACATTGGGAGTGTGACCAGAAACCACACCAGCAGGCGGTTTCCGGCATCTCTGTCACTTGTGCGGGAGGTGAGGGGTCCGAGATCACGTTCTGAGCCTGGCTGCCCTCGGCACATGCGGGAGGGGTCACTGGGCCGAACACAGGGCAGCTGCTGCTCCGCCGTGGATGAGGACAAACTGCTCCGTGGCACGCTGCCACACCCATGCGTTCTCCAACACGCAATGTCATTCATTGTTTTGTAAAGCGGGGAGCAAAGGCGTACTTTGCGTGAGTTTCAGGTTTGTGTTCCCATTTTTGTTGTCCCTCCTGGTCTTCCAGACTGTGAGGCCCGTGTCCTCGTCCTGGGCGTGCCATAGGGTATCCTTGGGGTATCCGTCTGCACGTCGCAATGCTCGGAGGCCGAGCATGTTAAGACAAGGCCTTGCCAGGTGGTTCAGCAAGGCTGGCCTTGAAGGCACAGCAACCCCCCGCCTCAGCCCCGAGTGCTGGGAGGAAAGCCGTTTGCCACCACACCCAGCCTCCAGGCAAGTCTCTGAATGTGGGCCCCACTCCTTTTTCATGAGTTTAAACATAATTCAGCCATTTCAAAGCAAACTCAGTGCTGTGCGCGCATAGGCGAGATAGCGTGGGCGGAGTGAGGGCAGCCCAGTGCCCAGCTTCCCGCAGCGTTCAGGCTCTACTCATCCCCAGACACTGTGTGGGGGCTGCAGCTCCAAATGGGGTCTTTGTCCTTGTCATTTTAATAGGTGTGATCTGACCATGCTCTTGATCTTCAACACATTTGGTTTTCTGGGTCTACAAGGTATTTTCTGAAAATGAAGGTTTTTCTCATTTCCTCGTTTTTCCTCATGATCAAATGCATACCGTAATGCATTCACCACACACGTCGAGACAACACTGAACGGTGCTGGTGAAAGCAGCCCACTCCTGATGTCAGTCTTCGGGCAGACCTGCTCGGACGAACCTTACCAGGCAGTTCAGCATGTACTGAGGGGAGTTCCTTTCTTAGGGAACCAGGTCACAGAGGAAAACCAAAGTGGTCACCAAAGCACCATTGGTGGGAGGCGTCTCCCCCACCCCCGGGCGCAGCAGCCAAGTTCCCCTGCTCCCTGTGAGTCCTACTCCGGCTGTGGGAAGGAGGCTGGGCCGGTATCACTGGCATGACCAGAGCCTGCGAGAGCAGGCAGAGGGAAACGGTGCGGATGTCCTGCAGGACCAGGGCCTCCACCAGCATGAGCAGGGCTTAGGACACACAAGGGAGACCCTCCCTCTGCCCTGCCTGCAAGAGACCTGAGCTAAGCTACCCTGTGGGGCTGCTCAGGGACAGCGCTCCCTCTAGAGTTGGAACTGCCCTTCCTGTCCAGAGGTTGGGGAACCTACAGTAGCTGTGTGAGGCACTGGCCAGCCTCAGTTGTCAGCCCCGGGGGCAGGCATGTCACTGGCACCTGTGACTAGGTTCCCAGCACTTAGGGCCACCCAGGTACCTACCGGGATTGCAATATGGCTGTTAATCCCATGAATTCTTGGAGAAAGTAGCCTCTTGTCTGAGCAGGAAGTGGGCGCCTGCATTACACACTCGCCAGGACTACCTCCCAGCCTTGGAGTCCCTGTCTTGGTCACCCTACTGCTTTCCAGGAGGGACCTGGGGCTGCTCTTGTTGACCCTCAAAAGCCAACTGTGCATGCTTCCTTCTGGTTTCCGATGCAGGGACAGCCTGTCAGCAGAAGGAAGCTGGCTTTGCAGGGACTCACATCAGACTCAGAAAGCGTGCTACCGCCCTGGAGCAACGTGGGCTTTGGCGGGTGGGAGCGACCGGTAGGGGCCTGAGAGCAGGATGGAGCCTGCTCGCCTGCTGGACTGAGCGGACTCCTGGCCCCTCCTGCCGTGGTCTGCGACTGGGCTCCACGTCCGAGCTGACCAGTGCTGGACCCACACCTGGTAGAACCCACCACTCAACTGTATGGATGACCTCAGTGCATCCCAGGGTGACAGTGCCAGGCCTGAGGTTCTGCTTTCGTGCCTGTCCCCAGCAGTCTGCTCACCTGGCAGCCAGGATGGGTCACTTGTCACTTGCTGACCACTGCATCACAGCCCTTTCTCCTGGGCAGCAGTCTGCTGGCTCCCTGGGACAAGTCACACACGCCTGCTTCTAGCCTCCAGTGCAGTACCAGTGACAGGAGCCTCACCCTGGCCAAGGACACTATGGGAATTCACTGAGGGGCTTTCAGAATTTTCCAGTGGTCAAAGTACAACAGGGATCTAGAGTCCAGTAGCCAAAGCAGGACAAGGCCCGGCGCACTGACTTCACCTGAAGTCTCCCTTCCCCCGTGGCTCTGTGGGCAGCCTCATCACCCCATCTGTAACACACTACTTACTAGCTCTCTGTGTACCTAGCGAACCTTATAGCTCTTCCGGACTGGTGACACCAGGGCAAGAGTGACTATAGTAATTTTCAGGATTCAATTCCAGGGATTTGCTGGGACATCTAACTGTCGGCTTTCTCTCTCTCTCTCTCTCTCTCTCTCTCTCTCTCTCTCTCTCTTTTGGTACTGCGAATCAAACTCAGGACCTTATGCTTACCAGGCAGGCACTGTGCCACAGAGCTACATCCCTAGCCCTAACTACCAGCTTTTATAGCCCTAGTTCTAGATCCCCTGTCCTGAACCTGCAGCCCCCTCCCATTCCAGCATGGCAGTGTCTTCCTGAAGTCCCCACAATGAGGCCAATGCCTAGGAGGGCAGCCTGGGCTGCCCCATGCAGGAGCTGAGGTGCACCTACTGCCACAACAGCTCTTCCAGGACATCCCAAAACCAGGGCAGAGACACCAGTCAACCAGACCCCAGGACCCCTAATCCTGCCAACTATGCAAACCCCAAGTGCACCTTTGTTTCCATTTCCAAGGCTTTCGTCAGTGGCCAGATCAAAACCACTCCAAGCATGGCCATGTGGGTTACAGCTCCCTTCCTGCCCCAGGCCCTGCTGTTCTCCTTGACTGGCATTTTGGCATGGGTGGCCAAGCTGGGACTGTGAGGGTACTGGGGCTTTTACCCTACAACGCCAGCAACAGAACTGTGGAGATGGCAAACACACTGGCTGCTGAGCCCCATGCCAGCCCTGTCTGCCCGTGCCACTGGATCTAGTCGTGTGGTGGCTTCCTCTCAGTAAGCAGGAAGACCACACTCTCCCTGTTGTCCCTGGATTGTTCTGGCTCCCCAGCCTCTGGCAATTGCAGGGGCCACCCCTGGCGAGGACCTCCTGCTGGCCGCCTTCCTCCTCCTCCACCTCAGCCATTCCTTCCTGCACTTCTTCCTGCATTCATGGACATTGCAGCTGTTTCTCAGCTCACTGCAGTCCCTGGGACGGGAACTCCTCACAGCTGGACCAGGGCCAGGCTGGGGGTAACAGGTATGGTTGCTTGTGCAGTGACATGCCCACAGGAGGCAATTACCATAGCGGCAACTGCACACAGGCAAAAGGAAGGCCCCTGGAAAGTAGCTCAGGCTCTGCATTGAGGTCAGAAGCGACACTGGCTCCGCGCCAAGGTGGAGCTGGGGAGGAGGACTCAGCAGTTCCAGGCCAGGGGCACCCACATAGTGCCTGCCTGCCTGAGCTATAACCATATTCAGGAACTTGCCCTGGTGCAGCCCTCCAGGCCAGAGAGCTCCAATTCTGCTTTCAGGCAATACTGAAAAGTACACATTTAATATCAAAAGCCATCTCGAACATCTCCGGGAGTGACTCCGGGGAGCACGCTCCAACACGCCCGTGTCCCAGGTCCTGGGCGGCCTGGCCCGCCTAGCCGCTGGACTTGGCAATGAGCTTCTCCAGCAGGCTCATCATGCGCTCCTGCAGCTGCAGGCTCTGCACCTGCAGGATGTTCTGCTGGTCCAGCACACGGCGCACCTCACGGCATGTCTCCTCCATGGCACGGCTCAGCCGCCGCTGCTCCTCCAGCATGGCCTCAAGCAGGCGCAGCTTCTTCCTCTGCAGGTGGCCACTCTGTGCCTTGCGCTTCTTCACGGGACGCTCCTCTGACCTACGGGACAACAGCAGCTGTGGATGAATCGGCCACAGCCTGGACCCTCCCAGCCACCCAATGGGGACACTGAGGCCCCAGGGCTCCAAGCCCCTGCCTGTGAGGGGAACAGAAGGGGGCCACAGGCACCAGCAGCCCTGGGGACCTATAGGCAACCTGGTGTGACAACCCAGGCATCGGGCAAGGCAGCACCCCAGCCACTGAGCAGGGCAGGCAGTGGGCCCAAATTGAACAGGGCCCAGATGCAGAGCCGCCTCCCAGAGACAGAGTTGACAGGAGGGGGGCTTCCAGGGAGCAGAAACGCCCTCTGGTGGGACCAGGTAGGTGGGCACACAGGTGTAATACCAAGGGCTTGGGCCTCAGCCCTCCCCCTCCCAGCCCATGGGAGGGTTGGGGAGGCAGGAGCAGGGCTAAGGGAGTGGCAGCTTCCTCCCTGGGACCAGGGAGCTGGAGCCAGCCAGCCTCTGGCCACCACAGCACTGCCAGAGCCCACCTGACCACACCCTCTGGCCCATCTGGACCCTGTGCTCAGAGCTTCGGGTGGGCAGCCAGCCTCGGGGGTCACAGCTTGTGCAGCATCCTAGCAGCAGAGTCTGGGATCCTGGCTGGTCAGCCCACACCTCAGCTTCTTGCTAACTCAGGCTGGCTAAACAAAGGGGCATCTGTCTGGGATCACGGACGAGAACTCTTCAGGGAGGGGGGACTAGGGGAGCCTTTCTACCCCACTGCCCCTCAGACAGACTTGAAGACTGGGGAACAGAGACAGACCATGACTCAAAGCGATATTCTCCCTATTCTTTCTACCTGGCTAACTCCTATGTTACCTCGAAAGCCTATACTCCCTTCCTCTCAAGCGCCTGTTCTGGGCTGTCTGTCCCCACACCATTGGCTGTCTGTCCTGCACGCAGTCTGATGCCCAGGCACAGCAGGATGACCCCTAGAGTGGTGGGGGCAGGCAGGACCTGTGTGGGGTGCGGGCAAGCAGGAAGGAACTTGTGGGCCAGGCCCTGTCTTGTCTTTTGATGCTCCCAACCCTGGCCCAGGAAGATTCTGATTGATCCCCATTTCACAGGTGGGAGACTGAGGCCAGAGAGGTCAAGGAATTTCCCAGGCAGCTAAACGGCAGAGCCGGGAGACCAGCATGGTCCCGACTATGAGGACGCCATGCCATGTGGCCACCCTTGCCACAATGGCCTGGCCGCTCAGGTGGGCAAGGCCCCAGGTGGGAGGAGGAGAGCGAGCGCACGCACACTACCTGAACTTAAGGGACAGTAAGCTGGAGGAGCTGTCGGAGCGATCGTCCTCAAAGCGGCCTTCGTAGGAGCACTGGGTATACGGTAAGTACAGAGGGGTGGACTTAGCGGACGGCGACAGAGACGCCTCGGTCTGGGATGTGGAGGGCCCCGGCTGCTGGCCGTCCGGCACTTTGCCCTCAGAGGCCTCGGGGACCTTGGCCAGAATCCTATCAATGGCTAGGTAATAGGGCCAGTCCGGCGGGACGGACTCGCTATCTGTCATGCATTTTAATTTCCTGAAACGAGAGATACAAGAGCCAAGGGTGAGAAACAGCTGGTCCCAGCCCACCCCACCAGGCTCCTCGGCAGAGGGGCTCGCAGGGGCTGGGGGACCCCGGGGAGGGCACAGGCAGGAGCCACTTGTGGCCGGCCAGCCGGGCTCCGGGTCCTGGTAGCAGCGGACTCAGAGCAACGAGGCTCTGGGATGTGCGCAGACTCCGCGGGCAGGGCTACCGGCAGCTCAGGGTGAGGGCTGACAAGGAGGCTCGAGGCCCTGGCAGAAGGGGCAGCGCCCCACATGTAGGAAGGGCGGCCGTGGCTGCTGGGACCATGAGTTGGCTCCTGTGGTTTCTCTTTTCTGTAGTTTCTAAACTTAGCAACGAACACATAGTGCTCCTTACCTAAGTTTCTCAGCACTAAGAAGTTATTCTGATAAACTTAAGTACAGCCATAAGATATTACAAGCTAGCAATTGGCTTTCCAGAAAAGATGCCTCAGAGACAGAGAACTGCAGGAGCAGTGTCCACAGCACTGAGAGTCTTATTACCACTGTGCTGTACGATCTTGGGCAGGTCCATTAACCTCTCTGAGCCTCCATTTCTTCATCAGTAAAATGGGGATGAAGGAGAAAGCCCCTCTCAAGGCAGAAGAGATTCAATAAAACAGTGCCTGACAAGTGGCAGGCTAGCTGCCAGCATTATCCTTGGTGGGGTGGAACTGGAAGCTGTACTGGGTCCGAGCCTGGTAGGGTCACTATCACCCACTCCGCCTTAGAAGGTGCAGTTGCGCAGAAGTGACAGGGTGGGGCCTTCTGGGCTCCTCTATACGCTGCAAGGAGGGCCCCTGCCCTGGGCCCTCCCAGCCATCCTGCAATCTTCTCCTGTTGCAGGTCCTGCCTCAAGGGGGCCCTAAGCCTCATGGGGTGAGGGCCAGGGAGACCAGGCAGGGCAGCTTATGGGCCAGACAGGGATAAAGCTGCAGGGTTGGGCTGGGGACCTCTACCCCATTAGACCCAGAAGCTTCTGAGGCCCAGGGACCCCCACCTGCCTGCCAACACTTATCCCCTGGTACCAGCCCGCACCCTCGGGCTGAGTGTCCCATGTCCCCGTGGTGCTCCCGACAGCCGTGGTCCAGGCCCACTGCGCACTGAAGTAACAGGCGGGTAGAGCGAGCAACCCCTAGCAAGCAGGCACAGCCAGCAAGGAGGGGCAGCTGCTTGGGCTGTGGGCAGTGCCAAGTGAGATGTCCTCTTCAGAGCTAGGGACAGGTCACACAGAGCAGGCCTAGGCTCTCTGTCTTACCAACAGTGGGTACCCAATCCACATTCAGAGGGAAAGGCAAGCTGCACCTGGCGACCACCAGCCTCCGAAGGGTCCCTCCACAGTACCTGCTCTTTCTACCATCTCAAGCTAGCCTTATTCTTGGGGATGGGGACACTATCCAGCCTGAGAGGTCCCACATGCTATTCCAGCAACCATGCTCCATGGAAGCCCCACATGCTTAGCCAGACAACCTTAATATATAAACAGGTCTTGTGAAAAAACAAAGTATCTGCAGCAGAAAGGGGAAAGGGGGAGATAAAGACCTGGTCACCAGCTGAAGTGTCAGCCCGTGAAGGCCCAAGTGGCAAGACCCTTTACAGTTCTAGGCCTCAGTTCCTCCCTCGGTGAGTAAGGACTGATGATGGCAGTCATGGGGAGACAAGGAAGGCACTTGCTTCCCAAGCTGGGAATGCTATACACCCCGGCCTGACTGCACCCCTCATCAGCGCCCAAGAGTGGAGACAGAATCCTTCCCCTGGGATGTGGAGTGAGGCTTTCAGGATGAATAATGAATAACTCAGCTAGACACCAACAGGCGCGGGCCAGGCCTCACTCTGAATTACTGGGTGAGGGAGGCTGGCTCTCAGCTGCGGGGCCTCACCCTTGCCCCTGGAGCCCTTTACTCACCAGATGTTTGAATGGGGCCAGAGGCATGGGGCAGGCCAGGCAGGCCAGGGGACAGGGCAGGAAAGACCCCAGGTGGGGCAGAAAGAGCTGCCATCTGCATGTCCACCTCCACTTACACCAGACTCACATCTCAGCCCGAACATCAGGAGCAGAGGCTCAAATTTAGCACCGTCTACACTAAAGGACTCTAGGCAACGGGTTTTGGCTCCAGGCCACAGTGAGAGATAGGCCTCGGACGGGGCCAGGTTGGGACCTGCTCCTCGGGGGACCCTGCAAGTTAAGTCAGCACAACTCAGAACAGAGCCTCAAGGTCTCTGTGGGGCCTGCTGGGTGCCCTGGGCTCTGAGGGCGGTCAGGAGCCAGGGCTGGGGTGCAGCCTCCTGTGCTACATGGAGCAGCCCTCACCTGTGAGTGTATGGTTGGTGCTCGCCTGGGATGCAACAGCAAAGTCTGCAGGGCACCCTCTGTTCATAGGTTCCCATCTTTACCAGCCCGCATGCCTGTACTCCGGTACTGCTGGAGCCTCCCCTGGGACCTGGGACAGGGTCCCCTACGATGGGCAGCCCTAGGCCGCCCACAGGCAGATGCTCCCAGGCACTGTGTCCTGTGACCCACAGCTCCTGTTGCAATCCTCCCCACTCCCATGACCTTCACCCCACCCTGTGACCTTCACTCCACACAAGATCCCTCACACCTGCAAGGCCCCCCCCCCCCGTCTGTGAGCCCTGGCCCACCTCCCGCCTCTCCAGACAGACAGGGTCCTGTGTGGTGGGTGCTGGCTGCTTCTCTTGGTTTCCTCCAGAAGCCCCGGTGCAAAGCCAGCTACCCTGGAATGCCTGGAGCTAGAGACGAGCCTGGCCTGGGCTCCCCACTTCTTCCCAAGAGCAGGGTTGAGCGCCTGTTGGGCAGCCCAAGGCCCCCACATCTGCCCCAAGTGCCCTTCTCCTTGGCCCTGGGCTGGGCACATGGCACAAGCTCAAGGTCCTAGGGGGTCAGGGCCAGTCAGGGCCAGACAGGCCTGGGAAATGAGCTTCCTGCTCATTCTGGCCTCAGGTTCTCTATTTGTGCAGAGGCGTTTGACTCCCTGGTGACGACCTGTGGTCCCTGGAGGTGGGATGGGAGGTGCAGATCAGAGACGCTGCCTGCACGGGCGCTGTCTCAGTGGTGTTGTGCGCGCAGCACCCAGTGGTGTGCATCTCTGGAGCCACAGCCCAGCAATAGGAAGTCAACAGCGGTCCTGCCTCCTCAGGAGTCCCCGCCAGTTTCTTGCACTTGCTGGGCCTCAGTTTCTCCACTTCCCCAGGGGAAGCTGCAGGAGTGGTTCCAGAGGCTGTGTGTGGGACCTACCATGGCTGGCGCGTGCCCTCCACCGCCCCGGCCCACCGCCATGAGTGCCCACCTGTACTGGAAGGTCATGTTGGTGATTTTGATCTTGATCTCCTCGCCCAGCCGGCGCTCACCCGTCATCTCGAAGAGCTTGCTGGCCATCTTCTCATACACCTTGGCGTTGCGCTTGGTTTGCTTGAGCTCATCGAAGAACTCCTCCCAGACAAGCATGAGGCCGCGCATCTCAGCATCCGTCCAGTTGCGGGCCCGCCGGTGTTTCTCCGTCTGAGGAGACACAAGGTAGCTGGGCACTTCGGCCGCCGCCATGCTGGAGGCACCTGTGGGGTTAAGGACGGCGCTCAGGCGGGGCCCGGGGCCCAGCCCAGGCACCATGGGCGGGAGGCACCACACTAGCTTGCTTGAGGCAGCTCCACGCTCAAAATGGGGCCTACATCTGACAGGCAAGAATTTAGTTAAAAGCTTTTAAACGGGAAACGTCATTTTGATGTCACGTTTCCATAGCAACAGAGCAACTGCATAAGCTACAACAACAGAAACCTTTTAACTGAAAGCACAAGAATCAGGGCCACACTGACGGGCCATCAATATTGCAGGGAGCACTGGGCCCAAACGGGGTGTCTGCCCCAGCCTGCCTCCCTCCTGCCGCCCCACCAGGCCTTGGTTGCTGGGGAACTGTGCAGAGAGGGGCTTCTGTGGTGCCAGCGAGGTCGGAGGTAGGGGCCAGGGCAGCCCATGGGCCATGGGGGTGGCACAGGAGGACAGTGTGGTCCCAGGAGATGGGCCAGGGAGGTGGGGTAGGCAGATCAGCCCAGGCCAGATCAGGCATGCTGACCAGATCAGCCAGCTACACACCTCCTTGGCGGAGGCTGGGCCAGAATTCAGGGGACAGCACGAAGACCCCTCCCACCTTTGTCCCATGCTGCTGCTTTTCTATCCACCAAACAGGCTGGCACTGAGGCACCAGACTGACTCGAGCCAGCCCCCACTCAGTGTGCCCATTAGGGAACTTGGACACTGACTTTCAGCATAGGCTGGGGACAGGGAGTAGCACTGGGGGCAAAGGGAAGCTATGGGTGGAGACAGGAGAACAGATCAGAGGGTGGCACCGGGAGGGCCAGCCAGACCAGGTGGAAAGGCAGAACTGTGCAGCAGGCAAACATGAGCGTGAGGGCTCCAGGCTCTGTGGCACTGAGGGACTGAAACACCAGCAGGGCCAGTGGGGACCTCAGCCAGAGGAGCTGGGGGCAGGCAGGCTGAGGTGCCACGAAGGCTGTGGAGGGAGAGGGAGAGCGTGGCCCCAGGGCACAGCCAGGTAGCTTTTACCAGGGGAAAACGGGGACCGCACAGACCCAAGGTCCTGTGCTGGACAGACCAGAGGCACTTGGCACCCAGACTGAAACTCCCTGGTCAGTACAGGACAGCGGGTGCTGCTGTCCTCCTTGGCTTGACAAAGGCGGGGAGCTGAGTGTCGCACGTCCTCTGTGAAGCGCTCCATGGTACTCCGTAGGAGGCCTGGGTGCCCAGTGTGGGAGGACCCAGGCTATCAGCTCCCTATCCCATGGGGCGTTCTCTTGCTCGGAAGCCCCTGGACAGCTCGCTGTGCCACTCTGTGGGTCCCTCTCCTCTCTGAGCCCTGGACCACTCTGCCACTGACAGCTGTGCAGCCCCCGTAGTCTGCAGGTGGGACTGCCATGTCTCCCATGTAGGGCCCTTCCAGCCTCCCTACTGCCATCCTTGGCCCACTGCTGGCCTGTGGGCTCACTGCCCCCGAGCCCCACTTCACCAAGAAGCCCTGTTCCTCATGCACAGGTTTTAAACAGTAGGAGGCTAGGTACTCATCCTTTTGTCCCACCCCAGCTGTGTACAGAGGCAGAAGCGGGGTAATGCATGCCCAGCACACAGGAAAGACAGCAAGCATGGTCCAGGGTTCCAGACTCAGAGCATGGCCTCCCTTACTCCTGGCCCTTGGCCTTTTTCCTCATCCCTGCAGGGGGAGTGACAGGACCTGGCTGGAGATCCATGAACACCCAGTGTGGCCCTGGCTGAGGGGCCCTGGAGAGATGGTACCTTGACCCCTCTAATGTAGCCCCTCCCAAGAATCCTCTCAAAGGCTTCTGAGACCTCTAGGGGTACCTACCCGGTTTGCTTGAATTCTAAGTAGTCAAAGGGGGCAGTGCCACTCTCCAGGAAGAACCCTGGGGGGGTGTCAACCTTTCCTTCTCGGGCTGGCTTACCAGCGTTCCCTCTGGGGGCCTTCCAAAGCAGACCTTTTGTCTGGGTTTCCCCAAGATGAACTGGGCTGGCCAACCACTTGGAGTAAGCCCACAGGTGTGTCCCTCTAGGGGAGGAGCTCCATACCTTGGCACAGCTGCATGGCCTGCTGGGACCCTCAGTCACTGTGGGATTAGGCACCCGCAGCACCTGCAGGGAAAGGCAGTCAGGGCCTCAGCAGGCACCTCCTCGGGAGGCCAGGCACTGTGCTAGCATTCATCCCGGTCCCGCTGCACAGAGGGAGGCCTGTGCTCTCCAGGTCTGTCTCACCTCTAAGTAACAGGCTGGGCCCAACACCACACACGTGTTCACCGGGCGCGGATGACGCTGCCCTGCTGTAGGACACCAGGCCTGACAGGCAGGCAACGCAGGACTGGGCCTGTGCAGCTACGCATGGTGGGGAAGCTGAGCCTGTGCTGGTGGCAGGGGGGTCTGGAGGCTTGAGAACTGAGACTGGCCACCGCTGGAAGTGGGCAGTGATTGTGTGTGCTGGGGTGGTGGTGGTGCAAGCAGGGCCCAGGCTGTGCCAGAGCTGCCCTGCAGTGGGGGGACAGGGCGACCTTCTCAGTGGGGATACAGTGGGCAAGGTTCCTCCTCAGGCTGGCCTACCCCAGGGGTTTGGGGACTGGGCTGCCTGGCACAGCAGGGCAGCTGGGGACACTGTCTAGCTTCTGTGCTGGGCACTGCCACTCCCCAGACCAATTAGTCCTCTTCCCCTGTGGTCAGGCCACCTTGAGCCGAGGGTCACCAGAAGTTCCTAGCCTGAATACTGTCCCCACTGGACCTGGACAGAAGGGAGCCCCCTAAGGGGCCCCTGAGCAGATGGGGAGCAGGCTGAGGAGCTGAGAAGACAACAGAGGCCCAAGCATTCCACGAAGGTGGCAGACTCCAGAGCCAGGTGCCACAGGGCCCAAACGTCTTGGTGCTCCTGGACTGGACAGGGCTCCTGAGGCCGTCGTGCTCCTGGGCTGGCCCCTGGCCCCCTAGCCTGCTGGCTGCACAGGTCCAGGGGGCACCTAGTCCCCTCTGTGACCCCCAAGGTCTGGAGCTGAGCTGTGGCCCTGGTACTCACCTCACCTGCCGCTTCCTCATCACCGTGCAGGCGTGTGAAGGGTCAGACTCCTCACTCGGAATATTTCATAATGCTTTTCAGAGCCAAGTGATCATGGGTGGAAAACACCACTGCAGGTACCAAGTGTGAGCGCAGAGAGGGGCAGGAGAGCAGGTGTTCCCGGCACTTCTGGCAAGGTGCTTGCCCTCTGCTGTGCAGCTGGAGTGCACAGCGTGCTGTGGGCAGCCCTGTGGAGGGGCACTTTTCACTGGGCCTGGGCCTGGTTTCTGGGAACACCAGCTATACTGACCAGGAGTGCCAGGGGCTGGCTGTCCACACCTGAACCAGAGGAAGGAGTGCGCTGTTCCCCTGAAGTGATTGGACCACAGGCAGTGCTGAAGGGTGAGACCAATCAGGAGACAGATTCAGGCAGCTGAAGTGACCCCCTGCCCCACATCAATGCTTATAGCAACTGAGGCGGCAGCAAAACCCCATATGGCCTCCAGAGCCTCTGGGTCGAGTGCTTGTCACCCTGTGTGGAGAAAGGGGATCCGAGCCCCACAAGGGCCCTATCTGGCTGACTCTGCCATGGGGACAGTAGCTGGAGGGACTAGGTGGGCCATCAATGCTCACATCCTGCCCTGGGCAGCCCAGTCTGAGGTGGCTGCTTCTGCAGGCTGGCAGGCAAAGCACTGTACCCCAGGGTTACTACCACGTAGACCACCAAGCCTTGGGAGGGCAGTGAGCTGGACCAGGGGATGTCCTGGAGAAGGTACTTCTCAGGGGAAGGGCTGACAACCTGAAAAGGACGGGGTGGGCGACACAGACACAGTGGCCCAGCACAGGGGAGGGGGAAATGCCAGCTGTGCTGGGGACAGCGCAGTCCAGCTGGGCCAGGGGTATGGCTGTGAAGCACAGCACGGTCTGTGAAGCGGGAGGGCCAGATCTGTGCGGGGACTCCAGGTGAGGACACAGCGCTCTCTATCCCCCTGGTGACCATTGTGGAAGCAGGGGATGCCCATGTGGGAGGCCCCCAAGATGAGCTTCCAGCACCACTAGCCATGTGTGCTCTCACAGCCCATGCCTGCTGGGCTGCAAGGCGCCACGCAGGACGGTGTCTGCAGAAGCACCCACTAGGCTGGGCCTGAGCCCAGCCCTCTGCGCCTGCTTGTGCCAACAGACTTCACTGGACAGAGGCGAACAGTTCTCAGCAAGCAGAGCAAGCCCCACACAGCAATGACGGGTGGTTTGATCATTCCTTTAATTTGAATATACAACATCTGCAGCAGTTTAAAAAATTTAAATATACATCTTATGCCAGTCCTTCCTCTTGGAAGTACAGTCAGGGCTGGGTGGGGCTCCGGGACACGCCCATCACAGCCACAGCCCACAGCCTGCTTGCTTACAGCCCCTACGAAGGCCCCTGGGTTAGGGCCGCACCCGCAGGCAGATTTCTGCGGCCCATGACCTATCCACCATGTGCAGTAGAAGGTCTGCTCCCTGAAACACTTGGGGCAGGCCTTCAGAAATGGCATTAACACGACAGGCACACAGGGATGTTGGAACCGAGCCTTCCGGGCACCTCGCGTGGAGGCCAGGCTGAGCCCCTCCGTCCCGACAGGGGACGGTCCTTTCACCCTGCGCCACGCTAAGCGCCCCACCTGGCCTCAGCAGCGATCCAGGCCCTCCTGCTCCCACACATCACTCCAGCGGACACGGAGTTTGCCCAGCCTACACGTACACCCAGCTCTGGCCCCTGTACCCAGTGCAGAGAGGGAGGGACCAACCCAGGGAGGAGGCTGATGGAGACGGGTGCTTGCAGGCAGCTAGAGGAACTAATTCTACCTTACAAGCACACGGAGCCAACCCCATGCCAGCCCCACAGTGCTCGGCAGCAAGAGACATGCAGTTATTGCTGTGTGACCCACCCACAGGGCGAGCTCTCGGCCGGGACACTGTGGCTTCGTGGGAAGAGCTCCCTGGTGGGCACATTCTGGGTGTCGGGGGTGTTTCCACTCCACTCTTCCTCCTGACGGGTCCACGCAGAGAAATCATGAGCATGAAAAAGGGCACTTGCAGCTAGAAAGTCACCTCCATGTCAGTGGGGCCAGCAGTACAAGGGAGGCACAATTTGGAGAAGAAACATGCTTAAGTGCATTGCCAAATAATTTTTACCCTGGTTTCACTAAAATCTTTCCTGATAGTACCAGCAAGAAAACAAAAATACTACCCTGCCTCCCCCCAAAACTCGATCAAAATGACATTTCTGATAAAATTTGGGAATCCACAGCTTTGGAGCAACTTGATGGGAGTCTCGATCCTGTGTGCAGAGGTGACCAGGTGGACCACTTTCTCCATGGGGCTTCTCTAAGCAGGGACCCGTTCGTCATCTAGTCCAGGTCTCAGGTGCTCCAGTCAGGCGGTGACTACACAGCTTCCAGGCAGACCAGACTTTTCAGGGGGCTTGCATGTCTGACTTGAACTGTGTGTGCGCGCGTGCGTGGTGTGTGTGTATAAATCCAAGTGTGGGTATGCACACGCACACACATGGACCTCTACTTAGAAACTTAAGTGCTCTGGAGCACACAGATCTTTGGGTTGGTGCCTATGGCCAGAGGTGGGTTCCAGCCCCCACACTAAGATTACATGGTGAACAAGAGGCAGCCAATTAAACTCTACGCTGAGTCCAATGATGAGAATTCCAAGGGGCATGGCTCCAGAGTTCACATTCACAGTGTTACTTCTTACAATGTAAACATCTAGCCTGGAACAGCGTCCGGCCCGCAACACAACTGCCTCAGAGCTGCTGGGACAACCTGGGGGTGGGGCCGCAGAATTTTCCCACAGTTCCCAAACACTTACCAGCTTCCTAGGGGAAAGCTTGGATGAGATAGAGGGGCCCAAATCAGTAAGGGAAAATCAGTGACTTTTTAACTTCTTGTTAAAACTCCAGTAGTTTCCCTAGTCTTTCCCCAAACTGGATGCATTTCTGTCTGAGCTGCTGCTTACCAGGACGAGTTGGTCCTGGCTTGCTGAGGTCTCTTCTGGGACTGGCAGGAAAAGCTTCATGCTAGCCACAAGGGGCTGCCCATGGGTGGCCCTGCAGCCCACAGCAGTAGAGGACAGAGGGAGACTGGGGTCTCAAGGTGACACTGCAGACTGACACACAGCTAGCCAATACAAGCTGAAAGAGCTCTCCTCCTTGGCAGACTGGAATCAGCTCCAAGTGCTCTCCACTGACCACGACACTGCAGCATCTTCAGCAACTAAGACACTGTCTTTAGGACCCTGCCGACCAGTGCAGCAGTCACGCAGCCAGTGGGACTGCCCTCGGGGTGGGCAGCAGAGCACTGGACCTGCCGCACAGCACAGCTGGCAGAGCTCCAAACCACAGCAGGGAGCACATCGAGGGAGCCCTGCCTTCCAGGCTCACTTCCATTTATACCATGCAGCCCTTTGGCCTGGAAACCTGAACCAAGTCCAGGGACTGGGGCCTGGGTTAGAAGCAGAGCTGTCCCTGGGCCACAGGTGACTACCCGCAGGCCCTCCCTCATCATCCCATCTCCGTACGACCAAGATCAAGCCTCATTCCTGTGCTCTCATGGACAGATGTGCACTCTTCTAGGCTGAGGGAGGCACATGTGTGAGGGGCTGAAGAGCTGCTGGGGTTCATCTTCAGTCACCAAAACACTTCGCTTTGCTCTTGAGCACAGTTCAGACAAAACACAGGTGAGTGACACCTTGGGGGTGCAGGCCAGGTACCCATCAGGGTTCACTGTGCACATGAGGCAAAGGGACAGTGCACCTAGGACCACGTCCCCTGCAGACCACAGTCCTAGCCGCTGAACCAGTGTTGGAGGTTGCCAGCTTCCCACTGTAGGTGAACGGAGCCCTGTCTGTGCCTAACGAGGGACTCTGCAGTGGGCACAGAAGAGAGAACCCGCCTCAGTCCTCAGAGCCAGGCCCCAGCTGACACCTCTCCCCCTCCCAATTACACGGGGCACACAGGGAAAGGGGAAGAGTGCACTGCAGGGTTCGCAGGAGGGGCCTGCCCCGCCAGTTCAAGCAGCTATGGGAGGGAGAGTGGCAGCCAGAGGGCCTGGCCACATCCACAGACCCTGTCTCATGCAGCATAGGCCTTGCAAGTCACACACTGTACACGGGCATAGGAAGCATTACATTAAAATTAATCTCTTTACTGATATAATTAAATTTTAAGTCCTGAGAAGAAAACAGAGAAAGGGAGGCTGGCGCTGGGCGCCTAAAACCCCCAGCCTGACTTGCCACGCACCACAGCATCAAGACAAGGGTGTAGCAGGCACAACCCACTGGGGAGACGCAGGGTGAGCTCTGCAGCCCACGGGCGGCGCATCTGTGGCCAAGGAGGCCAGGGCCACCTGCAAGAGCAAGGAAGGGCTCCTGCTGTGTGAACACCAGGAGGAGTAACACCTGCCAAGCGCATGGCCATGAGCACAGGACTCACGTTCAACCCCCACCTGCTGTGTGCGTCCTCCCCTGCTGCCGCCAAGAGCGCCTCTGTCATGGGGGCAGAAACGCGCACATAACTCGACCACTCGGTGACGCCAACAGAAGCCCGGCAGAGGCAGGGCTCGCTCAGACTCCCAGGAGCCCTGGACCCAGTGGCTGCCTCCCCTAGGCCTCTGCCAACACGGAGGCTCAGCAAGCGGTGACCTTGTGGACACTTCGCAAACAAGTCAGCAGTCGATGGTATGGGCTTCCTGGGGCTGCAACCACCTCAAACACAGACTGGAAGGCCCTGCGGTCGAGCTCCTCCTCTATCTGGTGTCTGTAGAAGTCTGTGGCGACCAGGCAGAAAAGGTTCACATCCACCTGCTCCAGCTTTCCCATCCGGCTGATGACATGTGGAAGGCTGGCAGTGGGGTCAAGGAGAACACCGGAAGGCAGGGAAGATGACGCCCCACCCAGGCCTGCAGACCCAGCCAGGGAAGCCAAGGTGACTGAGGCAGCCTGGATTTTGCCAGCAGCAGTGGCCACCTTATGCTGACTCCAGCTATCAGCTGCCTGTGCCTGCACGGCGGGTGCTCCCTCACCCGCTGCTCAGAGCACTCTGTGCGCACTTACCTGGCCAGCTGCTTGGTGCAAGGAGGCAGAGCTGGCCCGGCCTCCCAGCTGCCCAGCTTCCCGGGCAAGCTGTGTGAGGCTGCGCTGTCAGCACAGCACAGCTGCTCAGAGGCTCCTGCGGTCTGTCTGGGGAAGGCCCGCAAGAGGGAACTCCTGGCAGGCAGCGCTGGTGGTGAGGTCGAATCTGTACTCATGCCTCTCCCCAGGAGGGCAAGCACAGCACAATGACAAGAGCTAATGAGAAGCAGCACATAGAACAACCCAGCAGCCTGGCGACCTGAGCAGCCAGCAGCCCTGCCCCGCCTCCCTGCCCCGCCCCCAGCCCAGGCTCCTTCACACCCTGACCCTGGGCAGCCCTTCCTGCCAATGGCTAGGCCTTCTGTTTTGTGTCCCTGTCAACCTTTTTCACCCCTGTGGTGGGCCAACGTTGTTCTGACCTCACAGGGCCCTGCAATGTTAGGTCTCTAAGCCTTCACCACTGCCTAAAACTAGATACCACAGAACAGTGAGGACTGGAGCTCAGGGGAAGACCCAGGAAGGATACATGGCTGACACCCAGGGGCTGGTGGACGCGCTGACAAAAAAGCAGGAGAGGCTCCACATGGCCATGGCCACTGGGGTCCTCTGCGTGAAGTTGGACAAGGACAGCATGACCCAGTCCCGGACCATGGATGACTGTCCAGCACTGTGCAGAGTCTGGAACACCTGGGAAGGAATGTGGCACCTGAGCGCACTGGGCAGTGGAGGGGCATGTATGCTCCCAGGGCCACCAGTCCTGGGAAGGAGCCTGGCCCTGGTGGCAGAGGCCTAGGGTTGACTCCACCTCAGACCCTCACCTTGTATACGACGGTGGCCATGAACTGTGGGTATGGCTGCTGGTTGGACAGAAACTCTCCAATGACCTTGTTCATGACGTCCTGGGGTGGGAAGAAGTCATCCAGAAACTGTGGCAGGATCCTTGCCACCACTCGGGCTTCACAGGGGAAGCCCTTCCTGATCCTGAGGGGAAGGGAACAGGTCAGAACCCCACTTGCCCCCAGCTCACCTAAGCCTGTCTGGGGGTGCTGACATGGAATTGTGGTGCAGACTGAGCTACCCTCAGGGATGTTCCAGGTGGGGCACAGGCTGCAGTGAGGGTATGACTTTAGAACTAAAAGGCAAAACCTTGCTCTCTGGTCATCCCCTTCCCAGGGGTAAGGACAAGTGTGCTGTGCACAGGTGTGGGCAGTGGTGCAGGGGGTGCGCAGGCCAGGTAGGGAGATGAGCAAAAGCAGCTGGAGCGTTGACTCCTCTGTGTCTAGACGCTGCATGGTATTTTTAACTCCACAAGTCTAATGTGCTGTCAACCAAGATTTTTCTTCCTCTCGAACCTGGACCCCACCTGGGCTTTTGGTGATCTGTACTGCAACAGACCCTAAGACTCAGCCTTGGCCACATCCTTTCTGATGTGGAGACAGTGACCTGCAAATACACTACCTGTGTCCACAAGACCTTGTGATATGACCGAGATGTGGGAAGTGGCCCAGAGCCTGGGGACACCTCCTGAGCCTGTGCCCAGCTGGCCTGCCCGCTGCTGGAAGAACTCAGCCAAGGGTCCAGCTGTGTGCCAGCCCACACCTCCTGGAGGCCTCTGCCGAGCAGCTAGCTGGATGTCTGAGCTCGTGGACAGACTCTCTGGTGGTGGAAGAAAGGCTGCAAAGCTCACTCTTCAACTCAGTGTGTAAATACACAGCTGTGCAAAGGACCCCTTTGTCTGGAGGGCACAGGCTGGGTCTCTGAGTATTCTGGGGACAGCTGGTAGCTTCTCACTGGCCAGACCGCATGGGCAGAGCAGGCTGACAGGCCACAGACCTAGTGTGTTTCTGGGATCAGGCGGTCTGAGGAGAAGCACGGGGCCTCACTCTCAAAAGTGTGATGCTCTCCAAAGCCAGCATGGAAAGCCACACCATCACAGCCTCACTCTTTCTGGGCTGTACCCACAAACCTCTCAAGTGCAAGGTGTGCCTGGCTCATAAAAGGCAGCATGGTGAAGGGCATTTCTTTCACTGCTCAAGTCCTGAGGCCATACCCCAGGACTCTACAGGAGAATGGAAGCAAGGGGACCGCCCTGGAGGTGGTCATCACTACCCTCATGTGGGGCCAGGCAGGACCAGGGTGTAGTGGGGAAGCAGGGCAGGACCACAGCCAGAGCTGACTGGACACGCGACATGCACGAGCCACTGCTGTGGGGTCTGGCTTGAGGGCAGGAGCCAGGCACAGCACGGGTATACTTCTCACCTATCGAAGAGAACAGACACCCGCTCCATGGCAACAATAACAGACTCGCTGTCCGGGGCTGCGGGGTTAGGGTCTGAAGTCCTGCCTGGACTGGCTTTTTCCTTTCCTGAAATAGCAGCACCAGAAGATTAGATGACTGAAGGCCCAATGGCTCTGAAGAGGGTGGCTTGTGCACAGGAACTTAACAGAGCTCCGGGCTAGGAAGCAGGTGACTGAGCCCTGGGCAAGCCAGGATCCTGCACCGACCCCACGGCTGGGTCTCAGGAGTGCAGTGCCCCACAGCAGTTCTGACATCTACGTACATCTATGTACTTGGGAGCCACCTCGGCCAGCCTCCTGCCCTGGGCTCTAGAATGTTGCCCAAGGTGACAGGGCTGGCTCAGGTCCCACATCAAGGGACCTTTAAGGAGCTGCACAGAAACTGTACAGCTGACCACACTGGCTTGAATGAGTGGGTGGCCCTCAGAGTTGCTCACCTGTGTACATGCAGGTGAGCATCAGGCCCAGGGCAGCCATGGCCCGGTGTGGACTGTGCACGTTCACTCTGTCCACGCTCAACTTGACCAGGGACTCTGCATCCAGCCGGGAGAGCTGCTCAGAGAGGAGGAGGCGCTCCAAGCCTCGGAGGGCGCAGTGGTAGATGATGGAGGGAGTGGACTCCTCGCTGCCAGAGAGCATCGCCCCACACATCTGGGCAAGGAGAGTTCATTCCCATCTTCTCCTGACTCCACAGGCCCACTGGGGGATCCCGCAGGAGAAGCCCAGCTAAGCCCCACGCACCTGTATTATGGATGCTGAAAATTCAGGCCCCACATCCAGGGGATAGTTCTCAATGAGATAGAAGGCAGTGGCACACATCACCAGCACATGCTGCTGGCTATGCACGTTTACGCAGCTGAAAAAGGAGACCACGAAACTCAGCTTGCATAGTGGCCACTCCCTGTGCAGTGGGGGGGCTTCCCAGGGGCCCGGCCCCGCTGCAAGCATAGAGCCATGGGCCATGTCACTCTGTAGGCCCTCTTGGCTGGCACCTCTTCTTCATCCTTGTGCAGGCCAGCCCCTTCCTGCAATGAGTGAGGGGGCCTGTGGAGCCCCTCAAGTCAAGTAAGTCCCCTCTGTCTCCTCAGGTGCTGACCCAGGTGGTTCTTGCTACCTTGTAATCCTGAACCGTGGGATCCCCAGCTGGCCTGTGCTGGGCAAGGGGACACCATGGGAAGAGGAGCTAGCATGCCACCAAGCAGGCGAGCCCACAGGACGCTCCCCAGTCTCCCAGGACCCCACCTCTGCCATCTCCACCCAGACACTGCCAAACGAGCCCCACCATGTTCTCAGTGCCCCTCAGTACCTGCATGCACCTGCTTTGGGCCACACTCCAGTGGACAACGGCCAGCTGTCTGGCTATCCTATTCACCTGAAGCTCACCATTCAGTAAGGACAAAAACCAAGGACCTCCCTACAGGTCATGCCACCTCTGTCCCAGACAAGATGCCTTCCAGGTGCCACCTTCACTACCCTGCCTTCCCAAAGTGCACACCTGTGGACATGTCTGACCTGTGGAAACACAGCCACTCACGGCAACCAAGGCGCTCTCTGCCTCATGTCTCACTGGCTTCCACCCCCCCACCCCCCGAGGAGGGCACCATCTGGGTTCCTGCCTCCCGTCAGGCCAGGGACCTGCTGCAAGTGCTTGGCCCACTTGGAGTCCGCCCCCCTGCCCAGCCTGACCCACTCACTGGGCTGCCCCCTTGAGGCTGGACAGCAGGTAGTCACTGATGACTGGGATGAGCTGCTTGGCGGTGTCATCCAGGAGGTCGCACTCTAGCACGTAGAGGATGCCATGCAGGGCTCCGATCTGGCTGGGCAGGTGACTGCTTCTGAGGGTGCTTTCCAACAGGCGACTGACTGGCTCTGCCACGGCCTTGTCCTGAGTACAACCAGAGATGAAAACTGCTTAAGGTGGATGGACAGCTCCCATTTCCTTGCACCCAAAGGGTTGTCCCCAAGCCTCCATGGAGCTGGGGACAGCAGAGTTCTCACAGTTGGACTCTGTGGGTCCCCAAGCTCCCCAAGCCCGAGGTCTCACTGGGTCCCACAAAAGCAACAAGAGGCCATCAGCGACCCTGCTCTCTGTGGAAGCCTGTGTCCCACTGCCTCTGTCCATTACTTCCATCCCCTCCACGTGTTGGCACCACAGCACCCAGAGAGCCTGTGACATTCCTGAGGACTTCCCCGCAACCCAGCCTCAGTCCACTTTTGCATGCACAATACCAGGATCTGCTGCGAAGGGCAACAAGGGCAAAGACAGCGGCACACATGGCCACAGGATGCTGTCTGCAGCTGAGCAGGACAGCAGAAGCCATATACAGGCGGCCAGTTGTCTTTGGGAACATTCAGGGGCACAGAACAGGGCGTGGGGCCCATCCAGCAGTCTGCCTCAGGATCCATTTATAAAATCATTACTCCTGACTTACGCATCTGACATGTGCCTGGGGATCGGAGTCTGGGCACAAAACCACAGCAGACTAGCTGCAGAACCCCTCCATGGAGAAGAAAGGGCCTCCCACATATTGGGCCACTTGGCACCGCCCTGGCAGCACCCAGAGGGCACCTCTTTGAAGACTGTCCCCACAAGGCGAGCAGTGAGTGCACTGTTCCTGAGCTCTGGGCGGTTCAGTCACCCACGGGGCCCAGGCCCAGGCCACCCACAGGGGTGATACCTGCTTCTGCCTTGGCTCAGTGAGGACATTCATGGGGAGTGCCTGGGAGGGGTGACAGCTGGGCCCTGCCACATCCTGTCATTGGGTGAGGCTATGGATGAGCTTAGACCAGTGTACAGGAGGGACAGCTCAGCAGAGGCTGGTGGCTAGATGGTGGCACATGGAGTGGAGCCCTGGCAGGTTCTCTACGTGGCTCCTGTCAGGGCCCCCAAAGCCTAGCACATGACAGGTAGTCTGTCCTGTGTTCTATAAGGAAGAACATTCTACTGCTATTATAAAAACAGACCCCAAGAACATGGGAATCAGAAACATTACAATTAGGGGTATACTATGTAAAGAAAGAGCAAATGGACACCAGTTCCCACAGCTGGAGTCATCTTTTCTGACAGTGGTGTCGGTAGGCTTCACTACACTCTACTAAGGCGCATGCACTCACGATACATCAGTGGCTGCCACTCAGCGACATGTGCCAGGACGGAGCTGACCTTGGTACACCAGCAGCAGGTAAGAGGGAGCTCATCAGGGGCTTCCCCCAGTGCCAAACGAGTAGTGTCCTTGTCATAGGTCCAAGGGAGTTTGTTTACCCTGTCCCCTCTGTGCGCAGCAGCCCATTGCAGGCGTGGAACCTGCCAGTCATGCCCTTGGATTTCTGGCCTCAGAACGTGAGTCGTGAGCTTGCTGTTCATGAGTAACCCAGTCTAAGGTGTTTTCTATCACAGCACAGATGGACTAAGGCACCCAGCAGACTCCAGTGCCCAAACTGTGGGAGTGGACTCGCACAGTTACTGTCACAACCGTGTCTGGAGGAGACTGTCAGCTGAGAAGCAGGGGACCCAGATCACATCAAGAGGAGGAGAATGGGACTGCTGAGCCACAGGCAGACGGAGAGGCCAGTCATGTTCCCACCACCTATGCTGTCTCCAGGCCATCATACAGCTTATGGTCCTGTGCGGACAGACAACTGTAATGACACAGAACAGGCTCAGACTCCATAGCAGGACACAGCACCCTGAGGGATGTCCCTGACAGGAACTTGAGGGTCCAGCTCAGGATGTTTCTTGCTAACACAGGTCCCAACCAGAGCAGGCCCAGGTGGCCTCTATGCTGTCCCTTACTTACCATTCCAAGGACAGCAGCCGCCTTACAGGTGGCTGGCACCAGGTACTGGACAAGAATCTCATCTTCTGGAGGGTGTGCCCGCCGCAGCTCCGTCAGTGTCGCATACATCATCTCAAATTGGCTGCGCTCAGTGAACAGGTCTGAGACTATGAGAAGCTGTGCACACAGAAGGCAGAGACAGGAAGGGAAGCCAGGCCATGAGGATAGGGCCCAAGTGCCACCAGGACACGGCTCATTCTGATACCCACTGGGAACAGAAGACGGGAACTTCCAGTGCCCTGACTGGGGAGACATCAGCCTGAACCTGGAGACCTCAACCACATGGTGGAAAACGGCCCCTGGGGTGTCTGTGAAAGTCTCTGCACACACAGAGGGTGAGCTGTGCGGGAACGCCTGGCCACCGGCCTGACCCCTCAGCTGCACTTCCAAATACTAGGCCCTGCCTGCACTGTAGGGGACGGGCCCTTCATGAGAACCACTGGGAGAGACGCTTCGTTACTTGCTTCAGAAACAGAGGTCTGGCTTCTCATCTCTGCTCTGTACACTCCTCAGCAGTCAGCTCTTCACCTCACACCTGACCATGGGGACTCGCTGGGTGGCAGCCCATGCTCTGCAGGAGTAAGCCGGTAGCAGGGGCTGTACCCACACCATCTAAACCAGCATTCTCCAGGGGTCCCCAGGATGCCAGCTCCCCCATGCCTTTTGGGGGCTCACGGTCAGAAGGACTCTTTAACAATAGCAATGTGGTACTGACCTTTCCGTTTCATTCTCTCCCAAATGTACAATGTAACTAGCGGTTACTGGTTGCTAACAGATCAAATGCCTAATAACACATATCTACATTTTATATTTCCAAATATTTAAAGACTCTAAATTTTCAAAAATTATCTCTTGTAAAAGTTATGATTACTTCAAAGTGTACTAAGCATTTTACTTTGCAAAACTGCCTAGTTTTCCCTTGCAGCCCTGAGAATACTGACAGCTCCCGTGCAGAGGCAAAGGCCTTAGGGCCTGCACTAGCTACACAGTGAAGTCCCCAAGACCCTTGTCTGGGACAGCTGCTTGACCTGGTGCTTACTCCTCACCAGCATAGGGCAAGAGAAAGCAGACCAAAAGAGGATGAGCCCTGGGACCTGAGGCAGAATGAAATGTCCCCAACTTCTCCTGTGCTGCACAGGGCCACTGCTGCTGCATTTTTTGTTTTGGTTGTTTAAGTATATGGTCTCACTACACAGTTGGGACTCGTAGTGATCCTCCTGTCTCAGCTCCCCAGTACTGGAATTATAGGCGTGTGCCACTATGCCCAGTCTCAGAGGCTGGCTCAGCACACCCAGGGGTGGGGCCAGCACAACATGTGGTACCAGGGATCAAACCCCAGCCCCTGTGCTTGCCTAAGAAGGCACTTAGTGCACTCAGCTATCTTGCCAGCCCTGCTGCTGCAGTTTGGATGTGGGAACTCTGTCCCTTTAGCTGGTTCATTAATACTACTGTACCATGTCTGGGTGTCCGTGAGGTTCCACCTGGGTTCTCAGTGTATGTGGGGGGTATGAGCAGCATCATACAGTGTGTATCTAGTACATGAAAGTAGGAATGTGTGGCAGTGTGTTTTGTGTCTGTGTGCTCAGGGATGTGTGGCTCTGGGGGATGCATGTGTAGCATAAGGCTGAACTGCACAGGTGCGCACTCCTGGAGAGGGGAATGGGGAAGGCACACATACAGAGCGAACCACTTCGCTGATCAGGATGACTGGCGTCCTTCTGGCTGAGCTGGAGGGGAGGAGCCAGCGGCTGTACAACTCGAGCAGGAACTGAGAACAGGAGTGGATGTCGACTCCAGCCCGATGTTTCCTGCAGAACATGCGACACAGATAGATCGCCACATGCAGGTGAGGTCACTTCAAGAAAGAACCCACAAAAACTGACACCAAGCCAGACATAGTGGTACATGCCTGAAATCCTAGCACTCTAGGGGACTGAGACAGGAGGATCCCAAGTTTGAGCCTAACCTGGGAAATTTAGTGAGACTTTATCTCAAGAGAAAAAGAAAAAAAGTCTAGGGGTGCAGGTGAGAGTGAAGGCCCTGAATTTAATCCCCAGAACTAATAAGTGAAAAAATAAATCCATAAAGAGGTTGGTGCATACCTGGAGTTGATGGGAGATGTGGGTGGGGATGCAGCCGCAGGGACATCTGCTTCCTCCTCCTCTTCCTCGTCCCACTCCTCCTCTCTCAGGGGGGTGATGTTGTTCCCTAGCCACACAGAGTGAATGGACACCTGCCACAGAAACAGGACCCGCAGCTTGCCACTTGGATTCTGGAGGGCAGGCACGACTGGTCCTGGAATGAACCCAGACCAAGCACACCTGCTGCACGAACAACCTCCCACGAGAGCTGTCAGAACCATTTAATAAGGGCCAGACTCCCACAGACAGCTTCGTCCTCAGGTTCGAGGCAGCTAAGGGGCAAAGGAAAGCAGCAGCAAAGAGGGGTGACAGGCTCTGAGGCAGCCTCTGAATGTCGGTGCCAGAAACAGGCTGGTGTCCTGAGTGCAGTCCTGTGCAGTGGACCCCATCTGTCAGAGATGCTGTCTCAGAGAGGCCCTAGGGTGCTGGTGAAGCCCTGAGTTGGCAGGTGGCAAGGGGGAGGCAGGAGGGGATAGCAGCTGCTGGAGGGTCTCACTGCCTGCAAGGTTTTACCCACACATACATAATTATGTAAGAATGCCTTCGACTCTCTTTGGGATAAAGACTGTAAGCACAAACAAAAGTACAAGTCCCCTTTAGAAAGTCATGTAGGCTGGGCAGTCACTGGTACACTGAGGGTCCAGCTACTTAGGAGGGGAGGCAGGAGGATCACTAGTTTGAGAGCAGCCTGCGAATGTACTGAGATCTTGCCTCTAAATAAAAAATAAAAAGGGTGGGATGCAGCTCAGTAGTAAAATGCGTGCTTCATTTGCGTTAGGCCCTGCATTCAATCCCCAGTACCACAAGAAAGGGAAAAAGACAGAAAGGAGGCAGTAATGGGTGGGGAGCAGGAGGCATTCACCCCCTCTCCTGAGGTGAGTCGTGGCCCACACGTGAGGGCAGCTAGCTGCACGGCTCACCTGGCCCAGCTTGTAGCTCATGTTGCCTAGTTCCCGCTCAGGGTTGGTCTGCAGCAGCAGCTTGTCATGACTGATGAGGGCACCTGCAAAGCAACGCACCGAGAGCACCCTCTGCATGTGAGGCCCACCCAGGCAGGTCTGCTCCTGCCTGCTAGTGCCCATGCCGTGTCTTCCCATGGGCAGGATAGCTCGCTGTACAAAGCTCCATAGGGCTCAGGTTTGATCTTATGTTGGCAGGGCTGACTGGCAAACAGCACCACCACTTTTTGTCTTAACAAACAAGATCCTGCCTGAGCTTATGGGCCTGCTCCAGAAAGCCTGTCACCACTTCCCAGAAGCACGCCTAGAGTCATACACCTGTGGGCCTCCTAGGCCCACTGCCTCTGCTAGAGCTATCCACATTCCATGTTCATAGCTCGTTCAGGTCACTGTCCCAAGAAACCCCTAGGACATGTAACACCCACAATTTTATGTAGAACCTTTTCTAAAAAACACCTTCGAGATGCTTAAACTTGGTACCACCAGCTTTTCAAAAACAAGGGGATCATCAACCCAAAAGCTATGCATTAAGAAGTACTGATTAACAACGTTCCCTTGTTCCAAGCCAGAAGGAGGAGTTCCAGCGCCTGACGTGGGGCAGGCCCATCAGTGGAAAGTAGGCTGGAGCGTGCAGAGGCCAGTATGGGACCACCCACGAACGCCAGATTTCTCAGGAGAACCAGAGATGCCCATGAGCTACACACGTGACACTTTCGCATGAGCAGAAAGTGACTACATCCTCCACGACTACCTTCAGAACGTGTCAAGTTGGGTAGATGAGGCTCTGAGTTCACTCGCAGCTCTCACTTCCTCAGCACTAGACTGTCCCGGCATGGCTGCGATGCCTAGAGCACACTTGGCCACCCTCCTGTGCCGCAGCCGGGCCTCCTGCTTCACAGTCTACTGGGGACAGCAGTGACATGCTTGTTCTAGCCCCTCCTCCATACCTGTAGTGGCAGGCGACAGAGAAGGGACAGGATCCCATGCCTGGTATGAGTGATGGGTGGCAATATTCTCCCGCTTGGAAACCATCGCTTGGATTTCCTGCTCTACGATCCCTCTGATTATGCTCAATTTCCTCCCAAACCTAAAGTGCAAAACAAAAGAACCTTCTGCGTCCTTCAAATCCTACAGCAGAAACCACCAGCTTCCTCTCTGCTGTGCCTGAAGGAACTGATCTGTACGAAGGCAGGAGTTCATTTTGTAAATGATTGCTGGGTGTCACTCCTGTGCCACCAGTCCTGGGACTCAGCGATCCCCACACCATCAACTTCTCACTGACATGGAATCACTTCACATCTGCACCTCTGTAGCCAAGAGAGCTGCTGGCCACCGAGGTGGGGAAGGGTACCCCATTGTCCCCACAGTGGGACACAGCACACACAAGAACCAGGCCAACCTGGTATCAAGAGCTTTGAGGGGCTTGTTCCGAGGCTGCTGTTCCAGAGAGCTCACAGCTGGGTTGCCAGCAACGGGCACAGTCATGGCGCTGAGCACCAGGGAGGTGATGGCCTGCACGGCTAGTACGTGGATCTGGGTCCTCTCTGTGTCTTCCTGGAAGGACAGGACACACAATGACGACACAAGACACCAAAACAGCCAGAACTGCTGAACCTCATGAGCAGTCTGCAGGCCCCATGGCCTCAGAGGGACACAGCAGTCCCACCAAGGTCAGCTATCTGCCCAAGCTTCCCCAGCACAGAGAGAATCTCCACATATCTGCCTAGAATGAATCTGATGCGCAAAGCAAGGTCCCTCAAGGGCATGAAACTCCAAGTGTGGATTACTTTGTAAGGAACTGTCCTGAAAGTGCCTCACGTTAAGGGGTACTCCATGTGATGACCTGTTGCATCTGCAGGCAGATTTAAAACAGTACTGATGATTTGGGGCATGAGCCCATCCTCTGAACTGCTGTCTGTAGAGTTCCCACCATGCCTTCGGCTAGAACTGAGGACTCTCGACCCCTACTTCTAGCACCCCCGGCTCTGCTTAACAGAAACAAGGTTGTTATTCATACTATATGAATATAATACAAATTAACACTTCCAGATGAAGAATAAACTTCTAGGGGCCAGGGAGATGGCTCAGTGGAATAAGAGCTTCCCTGGCAAGCGCAAGGGCCTGAGTTCAATCCCTGGTTCTGCAAAACAATAAAAATAAACTTCTACAAAGTAATTAAAAAAGGAAACTGTGCATGTGCATGGCCTGGATAAATTGCCTTTTTTCATTTTAATTCAACTCACCTCTTTTGGATACTAGAAAATAAACAGAACGCCAAGGTATTTTCAAAAGAGACTACAACCTTACTGATCCTTCAGGTGAGTGCACATAATCAGACACCCAACCACGGCAAGCTCGGGTCCCAGACCTCCTCAGGGAGACTGGGCCCTGCTGGGGCTATCAGGCAAGTTATGATCTTTGGTGGGGGGTAGGTGGGTTGTTTGGGGTGTGGATTTTTGGTGGCACTGGGAATTAAACCCTCACATTGCTAAAGTTAATTCCCAGCCTTTTTGAAATTTTATTTGCAGACAGGGTATTTATCAATGAGTTGTCCAGGCTAGCCTTAGCCTTGCCATCTCCTGCCTCAGCTGCCCAAGTGGCTGGGATGACAGGCGTACAGCAGCACATCTGAAGCCGCTTCTTCCAGAATGCGTGCTCCTTCTGGTGGTCAACTGCCAGAATGTTATATGTGCCCAGAAGCTGTCAGCCAGCACATCTGTGTCTTGGCCACCTTACCTCAGGTGGGCTCTCCTCCTGCTCCATCACAAGAGGCTGGGTCACGAGGACTCCAAGAAGGGTGGCCCAAGTTTCCTCAAATTGGGTACGACTGGTCCACCCTGGGAAAGTAAGTCTCTTGTTAGACAATCCCACCCGTTCTCTCCTCTCCAACTTCTAAGTGGCCACAATAGCACACCAACAGGCTCCATACCAAGAATGCGACACGCAGAAACTCTTTTCAACCCTCATGACAGTTCTACGAGAGAGGGAAGCAATTCCCTTATCTCATCAACGACACAGGAGCACACAGAAGCTGGCTACCCTCAGCCCATGTGGCAGCAGAGGGACAGGGACATGCTCCCTGAGAGGTCAGTTGTCCTCAAGCCTGACTAGAGCCTGTTGATATGGCAGAGCTCATGGGCAGAACCACAGAGAATGGCTTGCACTGTGTCTTAATGACACTGTGGTTAGAGGCTCATGCTGCTGTCTTTCTCACCATGTCTTAGGAGGGACTACAGCATGGGGTCCAGGGGGCGAGGCCCACACTCAGTGTAGCCCATTGACGGGCCATGCCCTGTTCTCCCCAAACAGGGGAATCTGTGACACAGATGCTTCTGAGGTTGGTTGTGCTCAAATGCCCCAGAAAGACCTAAGGAGAGTCAGGGTACTCACCTGAAAGCCACAAGTGCCAGGCAGAAGGGAGAGGAAAATGAGAGCATCAAACCCCAGCCTTCCCCGCCCCCATGGAGACTGGCTATGCAGACATAGTAGATGCTGACAATCCACAGAAAGAAGACACATTTCTGTGTGAGGCAGGCTCTGGGGAGGCGTACACAGCAGCCTGGGCTAAGCAGGCCAGAGGATGACACAGGAAGAGGATGCCAGCAGGTGGACAGCCATGACCCAGGTAGGGCAGGAGAGGGCAGAAGGAAGCCCCCAAGGGAGCAGAATGCTCAGGAAGGGTGTGGTGCATGAGGTGGAGGCTAAGCAAAGATGTCTGCTGCTGGAACCTTCTAGGTCAGAACAAGCACAGAGCAAGCAGAAGGTAGCCTGATAGTGGAGTCAGGGTGCCAGGACAGTCTGCTTAATCCACACAGGAGAAAGGGTAGCAGAGACAGCATCAAAAAGGTGGGCAGAATAGAACATTCTGAGAAAGTCCCGTCACTATTCAGCCTATGTGGATAATAAAGGATGGGATCACTTTACTAGATCAGTTAGACACACTGCTGCCCTGACTTCAGACACCTCACATACACACATGCTGACAGAAATTTCTCACTCTCATAACGAGCCAGGCATGCACCGTGAAATGGACCCACACAGGTCTCCACAATGGTCTACATGTGACCTGGTATCGAGAGAGGAGCCCAGCCCTGGGACGGAGGCTCCCCACAGCAGGGCCTGGACCCCAGAGTGCTCACCAGTACCTAGAGTGTTGATGCGGTAGATGAACTCCTTGAAGACTTCCTTTTCCTGCAGGAACTCCACAGGAATCTCAGGGAACACAGTGCCAAAATCCCCTCCTGGCTTGGGGGACCAACCGAGTTTCCACACCTAAGGAGAAGAAAGGAAAGCATGTCACCAGATGGGACCAGGACAGCATACTGAAAAGAAAAAAAAAACAAAAACAAAAACAAAAAAACCAAGGAAGCTCACGTCTCCAGCCAGGCCTCCTGCCAGGACAGCCATCTTCCCCACCTGCTGTCCAGCCCAGGCGTCCACGGTTTTGTGGTGCTGCCCTGGTCTCCACCAGGCCGCTGCACCTCCTACTCGTGAGAGATGCTGGTCCAGCACAGCAGGTGTCAGACAGCACCCCATGCCTACAGACGTGTACCAAACTAAAGGCAGGAGTGAAGAGAAGCTCAGCCTTGTGTACACGTGTTCTGAGAAGTAGGCATGAAATCAAACTGTATGGTCTACTTCTGCAAGCTTTCTTACCTAGGTACTCACACAAGCTCTGCCCACAGAAGGACCCTGAGGCTAACCCACTGCTTTGCGAATAGCAGGATCAATGACTACCCAGCCATCTTGGTCACATCCCTCAGTGGAGCTATAGGGGCTGAGAGGCCACTCAGGATCCCCACAGCCCACTGGTGCCAGGCCAACCTCATCACAAGAAAGCCACCCACTGACCTTGAGGGTACCGCTAGTCAGGCTTCATGCTGCTGTCACAGTGCGCTCCCTGGCCAGGATGCTGCAGAAAGCAGCTGAGCCCCCTGGAGGTTTCCCTACAGCACACAGCCTGTGCAGCACAGCCCTGGGACTTCAGATAATGCACCATCTGGACTGGGCTTCCTTGTGCCATTTCCCATGCCCCTCCCTGGGACTTGCAAAGACTGCTCATGGTGCGATGCCCCTGTGCTACATGCTCTGGCAGCTACATCGGGCTGCCGTATGGGGCCCCAGAATGGGCCTGTGCACAGTCACCCTTCATAGCAAGACCATCACCCCTAAAAATAAATAAACAGGCTCACCAAATAGCTCAATGAACTAAAAGCGCCTGCCTAGGCAGAGCGCAGGGGCTGGAGTTAGATCCCCAGCTCCACAGTCATGCCAGCCCCACCCCTGGGACACACTAAGACAGTGACTGAGACTGAGCGTGGTTTTAAGCTCTTGGGAGGCTGAAAACAGGCAGATCACTATGAGTTCGTCTATGTAGTGAGACCTTGTACTAAATACATTAAAAAAAAAAAAGATCCTCACCCCTCCAGGTCCAGAGGGTGTCTGTGGGGAACTGCTCGGATTACTTCAGAGCTCAAGGGCGTCTAGGGACACCTGAGGGCATGGCCCTGCCTGTCCAGCACAGGCACTCCATAGGATACAGCCATGGACCCTGACACAGCACAGGTACACACATGCACTGGTTATTGCGCTATGTAGGGACGCAGACACGAGGGAACAGTTTGTGTGAGAATTACGCAGCAGTAACGCAGACAGCTCCCGTGTTCTCGCTCTGGCTCCTCTGCTCACTCCGTTTCATGCTGCTGTTTCTTTAACCTTGGGACCTCACTCGCGAAAATCTCCCTTGGGCCCCCCGAGCAGGCCAACAGTGCCCCTTCTTCTGGATGCATGTCCCCAGGACCTTTCATACACGCACCAGAGGGCGTATTTCAGCGGCAGAGGCAGGCCTTCGTCAGGTGGCGACAGTGGCCACCCTCAGACCTGCTGAAGCTGCCCTTTCTGACCTGCCTGAGACTGCGCTTCACTGCACTAGTGCAGGCCATGGGTTGGGCAGTTTCACCGGGGAGTGGTCATCCAGCTGCCACCAGCCCTCCTCACATGCTAGATGTCTACTGCGGTATCAAAAACAAGAGTCTAAGCAATGGTATTCTCTTTCTTACTATTCTAATGATAACTTCAAGAGAAAAATTGCGAAAATGCTTATGCAGAAATGCACTAGCATCTCTAAAGACAATTACTTCTGAAGAAAAATATGTGAGGCTGGAACTTCTAGCCTACTACGAGATACTTCAGAGTCACATACAACATCCACTATCAGTGGCGGGATCTTATCGGATGTATATGCCTCAACTCATTTTGGAAACCCCAGCACTTCCACTGACAGCACTGCACAGTATGTCTGAGGACACAGACAGATGTCACCAGAAGTGTGAATTTTACAGCAGGGACCAAATGGTCTGGCACAAATAAGCAGACTTACCAGGGGTGGCACTCGCGTGTAACTGTTGACCAGGGGCAGGCGGGCTAGGCTGACCACAATGTTCTTGAATACTGCTGTGAGAAACGCGGGCATGCTGCTGTTCCTCTTGTGGCCCAAGGCTAGCACGGACTGCAGTGACTCCACCATCTCTGCCACCATTTCACAAGCCGTGGTGATATACGTGGGATCTGCACCAGCAAGCATGTCAGGAGAGGACTCTCAAACACATCCCAGCCTGCCACTACCCTGCACACCCTATGGAGTAGACGTGGCCTACAACAGCTGCTCAGGCCACCTGGCCTTCAGACTGGGGACAAGGGATGTGCGTTTCACCTCACAGTACATATGGAAACCGCGCCATCCTCCCCATTTCTGCTCAGACAGTGGCAACAGCTGTGGGCCTGACCTCTAGTGCTGGTCCCCACGTTCTTCAGCCTCCCTCAGCAGGCACTGCTTGGCAACATCTGGACCCCAGCACGTTGTCCCTCAGATTCACAGGTCCTTTAGGACACCTCCCTGGCCTGGCAGCCCTGGCTCTCTCAGGATCCGCACTTGTCTCTACGCTAGAGTGCAGAGACCCACACTGTAACCCTCCCTGGTTCACCATCTCCCCAAATCCAGGCTGCCTCACAGGCTGAACTCTTGAAACAGTGCTAGGGGAAATTCCTGGTTAAGAACCACGGTCTCGCCTGGCAGGTTCCAAGGACAGGGGTTGTTCATATTCACTGTGAATCTCACATACAAGGTGGAACTTAAAACTTGTTTCTTAAGCTGATACATGTTTGCTACATGGCTATTAGCCTGGGGCACAAGATTCCACAGTTTAGCAAAGTAATTCTTACTGAGTTCAACTGAGCTAAGAAAAATAAGGTTGGCATTAATAATATTTATTGGACAATCTTTATGAAGGGTTTTTTTTTCCTTTATGTTTTTGGTACATGGTCTCACTATGCAATTCAAACTCAGTGATCCTCCTGCTTTCAGCCTCCCAGGGCTGGGATTACAGGCATGTGCTAACACACCTGGATTCGGTCACTGGTTTAGTGCACCCCCGGGCAGAGCTGGGGCAGCATGTGGGACCGGGGATTAAACCCTGGACCCTGCACTTGCCAAAGCAGGCGCTTAGTCTGCTGAGCTATCTTGCCCACCCTTTATGAAGTATTAACATATGTAGGTGATAAAAAACTGAATTTCTTCCTCTGGCCAAGATTAAATGAATTAGCTGAAAGAGTGCTGTGGAGAATGGTCACAATGATATCAACCCAAACTCATCCCCTCCACCACCTGCCTGCTGCTCCAGCTCAGGGCCCTGAAACTCTGGCCGTGGGCGAGCAGGGCACCCACCTATGACACCTGCAGGTGGGGAGCCACTCCAGAGTGCTCGCTGCAGGCCAGCGTGCAGTGCAGGTGCAGAGAGTGCGCAGCTCCAGACACAAATCCAGAGAAAGACGTGGTGTACTGAGCTGTCGCTGCTTCTGGGCCATTATACACTAGGAAACCTTGAACTGGGGCCAGAAGAAAGAACACTGTGCCCAAGACTAAAGACAGAGACACTGCCTGCGACCAGGCTCCTGCGGTAACAGAGCCGAGAGGCCTCGGGACACAGGCTGGGAGGATCAGGAATCACTCAGCCACAATGCTTCCTCTCAAGCAGCCTTGTTGCTGCTGGGAAAGTGAAACAGATACTCTAGATCAGGAGAGAAGCAAAGGAAAAGCTACTGATGGGCCGAGTACAGACCAGGCTTCAGTGGTAGTGACTTCAACTTTTTGGTAAAATGAACAAGAATTGCCTGGAATCCCTGTACTTGGGAGACTGAGACAGGAAGATCTCTAAGAGTTTGTGACCAACCTGGGGGCTACAAAAATGAGCACAGGGGGGGCCTGGCCCTAGCTCAGTCCTTTAAGTGGCTGCTTCCACAAAGCTGTCAGCCTCAGGTTGCTGGAGTTCGAACCTCACAACTCTCCCGCTGGCCAAAAGTGCCCTGAAGGCATTCGAGGAACAACAACAACAACAAAAAAACATTATTCCATTTGGGGGCCTGGCCCTAGCTCAGGCCTTTAAGTGGCTGCTTCCACAAAGCTCTCAGCCTCAGGTTGCTGGAGTTCGAACCTCACAACTCTCCCGCTGGCCAAAAGTGCCCTGAAGCCATTTGAGGAACAACAACAACAAAAAAATCCTTATTAAAAAAAAAAAAAAAAAAAAAGAGCACAGGGCCAGCCTGAACTGCATAGCAAGATCCTGTCTTTAAAAAAAAAAAAAAAAAAGGAAAAAGAATTTTCTTTTAAAAATCTACCAAAAGAGATGCACAAATAGACACTCAGGTCATGGCATACTATGCGGGTACTTCCCACTAACCTCAAGTTCCTTAGTGTTTCTATGTATTCACTAGACAAACATTGGCCGGTCATTCGTAACAGGACAATCTTTAAAGAAGTCATACACATTCCCTGCCTTTAAGGAGCTCACAGTCAACGCAGTCCCAAGGAAAATGCTAAGGGAGAGACTCTCCCCAGAGGGCAGAGGAGGATAAAGGGGAGGGAGGGGCTGGGGAACAGAACAGCCCAGCTGGGTGGGACGCTTACACAGCTGGAGCACAGAGCCTGGGCCCAAGCAGAGCAGAAAGTGTCACTTCTAAAATTCAGGGATGACGAACAGAGGTGGTCAAGCTAAGCCTGTTTTAAGAGTCTACATTTCCCACTTTGTAAGTCTCCTTTGTGAAATGAATTTCAAGTCCAAAAAGAGGTAAAAATGGGTCCTAAAACTTACTGTGTGTGTCTACATCTACTTCCTCCTCTTGGATGGCCCTCAGGGTGCTTGTCCGACTTTCTGGACTGAGAAGCTGGTCTCCAGGCCGCACTGCAACTGAAAAAAGCAGAGCAGATGAGACCCTCCAAGCAGGCCACCACCCCACTCTACTCACTCCTCCACTTCTGCACGGGCCTTGCAGAGCTTCACAGGGACATCTGTGTCAGTGAGGTCTACACTGTCTTCTATTTGGTCAAGCAGAAAATAGCAGACAGGACCGGACTCGGTACCTGTCTCGTTAATCATGAATGTGTGAGGCAGGTGCTGCTACACAAGGGTTCCCGAGTATCCTGCGGGCCACCTCCACCCCCGAGGCTGTTATCACACAGTTCGTGATTCATCACTGCTACAAGCACCACAGTAACCCAAAGACGCCGGGCTTTCAAAAATTAATCCCTGAATCTTCATTTTCAAGTTGACTACAAATGCCCAGATGAAAACAATTTAAACAATGAAACATCAAAAGACCACTCTATAATGTCTAATTTAAAAATACAAAACTTCAAAACACCCTCTAACATGTAAACTATAATGTCCAATTTTTTAAGCATTCTGGCCAGTGACCCTCACCGAGGACACGGCACTGTTCCTTGAGAAGAATGAGTCACTTTAATTTTATAATACATTAGTACTACAAAGCAGTATAGAAACAGCATTTCGAAGCTAACAGAAGACAAGCCATCTTTTGAATGTAATCTTATAATCATTTAAGACTAAAAATGAAACACAGTCAACTAGGACCAGAGATCAAAGAGATTAAAGGAATATTGTTTAGAAAGCTGAAACTCCAAAATCTAGACATGTTAACTAGAAAAGCTAATTTGAATTAAATTCTGGCACAGATGCCAAGATTCTGGAGGTAAAGAGATGGGCTTTCCAACGATAAGGCCCCACTCACCCACCCCCTCAGCTGAAGCTCCTGGAGCGTCGGGGCCCAGATGAATTGTGTGGGGACGCACTGCCCACTGCCACTTCCACTGGGCAGGGACATGGACTTACTTGCTTCCAAGATGAATCTCACAGAGTGGATGAGGGAACAGGCATGGGTCACGAACTCAGGGGAGGAGGCCACATTCCAGAGACCCGGCTGCTGCAGGGCCAGGCAGCAGCAGTCCAGCCCAGCCTGGAGGTCCAGACTCAGTGGGATCTGCTCATGGATCAAATGCCACGACAGGGCCTAGAGGAAAGCACCGTGTCAGAAGCCACTGGCTGCCCTGCCCTCTTGGGGGCCTCTAGGAAGCAGGGCCATGCCCAGCCGATGGAGAACTGCTATGCCAAGATCTCAGGGCCAAGGGCCAGATGAGTCTGCTCTTCCCGCTCCCTGACATTCTGTCCTGACCATCACTGCCCTCCGGTCACCGGCCACAGGCTCTTCTCTGGGGTTTTTGCAGCTCAAGCTCACCTCTGTTGCACTGCTGCTCCCTACAGGGCCAGGCCCTGAGCCTCTGTGACATGTGAACATCCCACGCCACGGGCCAAGTTGGTTCCAGTAGCAGGAACCAACTATGATGGTGCACAGGCAGGCATAGAGTATGACTAGTAGCTGTCACTCTGCTGTAAGTGTACATTTGCTTTCTAGTTGTCCCCACTGGGCTGAGCCTTGAAAGACAGGCCTGACTGAGGGACACTTTTTCAGTGCCCCGGACTGATGCAGGGGACCCTCCTCTCCTTAGTGAGAGGTAGCACCTGCATACTAAGGATGGGCAGCCCACCTCTGACACTCGAAGGAACCAGGCCCTTTTCCAACATATACAGAAAAAAGGCAACACATGCCCCATGGCCCAAGAGCCTCGATTTTCTGCCTGACTTAAAACACAGCACACTGCCCAGATGATTAAAATTAGCATCTGTACCAGGGCTGCCATGCAGAGGTGAAAGGCTGCCCTGCTGATTCCTTCAAGTCCCTGTGGGAGCAGTGTGGCCAGGGGTGAGGCAACCAGTAACCCTGGGATGGGACCTAACAGCAGGTCCCTCTGGTCACGAAGGTGGGAGGTACAGCTGGCCAGACTGTCAGGCCTCTTGGTTTTCAAACAGCAGGGCTTACTCTCAGTGCTAGTCACATGGACAGCAGGATCCAGAGCGGCTCTTACCTCCAGGGTCATCACCACAAACTTCACCGTGTCTTTTTCCTTTTCAGGAGGAAGGTGTAAATGGGCTGGCACTTTGGACACCACCACCAGGTACTGTGCCAGGGCCCGGGCCAGCGTGGTAAGGGACTGGTACAAGGTGGCATCCCCTGCAACACAAAATTGCTATGGGTGGCTGCAACCCAGCACAGGTCTTCCCCATTCAAAAGTAGCCAAGCAATTCCTTGAGAACCTAAGCACAGCACTGGAGGGAACACCTTGGATGCTGCCTGCAACACCAGCCGCAGCCCTCCAACGAGGTCTGCAGACTTCCAAAGGCCTGCAACTGTGTGCGTGAGTGGCCAAGTGGCAAGCACCTGGCAAGAAATTCAGAGCTAACAGCAGCAGTGCTGTTTCTCAGCTACCTCCATCAACACTTTCAATATCTGAGATCAGTGTGTTTACTTGGTGCAAAGCACTGTGATGGCTCAGACATGTTTCTTAAAAATAAGTTATTTAAGTTACCAAATAGATCATTTAACTTGCTCCAGTAGGCTGTGGGCTCTGTGGGCAGGAAGGGCTGAAAGACTTGATGGACAGCAGGAAGCTGCTGAACGAAGCTGGTCACACGATCCAGAGTCACCCCACGGGCTGCTTCAAAAAGAGGGCTCTTCTGGCCAGCTGCAATTTCACTCAGGCTGAGGCTTAAGCATGGAGCCAACAGGCTTAGGTTGAACTCCTGAGATCAGAGCAGTAAAGGTCATACAAACGAAAACACACTATAGTTTTCAATCCCAAAATACAGTCAAGGCTAACACCAGCATTTCTGAGATGTATGGTACAGGTTAAACATACAAACGGTCCCGGGAAACACCCACTCGGTAAATGTGTATTTTATGCTCTCAGATAGGTTTGAAATAAACTCTAGTATGAGAAATTTTAATGGATAAAAGCAGAGCATCAAGGCTAATGTGCAGCCTGGTATGATGGAATATGTCTATAACTCCAGCACTTGGGAGTCTGAGGCAGGAAAATTGCCTCAAGTTCAAGGCCAGCTTCAGCCTGAACTACACAGCAAGACCGTCTCAAAAAAGCGAGAGGGAGGGAGGGAAGGAGGGAGAGAGAATGAACTAATACGCCATCTAAGAAGTAAACCTGATACCAAGCATTCCTATAGTTTGAGAAAGATATAGAAAAGCAGGTGGAATAAAGTGAAGTGGTTATCAAAATGATGAAATTTTGCTTGGAAAAAGCAGTTTTTTTGGACAATTTGTATCATATGTATCTTCTTTTTAGCCATCTAAAGGGTTTTATTTAATTTTTTTGACAGAACACTGACTTTAGTTTAAGATTCAGAAAAGCACATTTCATCATCAGTTCCCTAAACTGAATATTCCTGCAGTTACAATTGGAAGTTTTAAAGCCGTTAAAAGCCCACTTAGTGAAAGAGAAAACTTTAATAAAACTGGCAGTAAGCAAATTTACCATTTAGTAAATAAGCTCCCACTACACAGAGCTTAAGAAGAGGCGAACTTCAGCAAACCCACTCTCGCTCTCCTGAATTTCTCCTCCTCTTCAGGGCATTTCCTGAATACCTTTGTTCAGAATGTACCCAGTGCTGTTCACTGACAGGCCTAACCTACTCTGTGGGTCTCAATCTTGGCCGCGTTCCTACTGGGAACATGTCAAGGCAGGACCAGAACACCACAGGCCAGGTAGCTCTTCCTTCTCAATGGTTTGAGGAGGACCACAGGGCTGAGGCAAATCTAAGAGAAGGGACCACGCCTCACAGGATCTGCCCAGGCACTCTAGAATGGGTCTACCCATGCAGCCACGGCCTCTGGGCTGCTGTGCTATGTGCCTCTAATACCTGGGGTGGTGTGGGCACTGGAGAGTATCACATCAGTTTCTAAAATACCACAGACAAGGTACTAAAATCATGCATGATGCCAATGACATAACAGCTCACTTCACTACTATGAGACAGCAACGAAACACTGGCTGCACTGGCCACTATGTTTCCTTTCATGACTGGAAGGCTGAGTTACAAACAACTCACCTTTTTGAAGCCTAATGTGGTTGAAGGAACAGCCTGCTCCCACTTGGAACAGACCCCTAGCCCTGTGCCATCCCTATCTAACTAAAGCCTCCCTCGAGTTCCCATTGTAGTCGAGGCTTCCACATGCCATCCCTGCTGGCACCAGTGCTCGTGCCTATGGTATATCGATCACAGGAAGAAGAGACAAATCCAACAGAGACAAGACAAGCCACAGCGACGGTCCCACTGCCCCTACCGAGCTCATCATGAAAACACGCATGTCCTCAGCAGGGAGGCGATGCACCAGCTCTGCACCTTCCAGCAGCGCAGAGTCCGATCTGGTCCAACACTGTGACCTGACAAGGCGGACGTACCAGTCCTGGGTAAAAGAAGATGGTAAAGGAGTGTGACCAGGCAAGGATTTGAGTGCCTATCCTGGTAATACTGGGCCCCTTATCGTCTTACAGCTCACCAAACCACTACCTCTTCCCAGCATTTGCTGTTCCCTCCCTGGGCCCAGAAGTTCATCAAACTCAGCAGAGTCCCAAGGCTCAACAGCCCCCAGCTCGCCCTACTTGCCATAATACCAGCACCCTCACTGGGTGTGTGCATGGCAGGGCTCTCTGGGAGGCTGCAAGTCTCCGAGACTTTGGTTCACTTCTCCACAGAATCCACTTGGTCCCTAACTCCAAGGTGTGAGTGAAGGCAATGGCAACACTCCGGGGCCAGTGCAGTGGCAGGGTGAGTCACAGGAGGCAGCCGATACCAGAACAGGGAAGTGAGCCAAAACGAGAGGCACAGATGTGAACATGCGCACAGCAGGCTCCAGGCTGTGAGGACCTCTCCTAACCCCACACTCCTGTCTACTCTCCCCACAACCCTAGCAGTGAAGACCTGGCTTTGCTGACTTGCCCTTTCACTACAGCTTCCTGACTGACACCCCTGCCAGCCAATGCCATGTGTTAGCACTGCCTTTCTCACTAACACCTTTATAGCCGCAGATGTCTTCTCTCCAGTCCCAACCAGAATTGCTGATGCCTTGGGCCAAGCATGAGCCCCACTGCACACTCCTGCATGCTTCAGGACGGATAGAAGCATCAATGTCTCCTGGGCTTCCAAGCATTGCATGCAAACCATCTGGACACTTACTTTGTCTGGACTTGTGTCCAGAGACGTGTGCCCATCCCCGTCCAGCGGGTGGGAGGTGACAGGGGGCAAGGGGCTGAGTGAGTCTTTCACAGTGGAAAGACGGAATCTGTCCAGCAGAGAATAGAGCCTCTGGTGTCTGAAACACAAACACAGATAACACTGCAGTGCAGTCACCTTCATCCTTGCCTCTGTTGCAAAGCAAGGTTCCAGAGACACACGCCACAAGGAAGGAACAGCAGCGCAGCGCTTCCTCAAAGTATGAAACCTTCTTCCCTTTCATACTCCTGCAGGTCAGGATACAAATTCAAACCCTCAGCTACTTTATATCATCACAGTTTATACTTCACTGAAATCTGCCAGGAATCTTGTTTCTATCAAACACTGCAACAGGCAGTCCAAGGTGCTACATTAATGCGGGAATTCTTACTACTGCATAGGCAAAAGACGCAATCTCCTACACACCAGGCACACAGACTCTATTCATGCTCCCCAAAGGGCACAATTTCTATCGTTATGGAAGGTCACTCCATAAAAGAATGCCTTCATCTGGTGCAAGGCATTTACAATCTTGGCCCTCTAAGACTGCCTTCATGACAGAACCATTCTCTCTCACATACACTTCCCCCAGGCAGTGGAGGAAAGGAAAAAGATGTTCTTAATTTACTTCGCAGTCATGGAAATAGGTTCACATTATAGATGTACACATTTCTAACAAGGGCTTCAAAAGACATTCAAACAGAATCAGGTGCCTGAACAGTCATGAAGAGACACAACTTTTAATAAGATATAGAAATAATTCTTGGCTGCCAAGAATTGAGAAATGCTTTTAGGCTTATCAAGCCACTGGAATGTGCTTTGATTTTGCTATGGTAAAGCTCAGATTCCCATTTGTTTCCCGGGCAGTGACAGAGGCAATAGAGTACCTACTAGCCCCACCCCGAGCAGCCAGGATGGTGCAGGTGTGCTCCATACCTGTGGCATATGAGAGGTTGCCAGGTGCTTTTTACTCTGATGAAGTGCGGCCCCACTGTGTGGGATGTAGGAAGCCTTCCTAGGGTGTCACTTCTGCAAGAAACCCGCCTACAGAGCTGATCTGTTTTTCAACCCATCAATCTACCCCATGCAAGTCTAAGTCTTTGTGTCCTGGGCAATCTGAACACCAGTCCCACCATGTCGCAGCATTACCTCCGTGCAAGGCCACTGCTCTGGAGGTGCTCCTGGATTCTGTTCAGTTCTCCTACTGGCAACTGTGCTGTGCTGCTCTAAATACACAAGGACACATCAGTGGGTTTGAAACACATAAGGAAAAAGAAATAATCCTACATCACTTGAAAATAATACTTCTGTGTACAGTTCATGGAGTACGGGTAGACTAAAAGCATCTGGATCAGACACAGAATGACACACACAGCCCACACACTTCTAGCAGGAACCACAGCAAGACTGGGCCTATGCTGAAGAAAAGCCAGGCAAATGATCTGCTTGCCCTACTAAGCTTTACATAAATCAGGATCAGTGTTTCTCCTGTACCTGTAAGTTTGCAGCCAGCAGCATTTCTACCCGGCGACAGGCCAGGGTGTCGACCCTGCGAGCTAGTGCACGGAAAGGGGTACCCAGCAGCCTGTCCACGTACAGTGTCAGCACTGTGCCTGACTGGCTGAGGTGGATGCCTTCCAAGCACTGCAGCGTCTTCTTCAGAGTGGTTGGCTAGTATTCAAAGAGGAAGGACAGGAGCTGATTACTTGGGTGACTGGAAACCAGCACTCAGAAAGCCCGAGTATTTCATTTTTAAGGCACAGGAAACCAACTGGTGAGAATCAGCAGAATGAAGACTTACAGTGGAAAGATTTTCACAACGAGACTGGATTGCCTGGATGAAAAGGCCACTGGCGGCGGAATTCCGATGGACAGCACTGATGAAGTCTTGCACCGGAGGCTCGTGGGAAAGACTGATAAGATCCTGAATGTGGTTCACGATGAGCCATGTTAGGTGCTCAGAGTCGTGGAGGTTCTGACACTGGGAAAGATGCAACGCAACTCATTTTCAAGCAGCCAGATAGTAATGCCATAGAGAAAGTGAGAGGGTAGGAAAGAGGAGGCACGGAAGAGGTACAAAACCCAACTGACAATGCCTCTCACCTCCAAACACAAGCTTCAGCATAGGTCATGGCTAGGTACATGGCCAAAGGTCAGAGGACCAAAAGAACACGAGCTGTTCCATGGACCAGCCTGCCCACATACTACACGTTAGCCCTGGGCAGCCAGGGCAGCCAAGTGGCCTGGAGCTGACTGGGGGGTCTGAAGCACCAGTACGCGCAGGAATGAGAAATACTTCCTGCCACAGCAGCTGTCAAACCTCCCAGCTCCAGTCTGGCCACCTTGTGACAGTTGAGTGGGGAAAAAGTCCACAGTCACTGCAACAGTTCTCGCAGAACTCTTGAATCCCAAAAGACTGTTGGAGTGCCTCAAATATTAAATGAAAGAAATTTTACTTAAGATTTATAAGGAAATACGAAAAGGCTATTTTTAAAACACATATAGCATTTTCATCTTAATTCATAATCTTTTAAGGCAGAAACCAAAATATGATCAATTCCTTGGTAGCTGCTTAGCGCTGACTAGTGCTCTGCATCTAGGGTTACTTGACATTATTAACATATAAAGCTATCTTTCTTTTATAGTTTTATAAAACAGCATTATATAATCAGTTCTCTTACAGTCAAATAAGATGGAAAAAGATGTTTCAAATATTAAGCAAAAAAATGAACGTTAGGAAACTGCTGCCACCGTGGAAACACTCCATGAGCACATCTAGTTGATGTCACCTTTTTCTGATTCAGACTATCTGACAGTTTGCTATGCGACAACAAACCAAGCCTGCAACAGAGAGATGTGTGTATTTTGACACAGGCATGGCCAAAGCGTTCAATCCAAGAAAATTCAACAGCAGGTTATCTTTGAAAAACACAGTTACAGAACATTCTCTTTTCTTCTGTTTAAACATGTGATACTACTTGTTTAAACATGTGATACTACTTTTGAGATTAAAAACAGTACAGAAGTGGTTTTTTTAAAATGGCATTCAAACAGGACTCCATTTTAAAATGTAGCAATAAGTAGTTAACACTTTTTTTTTTTTTAACATTTAGTGTGTGTGTGTGTGTGTGTGTGTGTGTGTGTGTCCAGCTCAGCCCACCAGGGGGCGGGGCTGGCTGGCATGTGGTGCTGGGGGATCGAACAGTGGTCCCTGTGCTTTGCCAAGCTTGTTCCAAGTAGGTGCTTTAGACCACTGAGCCATCTCACCAGCCCCCAGTTAACACTTTTTGAAAAAAAAAAAAAATTAAAGCAGAAGCCCACAATGGTCAACACACTTAGTTTGTTTTTGAAATTATGTACCCTTCAAGTGCTTCAAAGGCCCAGCATTATGTCTCTAGGCGCAGAGCAGTTTCAGGGCATTGCTGACTGCTTGAGACAGCTGAATGAAACCCTGGAGACACTGACAAACCTAGGAGAGAAGGACCAAGCCTGATTCCTAGTCACACACAGTGGATTTAACATCACTCCCAATTAAAAAAATTTTTAGTACAGGGTCTCACTACACAGATCAGACTTGTAGTGATCTTCCTGTGTTCAGCCTCCCAAGCGCTGGCCCAGTCTCAGGCTCTGTCTCAGCAAGTCCTGGGGGCGGAGCCAGCACGTACCCAGTGCCTGGCCAGCCCATCACTCCCACTTCTGATGGGACTGGGGGACAGTGGGCGGTGTGGTCTCCAGCAGTCCACACAGCATTATTCATGTCTCCTGCTTTCCCCACCTCCATTTGGGAATCTGCAAACTTACAACATAGTCACAGAAGAGAATGAGGGCTCCTCTTCGCACAATTTCTCTATTGCACATTCCAAGTTGAGCTGTCAAATCAGAGTCCTCTTCCTCGCTGGACACGTGGGAGCTGAGTGACTTCGTGCACGACAGACTGTGTCTCCTGCTGAGTGACAGAGGCACTGAGAGCGTGCGTGGCATGGCCTAGCGTGCTGCACTTGAGTTACACTTTCTTTTTCTTTTTGGCGGTACCAAGGACTGAACTAAGGACCTTGTGCTTGTCAGGCAGGTGTTTATTCTACTGAGATATCTCCCTAGTCCTTGAGTTCTACTTTTGAGCTTGCTACAGCAGAATGGTGTGTGATGACAGTTGTCTAGTTACCTGTTCCTGAGCTCCAATAGAGCACACAGGAAAAACTAAGGCACACAGAGGATGGTGCAGCTAAAAGGCAAAAATCCACCCAAAAGGTCACACCTTTAGGATACCCTTTCTGCAGAATCCAGTGGTGGAGTAGGGAAGGGCAGCCCACAAAGGATAAGAAAAAACTGCTTAAAATGATAGCACTGTTTGTTGCCTGAGTACCGCCAGTATTGAAGTACATTTTCCTCAAAATTTTATGTCTATTAAAAAGCTGTCAAGCACAAAACCTGCTTTTCTGTCACTTGTGTGACTCATTCTCTCAGTTACAGAGCCTCTACTGGACAGCAAGTGGTGCCTGCAACTCAAACACTAGCAGCATACATACAGGGGGTCCAATATCCACCCAGAGTTAGCCCCAGTTTACAGCAGTATAAGACCCATCCCAAACTCAGGAAAGACACTGCTGGCAAATAAATACCCTGAGTCCAGGCTGACTTCATCTGTGGGACTCACAAGGGGATGAGCTGGGAAAAGACTGACATGCGGCCCATGGCCATGGCGGGGCCAGGACCCTTACAGTCCACCCAATGTTAAGCAGATAAAAGCAAATCATAAACCCATAGTGTCAGTCCAGAAAAGGTAGACAAGAGAGCAGAGCCCACATGGGACTTCTGGAGCCATGCTACCAGTCAAGTGTGGCCTTAGACCTGCTGCCCTCCTGAGGCAAAGGCAAAAAGGCAGGAGTGAAGAGGACTGGGTTTGTGTTGTACATTAACTTGTGCCACTGGGTAAGTTATTGACTCCCTGGGAAGCAGAATGAACAAAGCCCTTAGTGACTGCAAATCTTTTAGAGCTTTCATTGCTAACAAGTAACTCATCAGGCCTGCACCAGTCTGCCACCACTGCTCTAGAACAGCACCTGACACAGAGCTAACCTACATGCGGACGGTCTTTACCACTGTTTTAGTATTGCTTCCACCATCGGAGTAACTGAATCACTAACTCAAGTTACTGCTGGGAGTGTGCGCATGTGTATGTATGCTTGCATGTGTACACACACATGCTAAACGCAGACAGAGCCCAGCTCCTCGCGGCTTGTGGGCCACTGGAAGCAACGGGCGTCAGTCAGAGCATCACAAGATAAAACCCTCCGTTTTGGCCCTGACACCACCAAAGAGCACGAAGGCTAGCAGTGAGCAGCACCCCCAGAAGGAAGGGGAGCCAGGAGTCTGAGCTGACCACCAAGAGATGAGGCTGTCACAACTCTGGTGACATACGGGCAAAATCGCAAACTCAATTGCAGCTCAACTCTGAAACATCGCAGTAAGTGAATAACTACAAATAAGGCCGGCATCTGCGCCCAGAGCGCCCTCGCTCGCACCAACCCCAGCAGATGCTCTTAAGTCTCACTATGCAATTCCGGCTCCCTTGAACTCACTCTGCAGCCTTGAGCTCAAGGGACTCTCCGGCCTGGGCTACACAGGTGTGCCAGTGCCCCTGGCCGAGGTGACGGCCTTCTGTAAGCTCGTCTGTGACACTCCCGTCCCCAGAAGCTGAATCCCCCCTCTTCCACCCTCTCATCCCCAGAAGCTGAATCCCCCCTCTTCCACCCTCTCATCCCCAGAAGCTGAATCCCCCCTCTTCCAC
>NW_004524582.1:31989452-32030874 GCF_000260255.1 Octodon degus
AAGCTGAATCCCCCCTCTTCCACAGCGCCCTCCTCCCGTCCCCAGAAGCTGAATCCCCCCTCTTCCACAACGCCCTCCTCCCGTCCCCAGAAGCTGAATCCCCCCTCTTCCACAGCGCCCTCCTCCCGTCCCCAGAAGCTGAATCCTCCCTCTTCCACAGTGCCCTCCTCCCGTCCCCAGAAGCTGAATTCCCCCCTCTTCCAGAGTGCCCCTCTCCCCAGGGCTTCCCTGAGCTGCGCACAGCACTGTCCCGGAAGCCTCATCTACCAGCTCTACCAGCTCCTCTCCTTAACATTAATGCTGTGAACTTCAGGCCAACGGAGATGGTGCAGGAAGAATTCAATTATCAGCCACCTCCGTCTGCCAGCTTTGAGTTCAAGAGCACGCTCTAGACAAGCAGGCACACAGACACCCTCCACATCCACACACATGCTACTCCGTACCAACACGATTTTTGGCTGCGATATGAGGTAACTGACAGTTCTCCCTGAGTACTTCAGCTGCAAGACAACGAACAGTTCATAGACTCACTGCCCTCAAATTTCCAACTGCCTCATAGCTCTGTTTGGTATGTGAGCTTAATCCCAGCCGTTCCTGCCCTCTCTCAGGTGCGGTGTCTAGTGCAATCCTATTCTTCAGGAGGACACCGAGGTGTCAAGGAGGCCAGTGGCCAACAAGTACAGCCCCAGCCCTTTCTAAAGCTCTCTGAGACAGGAGCCTACTAAGTTACCCAGGCTGAGCCTGAACACTCAGTGGGCCTGCCTCTGCTTCCGAGAATGCCAGGCTTAAAGGCCTGCACCACTGCACCCACTTTCAGAGCGGTTTTGGCCTCAGTGACCACTTAAACCAGCAAAGAGGGGCACAGCTGGTGGGCTGGGACACCTCCTCCTGCTCCTCAAACCTCCCCACCAACAGGTTCCTTGCTAAGGTTCTGCAGCACAGCTCAACCTTGGATGTCCACTGGATAACCCTGCAAGCCTGCTAAAAACACAAGTTCCTAAACCCTGCAGTTGTCAGGCACAGCAGTGGGGACACAGGACAGCACTGGTCCTGCGATGCCAAGGCTTTTCTGCTGCTCAGTGGGTGCCTGGCCAGCACGCCAACTTGGTGGAGAGGAAGATTCCTAGGCTGAGGTGAGCTGCTGACTCACCGCTCACCCCAAGTGCAGCTCTGCGGCTGATTTACACTGGTATTTTCAGAGCACAGAACCAGAGACATGGCCCCCCACATCCCTGCGCAGTCCTGAGGACAGGCCCAGGTCATACTTCTAAACATGGCAAATGCTGCCTCCGGCTGTCTCCCATGCTGAGCAGGAAGCTATGCTTCTTTGTCCTGCAGACCCCACTGCAGAGAGCAGAGCAGGGGCCATCGCACCAACAGAGGAGCTGACGCACTGCGCTCTTCCCCCAGGAGCAGCTTTCTACCCAACCCTCGGCCCTGGATCCTCAGGATCAGAGCATTCACTTCCTCCTGCATGCAGTCTTGATGTCCAGGCAAGTGAGCACTGGGATGATGAGGCTCAAACCTGGAAACACTTTACCAAGACAGGGCCACCCACAACCAGAAACTTAATAGGTCTTTTGAATGATAAAAAATATAGCCTTTCCAAACAGTTTTGAAACTTGCTAAATAATTACTTCATTACCTAAGAATAATCAGAACCACATTTAACTCCTAATGAAGTTAAGACATTGCAAAATATCTGGTTGTGGAACCAATTTTTGTGCTAGAGAGAAGGAGGGTCGCAGCCCAACTTGAGACCCACACGCTGGAGCTGTGTCAAAGAGCTTGCCCAAGAAAACCACAGGAAAGTAGTGACTGCAAAGTCGAATGCTTGTACTTAGACACATCTTCCCTCACAATATAGGGCCCAAGAAAGATTGGTATGCATCTAAAACCTTACGAAGCCCCACGAAGAACAAAGAAAACACCTCCACAGGCTCTGAAGCTCAAGCTGCGCTGGCACAGAGGGTAGTGCACCTACTTGGGCGTCTGCTGCACCTCTGCCCACCAGTGGTGGTCAGTGTGGTTGACAAGCAGTAGGATCTGGCACCACAGCAGCACCAGGGCTGGGTGTGTGGGCACCATGGAGCGCACACGTGTGTTCAGGCTCTCTAGTGTATAGAAGCTGCCCTCAGAGGCGTCGCTGGTGAAGAGTCTGGTGGCAGCCGCAGTGATCCTCCGAAACATCCCTGGAAGTACACAAAGCAGAGCTGATGGTGGGGAAATGTCCTGGTGCTTGTCTGAGCCCAACCCCAGGTAGCTTTTATGCTAAAAGGTGCACAGGCAGCCCTTCCTGATGCTTCCAAATTAAAACACTGGCACTTGCACGGCACTCGCTGCATGTCTATCCCTCCCACGTTCTTCCTAAGACAGCACCATGGCCATCGTAGTGCTAGGCTGCTCCCAGCACAGTGGCCATCCCCTGCACACCCGCAAGTGCCACAGATAAAACCCACTGAGGCTGCGTGGAGCCTAATGCCCTCTGGAATGGCTTAACCCATCTCTGGACTCCTTTCAACACTCAAGACAACAGGAACACTAGGAACGGGTGTCACACTGCATTATTTAGGCAACAGTAGCAAGAAAGCCTCGGTGACACGTTCAGCCCAGTTTGGTTGTGCTTTCTACAATACTGGTGACTGAACCCAGGAAGTACTGAGCTCTACTGCTAACCCTTTTTATTTCTGGGACAAGGTCTCATTATGTTGCCTTAGCTGTCCTTGAACTTGTGATCCTCCTGCCTCAGCCTCTCAAGCAGCTAAGATTACAGACCTGTGCAGTTATACTTGGATAAAAAATGTCTCTTTCAAGTATTTTCGAAGGTAGCTGGTGGAAGCTGTGGATGCAGAACTGTGCATCCAGGGCTGACTGAACTCCTTCCCCTGCCCCTGGCTGCCCCATCTAGCTCTCAACTAGTCCCTCCTAGAGCATGAGAGGGATGGTGATCACCCCAACTCTGCATACTGCAGGACAGGCATCTTTCTTTGCTCTATTAGTATTGGTTCCAACTTTGAGATAAGTTTCCCCTGCTCAGAAAGAGGGGCAGCACGTAAACAGAGGTCAAGGTTAATCTTCAGCCTAGGTCCTCTTGTAAGACTTAACACTTACAACGTACAACTATTCTACTCAGTGGGTGAGGAGGATAAACTGCCTTTGCTCAAGCAATATTCATACACGAATTACCAATTTTACATGTTTAGTATACCTTATTATTATAAAAATACAAGATGATTTATTTCAATCCTATCTCCAGACCAAGCAAATGAAGTGGTTCTGCCACCTGCTGTCTATGGACAGAAGTGCTGCCATACTGACCAAGGAGAGAAACAGACATTAATAACACACCCTCGGGCTGGCCAAATAGCTCAGTGGATTAAAACCCCTGCAAGCAGGCACAGAGGCCCAGGGTTCAATCCCAGCACCTGCTGTGCTGGCCCTGCCCCCAGGGTGCACTGAGATGGCAACTGAGACTGGGCATGGTAGGGTACGCCTGGAATCCCAGCTCTTTGGGAGGCTGTAAACAGGTGGATCACTATGAGTCCAATCTAGTAGTGAGACCCTGAACACCCTGTAGACTTTTCCCTAAAAATACGAAAACAAAACAACCAAACCAAGCCCTCAGCTGTGGTCTGCAAACACCAGACCCATAAGCCAGCGTCCACCAAGGCTGGAGCAAGGCTTGTGTGCCCCAGGGAGCCGCACTGCTCCACTCCTGCAGCATGGCAGCTCTCAGGGCCCGGCCTGTGCCTGGGGGAGCCGCCTCAGGGACATTGGCCAATCCCAGGTCTCTACAGGCAGCCAGCCAGAGAAGGCCTGATGGCTCATCTCCGAAGTGGAGGTGGGAGGTCGGGACAAGGGGCCAGGCAAGCAACCAACACCTGGACCAGCAACAGGAAGTGTTCTCACCCAGAGGCCAAGAAATCTCTGCTCTCAGACCCAGGCCAATGCCAAAAGGTTCAAATGACCACCACACTGAAAGCCACCGGCATAAGTAAACAAGGCACATTTTCTTGACTTTAAAATTACTACTGAGAGGTTCTGGCCCTAGGATGAACTGCTAAATAATTACGGTGGTCATCAAACAGAGCTGAAGCCCTTAAAACAACTGCTTGTACTCCCAATGGCCACGTCCTCCTCCGTACCCATCCCAGGCCTGGACACTGTGCCCCCTCAGGGAAGCCCCCAGTCAGCTGCTTACATGTGAATGAAGCTGCCCTCAAGCCCCACCCCAGCAAAGGTCCACAGATGTCTCAGCTTTCCTTGGTCTCGAGTTAGAGGATCACCCCATTTCACTTGGATTCTCTCTGTGTCATCAGAGGTAATAAAGGCCCTTTTATATTTTCTATCACTTTACTGTGCTGCTGAAAAATCTAACAGCAAGTACCTTGGTTCTCCAAGTGTTCTGCATACGAACAAGTATTTCTAATACATTTTAACTTCATATGCAAATGGTGTCCTGCAGTAACAAGCAGTATGTTACACTGAACATCACATTATCACAGCTGAGCCAGAGGCCCTCTCCCTCTCCCACTCTCCCTCCCTCCCTCTCCTGCTCTCCCTCCCTCCCTTTCCCGCTCTCTCCCTCCCTTTCCCTCTCCCTCCCTTTTCTGCTCTCCCTCCCTCTCCCTCTCCCTCCCTCCCTCTCTCCCTCCCTCTCCTGCTCTCCCTCCCTCCCTCTCCTGCTCTCCCTCCCTCCCTTTCCCGCTCTCTCCCTCCCTTTCCCTCTCCCTCCCTTTTCTGCTCTCCCTCCCTCTCCCTCTCCCTCCCTCCCTCTCTCCCCACCCTCTCCCTCTGTCCCTCCCTCTCCCTATCTCCCTCCCTTTTCTGCTCTCCCTCCCTCTCCCTCTCCCTCCCTCTCCCTCCCTCCCTCTGCCTCCTTCCCTCTGCCTCCTTCCCTCTGCCTCCTTCCCTCTCCCTCTCTCCCTTCCTCTCCCTCCCTCCCCCTCTGCTTATGTCTCCCTCCCTTTCTCCTTATGTCTCCCACCCCCTCCCTCTCTCTCTCCCTCCCTCTCCCTCACTCTCCTTTTCTCCCTCTGTGTGACTGCCTCCCAAAAGAAAGATTATGTTTGCAGAGGAGCAGACAAAGGTGGAAGAGTCCTTTACTACCTCCAAAATTTTGTAGAAAACTACCACCCAAATAAGGTGGTAGCAACAGAGAGTGTTGGGGTCAATCTGTTTAATGATAATGAAATATCACATTTCAGTGAAATCTTCAAAAGAAGGCAAAAGCAAATGTCATTGGTTAGGTTCCTTACCAAAGCTGCATGAAAAGAAAGAGTCCATCAAACCAGTTGATGGCAGTGACTGGTTCTGTCAGCAACAGAGTAAGGTGTTCTACACAACAACTCTCCCCTTCTCATCTCCCTCACACCAGCCTTGAAGGCTTTCAAAGGTAAAGGTAGATTAATTTTCTTTGCTTTATATTTTGTATTTCATTATTCTGTGTTATATCACAGTACTGTGATCACTTTTATGTGAATATTCTTGAGCTGTAGAGCAAATCACCTCAGCGTCCATTATTTATTATGAGGAAATCTACTTTGATACGCAAGTACTTCGGATTACAAGTATGTTTCCGAAATGAATCATGCTCGCAAACCCACACCCTTTCTCACGACGCACAGGCTTTGCTGATGCGTCAGTCCACTGATCAGCTCCTGCGCTGCTTCCACAGGCTGGCTACTGTGAATGAAGAGCGCTGCTATGAACACGAGCACAGACAACGTCCAGCCACGCTGCTTTCCAGTCCTCTGGGGAAACTGCCCGAGAGCAACGTGCTGGCTGCTTACGCTTCTCCTTGCAGGATGCCGTCCTGCCCGCCGCAGGCACGCGCGCGGCACAGGGCAGCGGCACCTTGGGTGTGGCCGATCCACCTACCAGACTTGAAGATGTGGATGAGGCACATGAGCAGGGTGCCCAGCTCCTGGCAGTAGAAGGTGTGCTGCTGCTCACTCATTTCCACCTTGAGCCGCTTTGTGACAATCTCCTCTAAAAGGATCCCAACCAGCTGTAACAGAAACCTTCGAGAAAACAAGAGGGACAGCAGTAAGTCAGGTGACCATTACACAGCACGTGCGCCAAGTATGCACGGGCACACAGAGCAAACCACGAAAAGTAGGATACACAGTGGGCACACTGAGCACACTGCAGCAGAAGCGCAGCAGGCCACGGGCGCTGGGCAGATGCTGGGCAGGCTCCAGCCCACCTCTCCCAGCAACCCTAGGCAGCTCCCCTGAAAGCAACCGGGGCAGCCAACCAAAGATGCAAGGGCAGAAGGAGCAACCTGAAGAAGCAGCACGAACTTAAGAGACGATCTGGTGGGGACAGATACTTTCATCCAAGAGCTCAATCTTGCTCACAGCCTCCTGGAACAGTTCAAGGAAAACGTGACTGATACTGCACACACGCAGCAGGCACATCCTCCTGGGCAGCCGGCTATCGCTGACAGAGCGCAATCCTTCAGCACACGATGAGCACAGACACAAGCCCAACTTTAAGAGCTAAGGGCCTCAACTTTTCTCAGGCAACATACGGCCTTTCTGCCCACACGGAAAGTGGACCAAGCCCTGCCCAGCACACAGTGAGCCACTCTAAGTCATTTTTAATGGGGACAAGATGGAACGTGACACAGCTGTAACAGAGGCACAGAGCAAGGGTCTCAGGTAAGGCAGCTGGACTAAAACACACAACACACACTTCTTCAGCTTGCCCAGAGCTGTGGCTAGACCAGCAGTTACTCCAGATATACTGATCACCAGACACCATGCAACTTCCCAAAGACACTGCAGGTTCAGATATGGAGCACGTACCTTGAAAATGTTTCTTCTGGTGAATTCTTCAATTGTCTCCCTTCACTGTGTTCTTCTGGCATTGAATTACTGTCACCCTCTCTCAACCTGTTAATTACTGAACAGGAGATTAAGGATGGAGAAAAGGAGAGCTCCTGAATGCGAGAGAGAACAATGTCTTCAGTTGACTGCGAAATCAAAACCCTCAGAATGGCTAGGATTCCAGATATCCACAGCTGAACGGTGCTCACAGATGCCTAAAGGAGACAAATTAAGTTATAGCTACAAAAAGAACAAAATACTAAATTTCCTCCAATTGCCTATTTTATAAAAGAAAATCAGCTCAGTTTTACCATTCCGCCAATATATCCTTACACCTATGCTTCTCCTGGTGGGCCCGAGTCAAGGCAGCAAGTATAAATCCTCCGCCACCCCCTCCACAGCAGGAGTCCTCCAGGGGCTCGGAGGCGTTGGGAAACTCACCAGTGTGCTTGGAGTGACGAACATACTGCGCAAAAGCATGTCCACTGGACGGAGGGAGGAAGGCGCCAGAATCTCAAACAAAGTGTTTAGCACTCCAAGGGCTTCATGAGAGTCAATATGCATCTGTGGGATTAAACACCACAGGTGTTCCCAGGCAAGCCTACACTGGAAATGCCAGTTCATGTTCCCCAGGTACAAGGTCATGGACACCATTACCCCCTTGCACTGAAGGGCCTCTAAGCTCAGTAGTTAAATGAGCCACCTTTCAGGACAGTGTGCTAGCAGCTAGTTTTTCCCCCATGGAAAATCTTTCCACTTAGATTTTTATCCAAATAATACTTGCTTTTGGTGAAAGGATCACATATACAAAAGTATGAAATGAATCACCTGGAAGGAGCCACCGTGAACATTTGCTATAAGCACTCGCACACAGAGTACATGCATCTCTTCCTACATGTGTACACGGGATGTGACACATGCTGCTTCTTTCAGCTTCTGCTGTACCTAGACCTGACCGTCACCTTGTCCGCGAGTAACAAACAGTAACAAACAGGCACAGACCTCTGGGTGCTCTCTCCATGCTCTTGTTCCATTCTGAGAAAGCACACAAAGAATGTGTCTGCTTTTCTAGCTTCAGAATAGAGTGAACTCCCAAGGTGCTAAGTTTGGATGGAGTGTGTGCACCATGGGCACTGTGCTCACCATTGGGCTGGCTCGCTAGAGCTGGAAGCTGATCACCAAGAGGTCCCAAGAGGAAGGGCATGTTCTTGCCTTGGGTCCTCCCAACACACCGCTTCCTGGCTGTCATGGGCTGAGCACCTTCTCATCACAAGGGTCCCTTGCCCTGCTATTTCCGCCTTGGAGTTAGATGACCAAGCACTGAAGCCAGAAGCCAATATAAACAAACCTCTTTCGCACTACAGATCTGGAATATTGTCCCAGACATGGGAAAAGTTTCTGGGAGCTGCAGAAGCTGGAAAAATCAGTCAAAGGTGTGTAGGCGGGACTAGGCCTCAATGCCTAAGGCAAACAAGCTACCTCAGTCCTGAGACAAGCATCCTGACCGGTTAATGCCTACTAGTCACTACGAAACCTGTGTGTTACTAACTCTGCAAAAGTATACACGCTGTGCTGGCATGTGAGTCATGTCTACCAGGCAGACCGCGACCATCCAGCCTGGCCCTTGTCTTCTTGTCTATCTTTCACATTCCTGTCACCATTTCTCCCTGGGCAGAACTGATCTGACTGAGACCAACAGATCCCTATAAAAAATAACTAATACACAAGTAAGGGGCTAGGGATTTAGCACAGTGGCAGAACACTTGTCTAGCAAGCAGGAGACCCTCTGCACCAAAACATTAAACAGCAAATGAAGAATGCAAGAAAAAGAAAAGTTACAAGGCAACTGGTTTAAATTCTAACATTACCTTTAATGAATGCAAAACATTCCCAACTAAATTTATGTACTCAAAAATTACACTGCTACTGCTGGGCACTGACTCTGATGCACATCCTTGCAACAACTCACAGAACTGAGCTGCATGGTAAGATACGGACACCACGCAGAACTGCAGGGCTGTGGCCCGGGCCGGGGCAGTGCCACCTCCACTGTCACTCTCCCAGCCCATGCTAACGGTGCACGTGCCAGTGGAGACTTGACGGCAACTGTTTGTCCTTGGTGCTCATGTATCTGGAAGCCTTCACTTCTGTCAGCGTAACCCCACTGACCTCTTCCCTTCTGGCTACGACCCCACCTCTCTGTTCCTTCTTCCAATAAATCTCTCTCTTCTGGCTCATTCTCACACAATCTGACTTTCTCATGAAACTGCTCCTCAGTGGCCCTGGTGCTGCTGATCCCAGCTGAGTAATCAGTACGGTGGATACCGTATCAGTGGGATTTTTCTGAATACAGCTCCTCCATGAAGTATGTGTGTGTGTGTGTGTGTGTGTGTCTGTGTGTGTGTGTGTTTTGCTGAAAACTGAACTAAGGGCCTCACACATGTTAAGCAAGTGGTCTAACCTGAGTTACACCCCATGCCATTTTATGAATTTTATTTGAGACAGTCTCAAGTTGCCATGTCTGTATTTGAACTTATGATCTTCCTGCCTCAGCTTTCTGAGCAGCTGTGATTAAATGTGTACATCCCCAAGTCTAACAGAAATACTTTTCTTTTGGTTTACTGACACAGAGACTTGTGTTTTAGATCATGCTAGGCTGCAGGTGAAGCCAAAACTCCTGATCCTCCTACCTCAGCCTCCAGAGTGCTGGAATTATGGGCATGTGCCCTACATCACATTGGCCATGCCTTCCGCAAGCCCAGCTTTGGGAAACTCACAGCTCTGTAGTCTCCTACCCAGTCTCTGGCTGTCCTTTCCAATCCCCTCCACAGGCTCCTCCACAGGGCTCTGACCTTTGTCCCCCCTTGTCCATGACAGCTGTCACTACCCTGACACCACCTGTGATGCTTCTCCCTCGAGTCCCTCAGCTAAGGCTTTTACTTTCCCAGATCCATGAGTCACCACCCCACTCTAGCGTGGAATTCCTTGGGACCTCCCCCCCCAACCTCATCTGCCTGGAGTCTCTTCTCAGTTTGGGAATAAAACTGCAACCACACCACACCACTCCCAAATGCATGATGCTGGCCTCCCTGCTATGCTTTTTCCTGTGGCTGCCACATCCTAACAGGGCCTTGGTGCCAAGGCCCACTTTGTTTAGAACATGCTTCCCCACAGATCTGTAAGAATCACCCCTTGCTTTCCTTCATGTTTCCTCTAATGTCACTTATGAGGCAAGGCTTTTTCCTGTCACCGACTGAACAGTACCTCCCTTGCTCCAATACTCCTCTGATCTCTTCTTTCCTTAGTTTCTCTACAGAGAACATATTATCACCTAACTTTTTTTTTTCCTTTTATTTGTGTTGTAACTTTTCTACATGTAATTCCTCTTTTAAGTTCTTATACTAGGGAGACAATACGATATTTACACATGTGGGTCTGGTTTATGTCACTTATAAGAATATCTTCAAGTGGTATCCACTTAAATATGAAGGCTTCGAGTTTATCATTCTTTATAGCTGAGTAATACTCCATTACATAAAAGTACCACATCTTTTTCAACCATTCCACATGTGATGGGCATCTTGGTTGTTTCCATGTTCTGGCTGCCACAAATTGTGCTGCTATAAACATAGGTACGTGTATATCACTATGATATGATGCTTTCAGTTCCTCTGGGAAATTCCCAGTAGGGAATAGCAGGCTTGAATGGGATTTCCAGTCCTAGTTTTCTAAGGAGTCTCCACACTGATTTCCATAATGGTTGCACCAGTCTACACTCCCACCAACAGTGGAGAAGGGTTCCCCTTTCCCCACAGCCTCTCCAACATTTGTTGTTGGTTGATTTCTTTATGATAGCCAATCTTTCTGGGGTGAGATGGTATCTCAGTGTTGTTTTAATTTGCATTTCACGGATGGCTAGTGATGAGGAGCATTTTTTCATATATTTATTTGCTTCTTTAAATTTGTCTTCTGAGAAGTGTGTGTTCATCTCGGACGCCCATTTCTGGATTGGGTCTTTAAATTTAGGGGCCCTAATGTTCTTTAGTTCTTTATAAATTCTAGAGAGCAGACTTTTGTCTGAGTATTTATTAGTTAAGATTTTTTCGAAGTTTGTGGGTTGTCTTTTCACTTTGTTGATAATTTCTTTTGACGTGCAAAAACTTCTCAATAAGAAGTGTTTCTTTCAAGTATTTCCCGTGCAATTTGATTTTTGTCACCTAACATTTTCTATACTTCTTTAATTTACTGTTCTGTTACCCTCACCTTCTTACATAAGTAAGATCCTGTCTAAAAACAAACAGGTAAATATGCAGCAAGCAAGTTCCCATTCCAATCCTCTGAAGAAACCATCTATAGGCACGGAGTCCCTGACCACTGCAAACTACTGTCTGCCAATCTCCTGAAAAGCCAAGACATCTGCCATTGTCCGAGTGCTCTCAGGAAATCTGAAAGGGGCAGACTCATGAAGACAGCAGCTGTCCGGCAGTCCAGCCAGCCTGCAGGATTTATCAAGTGCCAACAACGAGGGCCACCGTGCTACTCAGGGCACCTGTGCAATGCGGATGACGTGACGAACACACCCACAACTACAGCAGGCCCCTGTCACCCTCCCTGGTACAAAGGTGCTGCTCCCCAGGTACAGAGACATCTAGGGCTCAGGTGGCCTTGGACCCAGGCCAGCCTGGCTCTACCTGAGGTACCTGCCTAGACTGCTTCCTGCGTGGCATCTGCGCAAACCACCAGGCCTGTTCTTTGGCTACAGAAATTCTGATTCAGTAAAGAGTAACTACTCAGTTACTTTACAAATGGTAAGGGAAAACCTAGAAAGCAAAAAATCAAACAGAACACCTACATGACCAAAATGAAGGACATGGTGTATATAAAAGAGCAAAGTTCCCAAACTATGGAGCAGGACTAGGGCAACCTCACTCCTAGCACTCTTGAGCTGCGTAACCTGAAGAACTGAAATGGCCCCTCTGAGCCTTGCTTTCACCAGACAACTCCCACTTGGAGGTAACTGTCTGCTCTGACTACACAGAACTCTCAAAGGGGAAAAATTACAATTTGAGGAAAAGCTGCTCTCCAACCCACTCTGATCAGGATCTTAGTCTACCCTGAAATAAGTCATAATTACTGCAAGACAATGAGTCAAGAGTGTGGTGACAAACCTGCTGCTTGGCAAGCATGGGTAGGATGATGTCGGCAACTTGCCGAGACAGCCGCTTCCACTTGTCCTCGTTCTCCTTGTGGCACTGCTGCAGGACGAGGATGAACATCTCCAACACCTGCAAGAGTCCACGTTGTGCACACCAAGGGAGCCCTCAGCTCGGTGCACCCTACCACCCCTACATGTCTGTTCACCCCTACAATGGTTCCAAGGCAGCTGCAAGGCTCTGGGGTTGGCACCCCCCATCTCAGCCTCCCAACCACTGTGAGGACACAGGAAGCAGACAGTGCTAGCCTAGTACACGTGAATGGAGGACCCACAGGGATGCATGTGCAGACACCAGCACGTGCCTCTAGGTTCCCTTCCTTGGTCAGGGTGACTCGTGGTCAGTTAGCACCATGAAGTTACAAGACTTCATGATCGGAGAAAGGCACAAAATGAAAGGCACCCTCCTACTTTTGGGAAACCAATCCAGCCCAACAAAGCCATGCTACGGGTGCCTTTACACTTTTGCGTGCCTCGACTGCACACTGGTGTCCTCTGAGAATGCGTCTCCGACCATCTCTCGCATGGCACTCACTTGGGACAGCCACAGGGCTGCCCACTGCCTACTTCTCCAGCACAGCTTCCCTGGCCCCAGCATGCCAATGCAGCAGTGGGCAGCAGGGACTGTAATGTGACCACGTGGCCGGAAGCTTGCCACCTGCAGGTGCTCACTCTCAAAGTGCTACTGTCATCAGGTAACTAAACGTGAGGTGCTCTGTCAGTTACTGTAATCAGGGAATCAAACACGAGGTGTTCTGTCAAGCATTACACAACCTCATGAAAACATGTATGCAAGTACTATTTCCTTCCATGAGGAAAGCTTAGGGTTTCATAGAGATCCAAAAAGCAAAAAGGAACATAGAAGGTAAAAGAGGCTTGTGCAACAGCACAGGCTTACAACAGAAACTACGAGAGCTGAGCTTGGGCTGTCTCCAAATGTCTTCAAATTCCTGCTCCTTAGGAAAAACAATCAGAAGTCAGTTCAGAGAACAAGACCTTGACCCTGTCAAAATAGCTGGAAGTTAAAAAAAAAAAGTGTTTATTTCAGACTTGAGTCTTACATTGTTTTTCAGAATGCTCCCAACGTAATGTTCCCTTCTGAATGAGTCTTCACCCTAGCTTTGGAAAAGAGGGCCCAGCCTCACTGGCTGGAAAAGTATCAGGATTGTCAGCCAGGTGGCAGGTGCAGCCCAGGCTGAGTCAGCTTTAAAGACATACCGAACTGCTGCAGCAGGCTGTTATCATGGAAAGCTCCTCAAGGTTCACCGTCATAGGCTTACTGCCCCTCCTGCCATGGGCTTTCCCCGAGTGTCAGTGCTGTCCCCCACTGCTGAGTGCAGGCTGGATCACAAGGCATTCTGTCCCATATCCAGAGACAATGAAGAGCCCATGAACATCACCATACTTCCCTCCTACCTGATGGTACTGGATGAGTCGCAACAGCATCGACACCACCACCTCCTTCTGGGTGTCAAGCTCCTTCCCTGCATCAGCTTTATTTGTTCCTCTTAACACAAAAAGGTCGTGGACTATAGGCTGCAGAGCTGGGATTGCTGTGGGTACAAGAGCATGCTAATTAAGACCTTATGAGAAAACGATGTTTGCTAGATGGATCTAAACACCTCCAAAATGCTTTCATGAAATAAAACCATAACCCATACTTGCTTGTGATAACTGATGAAGTTGTAAAATCATTATGATATCACTGGGGAAAGTCAAGGTTCTTCCTCTGAGCACTAAGAGTTCTATGAAGTTTGTATAAAAAAGCATTGGGCCAGGCATGGACGCACACAGCTGTAATTTCAGCACTCAGGAGGCTGAGGCAGGAGGATTACCATGAGTTCAAGGCCAGCCAGGGTTACACTGAGTCTGAGGCCAGCCTGGACTACATAGTGAGACCCTGTCTCAAAATACAAAAATAAATAAAGAATGAATGAGTGAAGGGATGTAGCCAAGAGTGGAGAACCTGAAAAACATATATGAGGTCCCAGGACCATAAAAATAAAAAATAATTGAAAAAACACAAAGACAAAAAAAGAACTCTAGAATTTCTATAATATAAAATCACTTATGATAAAAGATAATTCAAATCCAAGAGTCAATTTAAGGCCAGGGATACAGCTCAGCAGCATCAAATATGCCTGGCACCCATGAGGTCATGAGTTGCATTACGAGGACTCCCCAAAAGATAAATAAATGAACAGTAAGAGTCAATTTAAAAATAGTAAAACTTTCAAATAATCAAAATAGCAACATCCATGCACAACTAATTTGATTTACCTAAAAAGACAAGGATACTTTTCCGATAGAATATATTTAGTTATAGTTTAGAAATGTTTTAGGTGAATTTACTCTCTCATTAGGATATAAGGTTTCCCCATGTCTTACATTGGTCTAAAAGAGGAGTCAAGCTAATTTCATTAGTCTATTATAACCACATAGCAAAACTATAAAATAAATGACTTTAACTGGTACACAGACCCTCAGTTCAATCAAACACACACACACACACACACACACACACACACACACACAGTATTCTGACTCTCTGTGACACCCTCACAGACCCTCTTGCCCCTAAAGACATGCACACTCAGGTAAACATGCCCATCTTCCACCCAGTAAGCAAGCATGGTTCCAGACAGTACTGGGTCTAGCTGCCCGTGAGTTCTTTGTCCAAAGATGGCCTAAGCCCTTGGAAACCCTACTTCCTGTTTTCAACTTCTGTTGTTCAACTACGCCCCGTGGTCTGAACGCTAGGACGTCAGCACTTAGCCTTCTGCTGAGCGCCCAGCCCAGCACCGCTCTGCTCATACTCTCCCTGCAGACACAGAGGCAGACACAGCAAGGGGCCACTGCCTGGACTGGCGTGGCAGTGGCTTTCTCCAGTCTGTGGGTCCTTAGGGGTGTGAAGATTCTTCCCAGCAAAGGGCAAAAGCTTAGATTCTTGGTGTCTTAGTTAATGTTTGTCGCCAAATCAAAATACTTGACACACGAGGCTAAAGGAAGAAAGGATGATTTAGCTCACAGTTTGTACAGGTTTCAGTACATAATCGGCTGGCTCTAACGCAGGGTGGCACAAGGCAGAGGGCACCGGTTCATCGTGGCAAAAGACAGCCAAAGCAACAAGAGCAAAAAAAGGGGCTGCATCTTGTTCCATATTCTGGTACTAGATAAGAGGATCTGTTGCTATGACTAAACCTGAACACGTGGTTGAGGAGTCTTTGGGAAAAGTTGTGGGAAGTGTTTAAAAAGTTTGGATATGCTGGCTGAAAAAGGAGAGCTGGAACACTTAGGCTGTTCTGTATGGGAGATTCTGTTCAGAGCTCAGAAGACCAGACAGAAGGCTGACAGAAATTCTGTCAGTAAAGACTAGGCCCAGAAGGGTTTCTGTTGGAAAAAAAAGGTATCATTGGTTATTGGACTCTAGATGATATATGTTATGCAGAAAGTCTGTCTGCCTAGTGCTTGTGTCCAGCGACTTTGCCTGAGACTGAGATTAAGGGTAGAGAAGAATAATTAATCTGGCAGAAGAAATTTCAAGGCAGTTGAATGTTGAGGCAATGTTATGGCCAGATTTATGTTGAGAATCAAGAGCAAAGAGTTCAGTAGAATGACAAAACTTTGTGAGTTTGGCCAGAAAGGAAGCTCCAGTAAAGCTTTGGACTACAAAGATAGAGCAGAGGAGATCCTCACTGCTGAGAAAGAACAGGAAAATAGACAAGATGGCTTCAGGGCAACACAAGAAGCAGCAAGTCTTCACTCTTCGCTGTCTCAACTTGCAAAAGTAAAAGATTGCTCTGAGAAGCAAGCAGTGGAGCACCATATTCTAGAATGATGGCAACACAGAGAATCTGTTCCTCAGAACTGAACTGACCCCTACAGCCAAGAGAGGGAAGCCTGCCCACTGCTCCTCATGGCAGCAGACCTTGGCCTTATCCACGTGGTGCTGGTTTGGCATGCGTGGAAAATGAAAGAGCTATAGGGTCAGAACAACTCCCACTTGGATTTCAGAAGGCCTGAGAGGCCAGGCAGTGTTCCCCTGTAAGCGCAGTGTATGAAGCCATGAGTGTAAAACCAAAGGTGGAGTGGAGACTCCAGAAGTTTGGAAAATCCAGGAATGTGGATCGTCTGAGGAGAACTTCAAGGAGGGAGAGGAGCTGGCCCAAGAAGGGAAGCCATAGGAGCTACGATCATGAGCAGTGCCATAGGGTGGAACCACCCAAGCCCTTTGGAATACACACCTTGCCACAGCCTGCCTTAGATCTGCACAAGAAACTACAGGAATTAATGTTTGTCCTGCTGGATTATGGACTTACTTTGCTTCTATTCCTTTGTATTCCCCTGCTTGTAACTTTTGGAATGGAAATGTCTATCTTATGGCCTTCAATGTTGGAAGTGTTTTAACTTTCTTTTCACCGGCACAGGGACTTGCAGCTAAGAATCTGCTTTAACTCTCAGAGAAGATTTGCACTTTTTAACAATGCTGAACCTGTTAGAACCTTGGCAGCTCTTGGGAGATGGAATAAAATGCCTTTTGCATAAAGGGATGCATGTGCATGAATCTGTGGGGGCCAAGGAGTGGGGTGTTATGGTTTGTCTATAGATGGCCACACAAAGCCTCCCGGAGTCATGGGGAGGGACTTCTAGAATTTGTGACTGACTTATGGTCAAAATGCTGGGATTAGGGGTGTGAGAGCGACATCTGCCCTAGGTGGACAGCCTGCACACAGTATCCAGGCAGGAAAGAGGCTTGCTCTCACCTCACTCGCTGCTTTTGCTGTCCTCTGCTACGATGCATTTCTCCTCTGCCATGTGCTACCCTGCCTTTTAGTCCACAAGCTGATTATGGACTGAAATGCCTACAAACTGTGAGCTAAATAAATTTTGCTCTTTTAGCAATGGGTGTCAGGTACTTTGTCACAGCAATGAGAGAACACACATCTGGCAAAAGAGCAGGGATGGGCCACCAGGGAAATGCTGGACAATGAGTTCCAAAGGGCCTAAGATTACAGCGTGTTCTTCACTCACACCTCTTCTTGTTTCCACAGGCTGGGAGGAAGCCAGCTGAGTAGTTGACTAGTCTCCAGGGGCTTCATTGAAGCTCCCATGAAACACTGAGGCAAAACAGCCGCAAATCCAATTCCAACCATACCTTCCTATACCACTGGAAAACAAATACAAATGTGAAATAAGCCAATGCTGGATTTAAAAATTTTGTTGGGCTGAAGGGTAGTTCTGTGGCAATGCTTGCCTAGCATGCCTGAGGCCCTGGGTTTGAACCACAGCCTTACAAAAAAATAATTAAGGAGATAGCTCAGTGGCATAAGCCTGGCAAGTGCAAGGTCCTGAGTTCAATCTCCAGTACAAAAAAAAAAGCAAAAATAATTAAATAAGAAAAAATTTTAAAAATAAAAGATTTTGTTTTGTATAAATGGCAACAGTTCTGTCTATACTTTGTGTTTCTTATGCCTTTCCTCCTAATTAAATCACAAACTCCTCTGAGGATACAGCGAGGTCTTTCCCTAAATATCTCTGTGTCCATAACCACATATATGGACACACACACACACACACACACACACACACACACACACACAGCCGCATGCACAATACAACACAACACAACGGTACACATATGTCATACACACAGCTCCACATAGCACAGAGCCAGCACTCAGGGTTGAACGTGGGTGGAAGAGTAGCCCTGTCAGGCACGTCGCGACACTGGGGCAAGGCAAGTGTGCACTGTTACCATGGGTCACAGCCTTCCTCCCACTGGCCATGATGCCATCGCAGAGCTGGATGATTTTAGGAATTCCAATGATCTGCTTTGAATGGTAGCGCTCATAAGACAGTAATACCAGGAAGAAAAAGATGTTTGGAATAATTGCCTCTGATTCTCTGGAAATAAGGACAACCAGTTAGCCATTTCTTTTTACAATTAAGATACATGATTACTGTAAATAGCATACTTACCTCAGGACTCAACCTTGAAACACAGAGGAGCCTAAGCTGAAGCAATATAGCACCACAAGGGCAGCGGGGTCTGAGGGCGCACAGCAGCCGGCGGAGGACAACTGGCAACACCGGACACCCAGCAAATACAATCTCCTCACGTCCCTAACTCCCCTTTCACTCTTAAATACTCAAGGGAGACAAAAGTACCTTGTGCAAAACTACTTCAGGGTATCTTACCCAATCAGAAAACACCTAGGCCCCCAGGGACTCAACAAACACTCCCATACTAGCTCAAAAACTATCTGAGGGCTGGTGAGGTAGCTCAGTGGTCAGAAGTACCTGCTTAGGCAAGCGACCAGGGACCACGGTTTGATCTCCAGCACCACATGCTGTGCTAGCCCCACCCATATGGCAGGCTGAGTTGGCCAAACATTAAAAAAAAAAAAGGGCAGGCCGTTAGCCAACCAAAATGCCAGCGCAGTGTGGCTAAGGGGTTCCTCGGTGGCAGGAGGTGGTGGCAGCGCGGCCCTGCCCCCAGAGTCCACTGAGATGGCAACTGGGACTGGGAGCGGTGGCATATGCCTGCAATCCCAGCACTTGGGAAGCTGAGAAATAGGAGGATCACTTCAAGTCCAATCTGTGTAGTCAGGCCCTATAGACCTTGTGCTAAATATATTTTTTAAAAAAATTAAAAACTACTTGAGACCTTCAGAAATTTGAGATTTTACATTCAATTACTATACTTACAGATCTATAACAGGTATGACAAGATGCACTAAACCCTTAATGTCTAGCAAGGAAAAGCTGCCGCCAATGTATGTAAAGTACATAATATCACTCAATAAAGACATTACTATAAAAATGCTTTTTCTAAGATTAGAGGAAGCAGTCTTTCCTGCAATAAGATGCACTCAGAAATCTATTACCATTTTAAATGCTTTGAAATGTGAAATGAAAACTGACAACATACATAGCTAGCAGTTAAAGAACTATATATACCACGTTACTCAGATTCCATAAGGAGGGGAAAAAGACCTCAGAAAAACTCTTATGGTCCTTTAAAGGAAACATCTATCTTAATAACTTAACATTACATATACACTCCCTTCTGGTGTCCTAGAGTCTCCACATGTACTGGAGGGTTAAGAACTCCAAGAAACACAATGCTTACCGGAACTGGCCTACTTCGATGTATTCAAACTGCTTCAGCACAAATCCAATGAATACCTGCAGGCAGGAAGAGTTTCACACCAATAGTACGATCAAAATGTAAATACCAGCTTTGTTTTTCCTCCTGCACATCTGTGCAAAACTGTAATGAGACTGCCAATTGGTTTACAATCACGAAGTGAAATCTACTCTCAAGTCATACAAGGTAACTGCAGAGCAGTTCCTTCAAAACCAACATTACTACACACTGAGGTGAAACCGCACTGGGAAAACAAATTCCAGGAGACACCAAGTGTCACCCCAATCACGTCTGGGGGACCATGAGCTCCAGGGAGTGGTGAGCTGAGCAGCACGATGCCTCAGTCTTCTCCCTCCTACACCTTGGAGTCTTGCATGACCCCAGAGGAGCAGTGGCAGGTGATGGCGACAGCCAATCTGTGTCACTCTTGCCCTGACAGGAAGTTCCCAGAAGACACAGGACTAACACCCACTGACCCTCTGAGCCCTGCACAGTGCAATAATTTGTCTACTCCAGTCTCCCACCCTTGTTCACAGAACTGTCCTGTAGTGGATTCTGAGAGATGGGGGGACACAGGAGGCAGAGTACTCATACCAAGAAAGAGCCTTCCCCAAGTGAGGGCCATCAGGAGAGGGCTTTGCTGGCATGAGGCAAAAGGCTGGGGCCCAGGGCAACGTATCTGCTACAGTGAGGTCAGCATGTGCAGAGGCCAGCAGGGCACATGGGAATCTCAGCTGGCCTCTCTCAAGAGCTAAATACCATGTGGAGACTCTAGGACACCAGAAGGGAGTAACAAAAATTACTACACGTTTGAGAAAAGGCTCCAGGGAGAATGAAGAATCCAGGAAGATAGCCAAGTCTGCTGATGAGTTTGTGTCAGAGTAGAGAGCTCTTTACTCTCTCTGCCTACTAAAAACAGCCCAGAAAGAGACCACACTCTACAGCTATCCTAGAGGCACACTAGCTTCTACCTCTGCCAACAGGACGCACGACGATGAGTCTCCGACCCATTACTACCAACACAGCAACTGGCACCTGGCTTCCTTGAGGCGCCCAGCTGCGGCTCCAGAAGCCCTCATCTCTGAATCCCTGACCCAGCCCCAGCAGCCCAAGGCCACAGACCAGGCTCTTCCTTACACCACCTCGAGCGAGCGGCAGAAGAGGTGATTGGGTCAGCTGCACTGATCTCTTCCTGACAGCTTTTATAACATAAGAAACCATGAAAGGTCAGGCCCTACCAAAGCTCCACCATTACTTCTCCTCATTAGAAACAGGCCCTGGGCTGGCAAGATAGCTCAGTGGTCTAAAGTCCCTACTTAGGCAAGCGCACAACAACCAGAGTTCGATCTCCAGCACAACATGACATGCCAGCCCCACCCCCAGGGTGGGCTGAGCCTCGCAGGGGCCAGCTGTATGCATTCATCTATTAAGGCTGGGGAAGATAGCTCAGCAGAATAAGGTCCTGAGTTCAATCCCTGGTACTGCAGAGAGACAGACCGGGGGGGGGGGGGGTGGGGGGGGGCCGGGGGGGGGGGGCGCGCGGACCGACGGACGGACGGACGGACGGACGGACGGACCGACTGACCGACCCACCCCACCCAGACCACCTGTGCGGAAATCAGAGCTTCCCTAGTTGTCCAGGAATGAAGCCTTTAAGATGAGTAAAGAAGCCAAGAGGCTATGAAGACACAGGTAATACGGAATTACAGTATTTCCATGTCAAGAAACTTCTTCCTCACATAGAAACTTGCCCGAGATCACAGCCCAAAATTGAGTCCTACTTTGATGGCTTAAAGGTAACTTGAACCAATGAAGGCACCCTGAGTCCTGCCTCCGGAAGGAACTTAACCAGCTATGGAGGGACAGCAACCCTTTTGCTAGGTGACAGCTTGCTGCCTGCAGTTCAGGAGCACAAAGGTGAACAAATGTTTCAACTGCTCAGAAGTGCAGACACTAAGTATCCATCTGTCTTTTAAGTTTGTGGACTTTGCAAAACTTACACTGTACCTTACCATTTAAATGCAAATACATCTTTGAGTGGAGTGTGGGGCTGTCGGAGACTTCTGGCAGGTGATTGAGCCTAACCCAAGGACAGTGTGCCACAGACGTGAAGCACCCCGGCCTTCTGCACCTGTCACCCCACTCAGGGGAAAAGGGCAGCAGCCCCTGGACAAAAAGCAAACCCCAGGGCCCCTCCAGGGAAGAGAGGAAGCGACACACCTGGTCTGAGTCCAGCAGGCAGTAGTTCACGCGCAACTGAACGAGCTGCGCCAGCAAGCCCAGCACCTGCCTCTGCAGCTGCACAGAGGTTGTCGTCGTGTACTGCTTCAGAGCTTTTATGACGAGAGGCTCGAACAAACGGATGTGGCTGTGAATGGCGCTCTGTTAACAGAGAAGGGGCTGTAAGTGCACAGCCACCAGGCTCCAGGCCAGGGCCCACAAGTCGCCAGCACCCGTGCTCACACAGTGTGCTTGTGAGCTGCCACCAGGCAAGCTACTCACCTTGTCCGCACGGTTCTTAGGGACACTTGTGAGGTTTGTCCTGAGCTGGGAGGACACTTTCTGGAGCACATCAAACCATCTGCCAGAGGAAGCAGAACTGTCAGTGACTTTCTTCACATTCGGCCCTCCTTCAGGTCACACCAATGTCATGCTCACAAGACAGAAGGTGTGAGGAGAAGGAACTGCAGCTGCAAGGCGCTGCGTGCACCGAGGTAATAAGGCAATCGGGAATCTGCAGCTGCCTGACAGCCCAAGTCTGGACACCCAGAAAAAGCGACTCAAGTCTGAGCTTTTCTCCTCGAGTTCTGAAGATTGAGAGAGGTTAACAGTCATCAAAGACTGGCAATTACCATGTGGCTTTCTTGGGGAAAAAGATATTCACAGCAATGATGTCCTTTTGTTTTTATAAAATATGTCTGAAATTACAGGACTTACACTGTTGAGTGTTGTGGCACATGCTTGTAGTCTCAGTACACAGGAGACTGAGGACAGAGGGTCCTTGATGCCACAAGCTAGAGACCAGCTTATGTGACATCATGAGACCCCAGCTCACAAGCAAAAAGTACCCAGTAACACATGCATGTGGTCCTACACACAATCACTAGCCTATGTTCACTGTATATAATTATAAAAACATTTACACAATTCCTAAAACTAGACATATAACCTGTGCAGACATTCCTTGTTTAATAACTAAATTGTGGTCCTGCACTAGGTTGTTAACTGAATTGGTCACTAAATGAGGAGTTGAGTACAGTGTGAACATTACAATATTCAGAACAAAGAAGTAGTACAAGGAAACTCCAACTTGATGACTTTGCTTTGATTTGCATAACTCTTACACGGAGTACTGCAATATGTAACAGAACATAAAACTAAAGCACTATATAGTACAATCAGCACCAAACACTGTACTACATAAACAATGTGGAAAGTACCAAAAACATATTAAGGCTCAGTAAACAAGATGTACAGGACTGTACAAAAGGAGGCCGGGCTGTAAGTCCAACTCCAAACAGTAACTAGGTTGAGACATTAAATCAGGAATGACAGCATATGACCAACATAACGCCTAGAACACAGACACTGTCTTTCATTCCTGACTTTCAAATATTAATTCTTTCAAATTCCTGAATTACAGGTATTTGATCACTATACTTACAAGGAAAAGCCAAAGATTCTGCTGCTGTTACTATACAGAGTAGCAAATAAAATCCTTGCTAATAATTATGGTAATTAAACACATGGGCTGGGGAGGCAGCTCGTTGGCAGAGTACTCATTTAGCTTGTATGAGGCTTCGGGTTTGATGAGGAAAGGGGAAAAGAATATTTTCTGTATTCCAGGTATCAAAGCAACAAATTTACATGAAACAAGAATTTTAGCCATAAAGTTCTTTTAGGGGAATGACTGAGCTCAGGGCCTTCACACTGAGCTGTATGCCCTCCCTTCAGAGCAGGATCAAAGTCACCCAGTTTGGGCTCAGACTTGCAATCCACTCACCTCAGCCATCAGCAGTGCTGGCACTATACGTGTGTTTAAGATATTAGTTTATAAAACACAAAGTAATACATCCAAGACTTTTCTATGCTCTTGAAATACCTGTAAACACTAATTCCATTCTGACACTCTGAAGGCAGCCTTTCATCTTTAAATCCAAAAAGTGCTACCAATATATACCATATTACTATAGGGGAAACAGGAAAATGTCACCTAGAAGCACTAGCAAAGAAGTTCTCGACACGTGAGGACAGGGTACGTCCCAGGCCTGGTCTGCGGGTCCTATCCAGAAGCATGGTGCTCCTCAGGCCGCCGCCACCCTTGAGGGGCACAGCCCCTACCCCAAGCCCACTGGCTGGACTGGGTGCTCTGGGAAGGCAGGAACTCTGCCTTCCTCATCTTTGCATCAACCCTATTTCCCAGACTCCTATGAACATTGTGGACTATTGATAGATGCTAACATCTTAATTTTTAAATTTTTTTCCAAAGCATTCCCTTCTGGCTATTGTGTGCCTCCAGAAGGGGCCAACCCCACCACAATGTACCCTGAGGTATCGTGTTCCTGCTCCGTCTGCACCATGTTCCTCAGGCTGGCATCTGCAAGTGCCTGTGTAAAGTGGGTGTAGGGGGCCATGAAGCAGTAGTGGTACAGGCCCGGTCTCACACTGGAAGAGCCAAGGCGCTGTGCACGGCCTTGAGACTTGCTGGGGTTAGAAGATAAGCCATCAAACTGCGAGGCTAGGTTTGTCCCAAAGAGAGTCTTCAACAGCTGGAGAGAAAGAATTGAAACACCAGTGGCTGATTACATGCAGCATGAGCAATACTTTAAGACTCTCCCTTTCACCCGTGCAATTCTTGCTGTAACCCTGGGAGACCACTGCCGTGGGGAAGAGTCTGGGCATTCTGGTGAGTCTAAGTGAGGCAGGACTTCTGAAGACAGATCCGAGTAAGTGGCAAGGGCCCAGTGCAGTTTCTGATGTCCTCTGTCCCCCCGCAGTGATGATCTACGGCCTCCTGGGAGGGCGGACAACCCCCCGCTGACCTAATCATGAGGCAACTGAATGACTGCTTGTATCACATCCACCCACTCCTACTCATAGCCACAGCTTCTGAAGAAGCAATGTGTAGTGGCTGGGCTGGAGGGTTTACCCAAAAAGGACAACATAGTACCCTCACCTGCTGGACACAAAGAGTAGCCATCATCGGTTCCCGACTAAAACAGGACTTCAGGTACCCCAGGATCTCTTCAACACACTGAGAGAAGACAGTAAGATGTTAAGTGATTCACACACAGCCCATCATTGTGTGAATCGAAGACAGAAATCAGGGACATAAAATAGTTTCATTTTAACATCAGAGGGAAAATCAAAGAAAAGTTTTCAATCTGTCACCTTGATTAGTCATAGTCAAAGATCTTGAAATCCAAGCAGATGCATGAAAATCATTCTTTCACTCTTATTCCTTAACTAGGTCATCAAGTATCTACTTGTATGCATATCCAATTCTGTCCTCGGGACAGGAAATGTGCCACAGAATGAAAGGCGCTGCCTCTGCCAGAGCCCTTGGACCTGTCCAGCTGAACATGATACATAACTGAACTGAATGAATCCTAGAACACATCTCAAGATTTATGGGAATACAAAAACACCTACTAGCAACAATAAAACTCACGGTACAGCATCCAAGAAGGACTAGCAGATAGGCAAAGAGGCAGGAAAGCTCAATCCATAGTGAAGTCTTGGAGCAATTGGTCAGAAACTGCCCAGAACTGGCAAGATTTTAGAATTAGCCAAATACATTAAAAGCAGCTACTATAATTGTAAACAAAGAGTACAGACATGAGAGAAATAAGACAGAGCACGCTGCTAGAAAAGAGGGGAAAAGGACAATGTTCAAGGGTTTACAAGAGAGGGGACAATAACTAAGTGTCAACACAGCAGAACACTAGCCTTTAACAACAACCAATGCAGGCACCAGCTGGTACACAGAGAAAGCACAGGGACTGCTGTAGTGGTTGACACATTGTGTCAACTTGGGAAGTTGAAGATTTGGCTGGATTAGCTGGGCAATTATTCCATGACCTGGGGCATGGGGGTCCTTCCCTAAGGCACTGGTGGGCCTCCCTAGAGTGACTCAGCACTTAGAGGATTACAGAAAGAGGACTGACGAAGAACGGCTTATTCCACTTCCTCAGAGGAACTTCAGTCTTCCTAGTCACTCTGGACCCATCTCGGCTTCCAGTGCACTCTTGGGCCTCTGCCTTGGATCCTTCAGCTTTGTCACAGACTCACCAGCCTTCCATCCCTTCTATCGCAGACCCACTGGCCTCCTGATACAGACTTGCAGGGAACACTGCAGTGAGCTCCAGATCTTGGACTGAATCCTTCAGTTCCTGGTGTGCAGACGCCCTCTGTACGCTTCCTCGTCTGATGCTGCAATCTTGTACTTTCTTGTACATTTGCACATCTTGTGCTATAGCTGTTCCTTGTATTTTATCTGTTCCTCTAGTAAAGCCCTGACTGACACAATAGCAGATTAGAAACAATGGTGGGACGATTAAAGCTAGGGAAACCTGTATGCAGATCATATAAGAAAGGCAGCATCTGCACAGAAGTGTGGAGGCTTTTCTGCCTGTCACTATTCCCTAAACATGTAACGTAACAACTCTGATCCACATTTACATTGTACATATGCATCCCGTATATAAGCATCCTGAGGCACCTCAAGATGATTTAGATGATGTACGCAGATGATATTTAAATGCACCACCATGTTACCAAGGGGCCGTGCGCCCCATCCTGGAACCACCCCGTGGATACCAGGGTCATGTGCATTGCCTTTCATCAGAAGACCCACGTGCACCGTGACTTGCTCTGAAGCCTATTAGAGATGTCATGCCCTGGGGACAGGCAGGAGGGCAGGGTATACACAACAAAGCAGAGCTCCATCTGACTGTGGTGCTGACGTGATGTTTACCAGAAAGCCTCTTCACTACCTCCTCCAGACTTGAGAGTGGGAAAAATCACTATAGTTAAACCAAAGAGCAGAAGATTCTGTCTCTACTGCTTCCGGAGGCAAAAAAGAGGGTAGTCTCACACCCTCAGAGACTTGGATTTTGCTCTTTTTGGCCCCAGAAGCTCTAATGAGAAAACAACGGGATCTATAAGCACATTCTAAACCCAGTTTTCTAGAATAATCATGGTCTAAGCTGACACAGGTAACAAACTAACACTGAAAACAGGACACAAACAACCGAGCCCTACTACACATATCCCACTCCTAGGATGCGATCAAGTCCTGGGTGCATGGCGCACGCATATGGGCTCGGGGCCAGGTCCTCCTGAGCTCCTCCTGCTTCTAGGATGGACCTGGAGCACCAGGCTCCCCCAGGGCACACACTGGGTGTCCTAGCCACAGCTGGGGGAGGAGATGAGACACAAACCTTCCCAATGTCCTGTAGCGTCGCCAGCTCTAGAATCTGGGAGAGAACGTCCAAGGCTGAGCGCAGGAACCCCCCAAACTTTTCAGTGCTGTTCTGAAGATCCAAGGTGACCTTGGCAAGGTGGAAGGAGAGAGCACACGGTTACTGGCACCGCCGTGGTCTGGTTATCTACAACAAAGACACAAACGCCGTGGGCTGCAGCGAGGTGGTTCTGCCACACAGCTCAAACACCCCCAAGCACTCCCCACTTGCAGTGACTCTGGCCCCTTGCTTGCTTTGGACACTGTGAAAATACAGGGGAAATGTTCCAGACAGCTACACAAGAAGGGTTATCTTTCAAGTTATGCTGACATTATAGAAAGAAACAATTCCTAACTTATGACAAAATGAGAAAAAACTGTCAAGTGTACTTTACACCAGTATGTGGTAAGGTAAACACAAAGTCCTCCTCACATCCTTTGGGATCCCTAGAAGCCATTACCAATTTTAGATAGTCTTTCAGTCCGGCTGCCCAAAACATTCAGTCAGTCTTAGGACATCCTGAGTTTCTAAAGGACTCAGCTTAATTATATAGCAATTCCCCTATTCTACAGACTCAAAGCACGGATAGGACAACACATACTGTCGAAGAGTAAGGGGAGACCGCCTATGAGTGTAAGGACAACCATCACAGTACCAAGGGAAGAATGTGCCTGTGGGCACACATCTGACAATCTGGGAAGACAGGAGAACTGGACACACAGCATGCAAACAAAAGGGATCTGAGTCACCCTAGTGTACCACTGACAGCCCAGGGGAGACGCTGGAGATAGATGCTAGGATGATGTCATATGGGGAGCAGGAACCCAGGGAGAAAGGGATCCCTCCGAGTAGCACAGAGAAGAGGAAGAGGAGAGGAGTCATGGAGTTCTGGATGGTGCATGGCACCCAGGAAGTCTCTTGTCTCCAATCTCAGGAAGGGACACAATGACAAGGCAGCAATGCGGAAGCATGGGAAAAGGCTCAAATTAAAGACAGCATGCAGGGCTGGCGAGATAGCTCAGTGGACTAAGCACCTGCTCAGGCAAGTGCAGGGACCTGGGTTTGATCCCCAGCACCACATGCCATGTTGGTGCCCCCCTCAGGTACGCTGAGCTGGCCACTGAAACCAGGCGTGGTGGTGCATGCCTGTAATCCCAGCGCTGGAGAAGCTGAAAACAGCAGGGTCACTATGAGTCCGAGTTGCATAGTGAGACCCTGTATCAAATACATTAATAATAATGATAAAAATGTAATAATAATTATGAAGATGGTGTGAGTGGAAATCTAGGGAAAAGCAGCTCTTCCCATAGAGCACTGCAACATGCCCGCCTCTATTTTGGGGTTGGCAGGAGGAACAGGCTCAAAACATGGGTCTAAATTTTTCATAAAGTTGTGGCTGAAGTTTTGCTTTTTAAAATTATCAGTATCCTTCAGAAAAGAAACCATATAAGGTTTACAAAAGGTTTCCTCCTCCAAAATGAGATGTCATCCATTAGTACAAAAGAAAAGAAGTGCTTGCAGATCTATCTACCAAGAGCTGTAGGAATGCTATGCAAAATAACCTTTCAAGTTCCCAAGTGCTGCATTGATAATGAAGGATGTTTTAAACATGGCAACTTAACATCTTCAATACCAGTGCTCCCTAGGTCAACCTGTAAGTGAAATGTGATCCCAGGAACTATTCCCTGGCTTTCCTGGAGTCACACTAGCCTGCTGTAGTGTTCACATGCAAAAACAGGACTATAGAAAAAAATTTTACAAAGTGAGGATACTGATCTCAAAAATCCACCATGAAGCTATCTATGATTAGCTTTTAAAGACGAACAGACTGATGGAACAAAATAAGTGAAGCTACAGAACCATGAGCTAATAGTTGATATTCGATAAAACTAGAATTTTAAAACAATCAGTACACAGAAATGTATTATTCGGCCAACAGTGTTGGAGACCACCAATTAAGCATTTAGGAAAAACTTAGACCCAAACTGTAGGTCTGACAAACTGTAGTTAATGGAAAACAATGAATAAAAGAACTGTGAAATCTATCTACAACCCAAAGAAGGCACTCGAGCAGCTGCTGGCCCCCCAAGGCCCATGGGCCCAGCTGGCTCGGGAGCCCCACACCCACAGGGACTGCCCCAGCAAGGGGGGCTACCAGGCCGTAGGTCTGAGGCAGGCCCCTGGTTGCTAAGCACCTGCCCTCTCCCGGGGGTCTCCAGTCTGGGCACCGGGGCACCTTCACCAGCCTACCTCCCCACGACCTAGCTACGTATTCCAGGTGGCATGAGGTGAGCCTCAGCTGTGAGGCCAGCCAGGTGCTAAGTCCCAGTACCCCTTGGGAGACTCTAAAAGCAGGTTGGCCCATGAAGGCCTGGATACAGTGCCAAAAACCACAGATGATTTCTCTCTCAGGATCATTTCATACTTGCACAGCTGTCATAAAGCAAGCTGAAAGACAAACCTGAGAAACCAATTATAACATATACCTCAAAAGGGAGCCAGGAGTGGCAGCACACAATTGTCACCCCAGGTACATGAGAGGCTGAGGCAAGAGGATCTCAAGTTTAAAGCCAGCCCAGGCAACTTAAAGAGAGCCTATTTCAAAAATAAAAAGCAGTGGAGATGTAGCTCAGGTGCTCAGTGGCTTGAGGCCCTGAGTTCAATCCCCAGTACAGCAAAGGAGTGGGGGACTAACGTATTTATAGATACGTGTGCATACACAAGCATAAACACCCCTGAATCATCAGAAAAACACCAGCCATCCCCTAGGCCCATGTAATTAGCATGCATATTTAGAACACAGCAGAGGCCAATACCTTGTAGTTGGCGTGAGTAGCCTTCAGGACGTCATGCAACTTGAGGTATGAGGGAAGATGATAGAAACTCCCCAGTGATGAGGACTTACTGGTTGTGACTGGCCCTGAGGTATCAGATTGTCGGGAAACTTTAAAAATACATAAAAAATGAACTTTTAGATACATGAAAAATTTACCAAGTTTAAAACCTAAATACTGAATTTTAAAAACATCCTGGGACAAATTAAAACCTCTCCTCACTTTTGTTTGACTAGAAGTAATGAGAAGCACAAGTAGAACCTAAGCCTTAAAAATGTACAAAAGACAGTAAAGCAATGGCTATGCAATGCAGCTCTGTGTTGTCTCAGGGGCTCAGCTGCCTGGTAAGGCAGGGACCACCAATCCAGACCTCAGGGCCTAGCACTTAGAGGAGGAGGAGGAACACAAGGCTGACAGCCAGCAGTGTAGCCACGGCATCATGCGGCTACACAGAGCAACAGGCGCACATCCTGGGACCTGTACAAGGTTCATGTGATGTTATAGTGCTCAGCACAACATAGTTAGTCTACTCCAGTTTTAAAGACTTCTGATTTAGGGTGCTTAGTTTCTTTACCTCCTCAAAAGATGCTTAGTTTCATAATGATAAATTTGTAAAGAATGACTCTTTTAGGGGCAGCGAGATGGCTCAGCGGACTAAGTGCCTACTTGGCAAGTACAGGGACCAGGGCCGGATTCTGTGGGCTTGCATGCTGCACTGGCACAGGCCTGGCCCCAGGGGCACGCTGAGCTGAGACAGAGTCTGGGCATGGTGGCGCACGCCTATAATTCCAGCACTGGGGAGGCTGAAAACAGGAGGATCATTATGAGTCACAGCTGCATGGTGAGACCCTGTACTAAATACATAAATAATGGGGAAAAAAAAAAGAATGAATCTTTTAAACAGGTAAATCTTCCTGCTATGTTTCAGGGCCTTAGAAAGCAGCCCCTTTTAAGAAGCCTTCATTGGTTGGTCAAAGAATAGAAAACTTCATTTAAAGAAGGAGGAAGGAGTCCAAGAGCCTGCTGCACAGCATGGCAGCCACAACTAACAACACTGTGCCTGGTATCTGACAGTGGTCTAGAGGCCTCGCTGTAAGTGGATTTAATCAGCTCCTCACGCTGCACACTGAGTCCCATGAGGTCCTGGGGTGAGGCTCGGGAGAACCTTCCAGCATCTCCACCAAGAGCAGGACAGTCAGGACTGGCAGCTCTAGGGCCCTCCATTCTCCTGTCTCCCAGGTAAAGAAGCCACTCACGCAGCTGTGACTTTCTGGGCCTCCCCCCACCCCCCCACTGTCAACCTTGAGCTCTTGCAAATGCAGTGTCCATGCCCTACTTCAGGACCCTTAGTCAGTGTGCTCTCTCCACGTCCACACTGCCCCTTACTAAAAATCAAGAGTGGCTACAGCAGTGCCTCTGCTGGAAGGATGAAAAGCAGTACGAAACATGGATGAAGGGAGCCCTTGCCAGGCTTCCAGAGACGGGCGAGATATCTGAGAGCACACCCTGGGAAACCACCTCTGACCTGAGTGCCGTGACAGGACTGCCACAGAGAACCACACTGGCCCACTGACCATGTCAAGGGCAGAAGCTTAGGTCCTACACATGTCCAGAACAGCCCTCCCAATGCCACTGCCTACCTGCACTCGCCTCACTGGCCTTTTTCGGGCTCAGTGGCACAGAAGCTTGTTCTCCGGGTTCTTTTTCCTTGCCCTTGCGCCGGATGGGACTTAGTGAAGGGGGGTTTGTCAGAGAAGGCAAAGCTGCCTGAAGCAGAAAACAAAACAGGACTAAGTACAACCCACACAGAGATTAAAAAATGAGAAGTATCACATGCAGTTTTACTTTGCACTGAAGGACACCAAGTTAGACATTCATTTTAACCCCTATTTATAGAACCCAAACAGTGTACCCCAGACCATCCACTTCTAGTCCCACAAAAATCATAGGTGGCAAGAATGGCCTAGAGCTTCCTCATAGGTACACAGGAATGGCTGGCAACAAAGGGCCCTCAAGGAACTGGGAGGCCAAGCCACCGGAGTCCCCATCCTTCCCATGACAGGGCATCAGGCATTTACACCGGGCCATGGTATAAGCAGCCACATACTTTCCAAGTTTGAAGATAAAGTGACTCGCTAGGGTCACAGCCAAGAAGCAACCAGCCCCCATGAATCCACGCAGCCTGCGTTTCCCAGTCCCAGGAGAGAACACAAAGCATGCAGACAGCGGCAGCAGACATGAGCCAGAATGAGGAAGACAGGCCCAGGGGCTCCAAGTCCAGCTCTGCTGCTCACACCCTCCCGGACCTCAGCAAAGTGCCCGCTCAGCATCTGGACCCATAGCTCTGTGCAAACCAAGCCCGCAAACACTGGCAGCTGGAGATGACAAGGTCACGATGGGACAGTGCTCTTGTAACACAGGCCCTTGCCACAAACAGGGTGTGTCAGCACCTGGACCACAGACTTCTTGGCTATAAAACCAGGAGAACTAAGTTTCTGTTGTCTGAAGCTCCCCAGCATTTGCGAGGCACTGACCTCACACCTCTGAGCCTATTCTGTAAAGATGTATCAGGGGACAGATGGCTGCAGTCTGAAGAACAGACTGCAGAGAGCAGGGAGGGGCTGCAGAGGGCAGGTCACAGGGCCACCACAGGAGTGTCCAGAAGAGCCACAGCCAGAAAAGGAAAGCAGGTCAGTTCTACCTAGAGCTGAAACAGCCACAGCATACAGAGCTTCCTGTGGGTTCTAAAACTGACCGTTTGCCCAATTCTGTAGCATACTTTAAAAATGAATCATACACTTGAACTGCATGGCATATGAATTATTTCAATAATGCTATTTCAAAAAAAGCTAGGCATGATGGTGTAGGCCTAGAATCCCAGCACTCCGGGAGACTAAGACAGGACGATCACAAGTTAGAGCGCAGACTAGGCATTCATCAAGCTAGAAACGGGAGTCATCACAGGTCTCACGTTGTATGACCTGGCTCTCACTTCCCTATTAAATACCTTCCAAAAATACAACTCCACTGCTATGTACATGCACATCTATGTAAAATGTCCTGTCTGTCTACAATTTAGTGCCTTGGTAAGACTCTTTCAAAATAAAACCTAACAATGATGTACTCAGATCTTGGGCTCAAATCCTACTTCTGCAAAGTTCAATTCATCAGGCCAACGCAGTGGTCCAAATGAGACCATCAGTCTGTACAGAACGGCACCAAATGGAGAGAAAAAGAACCTGCAGTGATGGCGTGTGTCCAAGAAGAGTAAGAAGGAGGAGCTGTGCGGCCTTGGGCTCCAGCTAGAGAGACACCAGGCCGCAAGCCAGGCAAAAATGGGCGCAGGGAACGAGGAGGAGCTCAGTGAGGACCAGTACGCGAGACTGACACAACTGGGAAGGAGCCACACCAGTGCTGTGTGGCTGCTGGCTATGCTGGACTGTAGCTCATGGCAGGACTAGGTTTCCTGGTGCTCAGACACTGAACGCGTGCAGCCCTGACCCTGCGCTGAGCGTCTCTGTCCAGTCCTGGAGCCACGGCCTACACAGCTGTCTACACTTGAAGTAAATGACAAGTTTCTAAGACCCCTGGCCACATTTCAAGAGCTCCAGAGCTCCACGTGGCTGCTATCCTGACTGAGGTGGACATAGCACAATTCCATGATGGCACAGAACCCCACTGGACAAGGCTGGCTCTCAGAGAAAAAGCAGAGAAGGCCTGAGGTGAGAAGGAAAGGCTGACCAGGGCAGGGCTGAGGAGCAGTAGGGAATCAGAGGAGACACCAGCCCCAGGCAGCAAACTGAAGAGCAAATTCAGGCCAGCAGAGACAGGGTGTGGGAAGGTGTCACAGCATGGACCAAAACGGTCCTCTAAAGACCATTGTTCCTTGCCGGCCCCACTCTCAGGGCGTGCTGAAATGGTGACTGAGACTGGGCATGGTGGCATGCGCCTGTAATCCCGGCATTTGGGAGGCTGAAAACAGGAGGCTCACAAGTCTGATCTGTGTAGTGAGATCCTGTAGACTCTGTACTAAATACATGAAAGAAAGAAAGAAAGAAAGAAAGAAAGAAAGAAAGAAAGAAAGAAAGAAAAAAGAAAAGAAAAGAAGAGAAAAGAAAAGAATAGAGAAAAAGGAAAAGAAGGGGCCTGGGGAGATGGCTCAGTGGAGTAAGCACTTCCCGGGCAAGTGCAAGGGCCTGAGTTCAATCCCCAGTTCCACAAAGAAAAAAAAGAAAGAAAGAAAAGACCATGCACAGAAGGCTTGGGCCCAAGCGAGTGGTCCTGGCATATACATGTGTGCATGATGGTGTGTGTGTATATAGGCTGGGACTGCCTCAGATAGCACCTGAAAGAGAAAAGGAAGTTACATGGGAACAATTTAAAAACAGAAAGCACATGGGGCTGGTGAGATGGCTCAGTGGTCTAGAGCACCTACTTAGAACAAGCTTAGCAAAGCACAGGGACCACGGTTCAATCCCCTAGCGCCACATGCCAGCCAGCCCCGCCCCCTGGTGGGCTGAGCTGGCCACACACACATAAATAAATAAATAAATAAATAAAACTTTAAAAAAAATAAATTAATTAAAAAAAAAAAACAGAAAGCACAGGCAGAGAACAAGCAGGTGAAGTGGACCGGTCGACCTTAAGTGCACTGTACGAGTAAGCACCATCACAGAGTGAGGCATGGTCCCATCAGAGACAACAGCACATTCCTAGAGATCACACCCCTGGCATGACCAGGCCTTATTTCCACTTTCAGTGCTACGTTCACCCACAGAACAGTGGTAAGGAAGGGATGCCTGCTAAATGAGGTGCCCCAGAACCCAGACCTCAGCCCTGACAAAGCTCTCACCTTGATCGCTGGTCCAGGAGCCACGTCATCCAGGACATGGGCACAGATGTTGATCACCTTCAGCAGGTGGGAAAAGAGCTGCTCCACCATGGGCACCAGGGTCCGGTCCCCCAGGGCAGGCCACACCTCTTCCTGTCTGGTAGCTACAGGGTTGGCTTCTTCTTCAGAGCTCCATGAACTTCGCAGAGATTTGGGGGCACTAGCTGTGACACAGGCAGACACATTACCCCCACCTCCACAGGTGGGAAACCTAACTGATGGGGGGACATAAGTCACTAGGTCCCCTCTATGTTGAGCGTTTACAGGATTTCTGGACCTCAAGCTCAGACACATTAATCTTAGCATCAAACTGACCCTTCCAATCTACATTGCCAATTTCTACGAATGTCACCATCACGCACTGGTCTAAGACATGGCTGATCCTCCCAACTGACGCTCTTCCAGTCTCCCAGCCTTTTCCCTCCAGCCCCAAAACTGCTCTCAGGACTGGAACTTCCATGCTAACCGCCAGCCCTCATCAGCAGTTCACTGCTCTTTGTCAAGCAAACATTTTAACAACCTTCATGAAACTGGCCGACACAGCCCGGTTCCCTAAGAACAAACACTGAACCTACCCCCATTTAATTTCAAAGGACGCTGCTCCCCTTGATGGCCACATTTTCAACTGTCATCCCATCTTTAGGTGACACCCATAATGACTTTCACGCCCCAATGGCACATGGCAACTCACATCTCCATGCTTTTGCACCTGCCAACCACACCTAGAGGGCTCTTTCCCAGCAGGGCACGCCACTGCCCACACACGGTATGCAGCTGTCCTGCGCTGCCACAACCCCTGCCAATCTATAGCCAATGTGAGACTAGACCCTGCAGGGTACGCCTCCTTCTAGGCCCTGTGACAGAGTATGACACAGACAGGGCTTGTACTGAAATAGCCCTCAGGACTCAGCTACTCTTGAAGGAAGCAGCTACCCCTGGTGACAACTCAGAATGCATCCCCATGTGCTTGCCACCACCATCCTCATGAGGAAATCATCCCAGCACAAAGTACCTGCAAGCAAGTTGCCTGCCAAGATCAAGGCATCTTGATGGGCAGAGATGTCCAGCGGAAACCAAGCCGAGGAGAGCAGGGTAAGAATCACAGTGGCCATCCCAATGGTGCAGCTTTTCCTGGACTCAGTGGGAATACTCAGCGGGGGTGCTCTGGAAGCAGAAACCTGACAGTCACACTAAGGAAGGGCCAAGGAACAGCCTGTCCTTTGCAGAGCCGCAGGAGAAAGGCATGTGAGGAGATACTCTACAGCTCAGAAACTCATCTCACTATTTGTAGCCAGTTAACACATAGCTCTGTAAAAATCACTTGGGAAATAAAATAGTAGAACTGAAAAATATCCTGGAGCCACAAATTCATTGTGGTATATCCTTAACTTTCTTTGTATTTCGATTTAGCAAATATTACTCTACTGCCAAAAGCTGCTCAACTCTTGTGCTAGCCCGATGCAAAGTTGTATTTGCTTAATCTTAGCAGAAAAGGGGACCAGGAATAAGCGCCTGCCTGGCAAGCACAGGGTTCTGAGTTCCATCTTCAGTACCGCCAAAAAAAAAAAAAAAAAAAAAAAAAAAAAAAAAAGAAAATCTTTGCAAAAGAAAGCAAGCAAACATTCTAGGCCAAGGACACATGAGCCAATGTTAGCTGGCCATACACTGACACACAAGACTCCTGCAGGTCCACTTTTAAGTGGGAAGTGAATCAGCCAAACACTTTTTATTCACCAATGCACACAAGAAGGATTACTTCTCAGTGCTGTAGAAGAGGTAAACTGCGTCCCAGCACCTCCCAGGCCATTTGCAGAAGGAAAACTTTTTAAGTAAAAACTGTGAATGGCAATTCAATAGATGCTGGAATCTAGTCCTATATAGTTCCTCACAACTCTAAACACTAGGTCACACTTGATTTTTTGTACACAGTAATTTTAGAAAAAAGTCAATTAGAAAAGTTTCTACTAGCTTATGAAAACTCTCTTAGCCCCACAGATCGTACCCAAATCCCCACAGATACTTGGGAGCCTGAGGCGCTCATCAGCCTTTCCCCACAGTCCTCTTCCCAGTTTTCACACCTAATAGGGCAGAAGCAAGTACTGCCAGACACTTTTTCCATAAGGCCAAATTGACAAAGGGAATAAAAAGAAAGCATAAATGGATCCCAGTAATCACATGAGTACTGCACCCATGCAGACAGACACAGACTGAGGATACATACCCACAATGCCAGCCTAAGCTCCACACACAAACTGGAAAGGTGGCCGAAAGAAGACACAAAGCTTCGCAGCATCCAAACTACGGAAGAAGGGAATACGAAGTCACTACCAAATACCAACACTGAAGATTTTCATGAGTATGTGTGACTTTACTCATTGCAAAAAGAGTTCTTTACTATTCCTTGGAATGAGCCAAGGTTCTGTGGACAAAAGCACAGTTCCTGAGCACGTGTGCAGAGTAACAACTGGGACACAGCATTTCCCACACGATCTCCCGTCCCCAGACCACGTGGGCGCCAGGGACACAGCCTCCATCAGCCCAGCCTGAAGGACTTACCGTGAGTGCACGTGTGGTGGCCGTGATCAGCTCATGAGAAACAGTGGCAATAACTCTTGACAGGTTATTTTCCATGGTGACATCTGTTATGCTTGGTAGTAAACTATACCCTCTATAGATTCTATAAGAAAAATAGAGATACGTAACACTCTTTCAAATCATATGACATTTTTCAAAATCAGAAGGCAATGTAAAGTTTCAGATGGAAGGCTAGAAGGAGGGCAGTGTTGGCTTTTAAAGAGAGACTAGAAATAATTTTGGTGCTTATTTGGGGAGGAAGGCTGAATGCCTCCTCTTCCTCCCTGGCACCACTCCCTGTAGCACGCGCTATGCTATCCTTACAGCCTGCTGCCAGGACACAGTCTTCTGCACCTGAAGCCACCGACTCCCACAAAAAAAAAAAATCCTTTTCTTTCTAATGTATTTAGTGTAGGGTCTTCAGGGTCTCACTGCACAGATCGGACTCGTAGTGATTCTCCTGTTTTCAGCCTCCCAAGCGCTGGGATTACAGGCGCACACCACCACGTCTAGTCGCAGTTGTGGTCTCAGTGTGCCCCAGGGGCAGGGCTGGCAAGGCACACTGGGGATCAAACCCTGGTCCCTGTGCCTGCCTAAGCAGGTGCTTTATTCCACTAAGCTATATGGGCCAGGGAAATAGCTCAGCAGCATAAGCGCCTGCCTTGCAAGCACAAGGTCTTGAGTTCGATCCCCTGATGCTGGGAAAAAACAAGACAAAACAAAAAATCAAAATCCCTTTCTCCACAACCAAGATCCTAAGGGTCTCTTCTAGTAGGTGAATTGTGTCACATATCGATTTCTACCCTGATAAATTCTAAGGGTCTTAACATAGAGAGATCAACAAAACTGTGGAACTCCTGGAAGATCTGATTTATCATCTCCCCACCAGCTCTAACAAAGCAGAATGAATGGTGGGAAACACAGAGGCACAACTCGTAACTGTATCTACCTCCAGGAAAGCACAGCTAAGTGACAAGAGCCAGCAGAAGTGCACAACCAGACTTTCAACGGCGGAGTCAGGAAGCAGTTGCAATGCAACACTAGACTCATCTCTGTGGGCAGCTGGACTCATTTCCAAAGTGGCATTAGCAGTATCAGTTCACCTTAGGGTTATCGAATTCCTGATCACGATTCTCTTGTACACACTCCTTATCTTACAGGAATATTTGTGCCAGATCTTTTCAAAGGAAATAGCAGCTCAGAGGTTAAACAAAGTAGTCTCTGAGGGAAAATATTAAGAAAACCTAGAAATTAGTCCCATGTGTGATTTTTAAAAGTGGTCCTTATGGAGAAAGATAAAATTTATTTAGGAATACTGACTGCAGGGCCAGGGATATGGCTCAGTGGCACAAGCACTTGCCTGGCAAATATAATTTGATTCCTGATAGCAACAACAACAAAAAATACTGACCGCAAAATTTGAAAAGCTGAGTTCTAAATTCAGGACAAGACTATCCAGTGATTAATAAAGCTTAAAAGTCATTTAGTCAAGATCTTAGGGGAAAAAAAAAAATGCCAGTTAGCAGAGAGTATCATGTAACTTTTTTACATAACACTGAAAACATCACAGTCTCCTTGTCATTTCTTTTTGTATTTATTTAATACCAAGTATTGCTATGCAGCTTAGACCCAGTGATCCTCCTGTCTCAGCCTCCCCAGTGCTCGGATGACAGGTATGCACAACCATGCCCGGTTTTGGTGGCCAGCTTGGCACATGTCCGGCATGGCATACAGTACCAAGCATCAAACCTGGGTCCTTGCCTTTGCCACACAAGCAATTAGCCTGCCGAGCTATCTCCCCAGCCCTCATTATCATTTCTGTTGTGTTCTCTGCACACTAATTTTCTGAAGAAACCTGCACCATCACAAAGGCATGTGCTCCTGGGAGAAAAAGAGGCCACACTCCATGCTCTCACCACACGCTGGCACCACTAGCCAGTCAGTATGACCAATGGGATTACAGAGAGTGCTTCCTCTTCACAAGGGACAGTGCTCAGGGGACAAATCTCCAGATTATGCAGGAGAGCCACATACACAAAAATCTAGCTGGCAGTCTAAGGAATGCAATGTGTGACACAGTCACCATGGCATGGCTGCAGCTGGGCTTAAGCACAGAGGTGACAGCGTGTCTATCCAAGCCAGGGAATAGGGCCTGCTCAAACCTGCCATGGAAGTGGGGTTGGGGTGTGTGCCTAGGAAGGAACTGGGCCCCCGGGGAATGCATACCTGGTGATGGTGCTGACCGAGAAGTGCGAGGGAGGCTGCGTCTCATGCATGAGGAGCTTCAGGTGAACACTGCTCTGGTCTCTTGCCACAGCCACTACTGGATCAGCCTGTCCTTGGTCACACTTATAAAACAGCTTTGGGACAAGCCTACACGAGAGGAAGGCGAGTTTACTGGGAGCTACGTTCGCCTCACCCTCACTCTCTCCTCCCAGGATGGCCAGCCTGAGCCTCTGGGCCATAGCAGCAGCAGCAGCAGCTCTGCAGGGAGCATCCTGGCAGGAGAGCAGAGGACAGGGCTGGTTCAGTTTCTTTTTGGTGCTCTCTACATTTCAAAATGCTGGCAGCTGAAATATTACAACTTGGTTTTTTTTGTCATTTTAGTAAAGAACTTTTTCAGAAGACTTAAGAGTGGAGTGGCTGACAATGAACTCACACTCGGGAGTGCTTCCTGCTGCCGCCCACTCCATGCCCACCCTCACACTGCTCACACTTCAGCCAAGCGGGCCCACGAGGACAGGAAGCACAAGTAAGTACCTCACCAATGACGCCGCAGCAACGTGCCGCACACGGGGGTCTTCGTCCCCCAGCAGGGAGATGACAACATTACTAAGCACTCGCTCTTGCAGTTTTAAAAACTTTAGAGAGAAGGATACTACAAGTAAGCAATCTCTGCATTTGACTATAGATAAAATATTCTGGCAAGATCAACATGATTCATTTTAAATTAATCACAATTCGCATAAGGTAAAGCGTGAAGCCTAACAATACAAGGACATTCCGAGAAATTCTGCCCCACTGGGCGCCCTGCACCCCCAGCCCACCCCCACCTGGGTCCAGGGCAGTAGGGACCGTTTCCAAAAGTAACCGCTTACCCCTGTGTAATGATGAGCACCTCTGTGCAAGCTCTCTGCCTTTGCCTCCAAAAAGCTCACCAGCCTGAAAAAAGAACCGTCAACAGAGAAGTGACTCAGTCACCCAGCACACCTTTGCAGCCAACGGTGCTCTGGAGGCTGAGGCAGCACTTCTCAAAACGAGAGAAAGACCGATGGGCTTCAACAGATTTGCATTCCGCTCCCAAGTCCAACACCAGCGAGACAGAACTGAGGACATGGCTCTTCTGCAAAGCTTTAGCAAGAGGGGCCTAGAAAGAAGCAATCTCTGTGCTCAAGTACAGGTAAAAGATTTCAGGATGGTCAGCACGGTTAGTGCTGCGAGAGCCCATGGAGCTGCCCCGTGCCTGCTGTGGGTGAGCTCTCTGCAGAAGCCCCCACTCGATGGCTGGCTCAGTGTCCTCACAGCAGGCTGGAGGCGAGAACCACTCTTGACTTGAAGGTGTGCCAAGTGGGGAAGGAACTAACCCACAAGGCTTCTGGTTTCCTTGGGCTGTGCCTGGTGGAGTATGACTATAATCCCAGCACTCAGGAAGCTGAGGCAGGAGGATTGCTGTCACTTTGAGGTTAACCCGGGCTACAATTGAGTTCAAGGCCAGCCTAAACTGAATAGTGAGACTCTTGTCTCAAAAAAGACAAACAAAACAAAAATTTAAAAAAATTGCAACAAAACATGATCCAGTCACCTCACACTTAAATTCCGAATAACAGTGATTCCATACATTTTTTTTTTTAATCCTTACAGGTACACACCCCTAACCCTAGCACTCAGCAGGCTGAGGCAGGAAGATTGCCAGAAATTCAAGACCAGCCTGGGCTACATAGTTAATTCAAAGCCAACCTCAACTACATGAGACCCTGCCTTAAAAAAACCTAAAAAACAAACAAAAATAGTAAATTGATAAAGGCTGTATTTTTTAAAAAGTTTAAGACAGGAGCTAGGACTATAGCTCAGTGATAGAGTACTTGCCTACTACGTACTAGGCCCTGGGTTCTATGCCTACATGAGAAAAATATAAAAATAAAAAGCTTCTTTTAAAGCTTAAGACATTATGCCTAAGATGTTTGATATTCAGACAGATAGTGAGGTTAAGCTTAACAGCCTAGATTGTATGGTAATAACAATAAGCTTCTCACCTGGAGGGTTAACAACCTAAGTTTGCAGACCAAAATTAGAGAAAAAGGAGGGCCGTAGGGAAAGCCAACATTTTGGCCGTAGCCTTCCAAGGTCAATTAAGACTCAGGACATATGAGAACTTGTACTATAACGTCATGTAACTCGGTAGTGTCCCAAATTTTCTGATCAAGGAGATTATGGGGCCAAAGAGGAAAGTGATAGATGATGTAGA
>NW_004524582.1:32031489-32040643 GCF_000260255.1 Octodon degus
TCTGTGTATTCAAAGTGGTTAGGATAGATGTATAGTTACATTCTCTTAATGAATAGAGGGATTTGTTCTAATAGTGTTTGTAAATAGGATATCATGTCCGCATCTTGTACAGCAATTAACCACTAGGAAGAATGTATGCAATGTGTTGATTATTGAAGCTGTCCTACCAATTTGGTTTGAAACTGTCTCATTGCTATTTGTTTCTCAATAAAATTATGGAAAAAATAAAGTTTAAGACAAAAGTGGAACAAAAAAGAATCTCTTTTATTCCCACCATCCAGAATACTTAAGATTGAGAAAAATCTATTTTTCTACCTCTTTATAAATTTTCCAGTTAGGCTAAAGGTCTGCAAAAATACTACAAAGAAGGGGGGAAATGCTAGGAAGGCAGAAACCATGTGCTATAGCTGAGCCAGTAGTGTCTGACAAGTAAGGGTGCCCCCATGCAATGCTGTCGCGTGACCAGGGCCACCTGGGCCGTCCAAGGGTCCGCTGGGCAGCCTAGCCACTCACCTGAAGTCCACCTCTGCCAGCGTCTCCAGGAGTTCTGTCCTCACCAGCCAGTAGGAGCTGTGCCTCAGGGCCAGGAGGTCCACCAGCAGCTGCAGCCCCAGGTCACTGTAGCTGCTGCTGCAGAGACTCATAGCACAGTGCTGCAAGCAGGTGGGGGGAGGTCAGTCCCTGGCAGTGCCCGGCATGCGACGACTGCAGTTTCTACACAGCGACAAGACACCGCGGGCTCTCAGAGGCACTCACACATCTGACCTCACCAAATTCAAGTCTACACATAAAGATGTTTCTTTTACCATCTCAATTCTGCCAATGTCACGGCTTTGTGTCTTAAACGATAGCAATCAATCTGTGATTTCAAAATCAAACTTGGTACCATACATAATTGGCTGCCTGGGAGACCATGCAACACGTCCCTAGCACCACCTTAAAACACCCATGGTCAGCGCAAAGGGCCCACCACAATGGAGCCCTGTGCTGTTCCAGGTCCTCTACTGCACAGGGAAAAGAAGGCTTGCTACTGTGGTGTGCCCCGAGCCTCTCTGCACACAGGGTACTGCCACACATGCCGCTACACAGGGGCGCCAACCAGCAGTGGGACTGGGCTGCCAACACACTCTGCCCAAGACCAGGCACATGTATAGGACCTGGCCTAAAACTGCAACTGGAAGGGCTGGCTAGAAAGCTCAGTGGACTAAAGCGCCTGCTTAGGCAGGCCTAGGGACCAGGGTTTGAAACCTGGCGTGCTGCGCCGGTCCCACTCCTAGGGCACTTGGAGATGGCGACTGAGACTGGCATAGTGGAGTGCGCCTGTAATTCCAGCACTTGGGAGGCTGAAAACGGGGATCACTACAAATCAGAGATGTGTAGTGAGACACTGTAGACCCTGTACTAAAATACATTTTTAAAATATATATCTGTATCTATATCTATATCTATCTGCAACTGGAGAAAATTACTATCAGGTCATGAAATTTTTAAAAGGAGAGATATTCCATAAATCTGAATTATAGTTCTTTTTTAGTTTTGATTTTTATTGGCTAATTTTTACTGTTGTTGACTGACTACTTGTGATTTCTGAGTTTGCTGGTAAGTAAAGTTTGCATCTGTTCTCATGTAAAGAACTGAGGCTCTTCCACTTAATATAAACAAAACAGGCTGATTAAATCCTTACAGCTCACTTTAATTCTTCAACTCTATGAGATACAGAGTACTCATATGGAGTACACTGGGAATATAGTATTTTCTTTAGATCCACAGATTTTACATTTAGTAACAGCAAGGTGTATTTCTAAATATCATTTTACTTTTATTTATTTATTTTTTTCAGTACTAAGATCAAATCCAGGGCTTTCACACTGAAGTATATCCCTAACCCTTTAAAAATATATTTTTTTCTTTTTAGTTTTTGAGACAGGGTCTTGCTAAGTCACTGAGATGCCCAGATTGGGTTCAAACTGCTTCAGCCTCCCAGAGTTGAGATTTCAAACAAGAACCACTACATCCGGCTATGAATATACCCTATAAGAGAAAGTGTATTTCAAACACGTATCTGAGAATTAAAGCTTAAAGTTTACTAAGCTTTGACTTTATTGGCAGGGTTTGTTTCCATTGCTGAGTGATGAATACATAGATATTAATGATTGCTTAATTAGAAAGGATGGGAGTATTTCATGCTGAGATCCACTTGTATCCTCACATTGGTAAAATGTCCTCTCATCAAAGAAATGGTTGAGATGAAAGTTTGTGCTCACCCTCACAGCTGTACAAGCCAACTTGCACGTCACAGAAGATTCATCTTTCAATGTTTTCTGGAGCAGAGGAATGCAGTCCGCTAGAGAAAACCTATTTCCTAAGCCAGAGAACAGGGAATAAACATCTTTACATATAATTAAGTTTGGGGATGGCATCTCCACACACATGGGTGAAAACTGGCCTTTACCTGTCAATGTCCTAATGGTGCCCAGCCAGTCCCCAACATGAAAACGAGATCTACTGAGGACAGAGGAGATGAGGGTCCCACAGAGAATGGCTGTAGCTCCTCGGACCTGTGGGTCTCCATGGTTGATATAGTTCAAGACGTCGGAGATATACTGCTCCTCTGTGGAGAGGAATTGCCCAGCCACTGTACAAATCTCTACCATCAACGTCCTAGCCTCAACATAAAAGCTTAGTTGTCAGAAAAAGTGTGAAGGGGTGCTTTCCAAACTTGAAATGGTGAGACTATAATAACCCTAAGTGCTAAAAATGTTGACGAGTTCAAGAATTCTAGATTGTTCATTTTGCTGATACTTCCTTAATCCAGGTTGTCTTGATTATTTCCAAGCTGTTGGACAATAATCAAAATTCTAAGATTCCATTTCAAAATAAAGATTAGCAAAACTTCAAAAAAATACACACTTACCTAATGTAAACTCAAAAGCAAAATGTGCCCTCTTACCCACAGAAAAACAGAAGGGAGAAAATAATTTCTACTTCACAATGATTGTAAGTACAGAGGCAGGGCTGCTGCCGCCCAGCAGTCTCCAGCAGTCCCCGCCAAACTCTATACATGGAAATCTGGCCTAGCCAAGCACGACTCGGCAACCTCGGTGACGTGACCTGTGCTACAGGGATAAACAGAGCGTGCATGGGAATGGCTCCGATCGTCCTAGATTTCTACTATTAGTCACACACATTTCAGTTACAAACACAGCATCTAATGGGAGTTCAGGAACCCAAGAACACTACTATTTATGTGTCTATGGAGAACTCCCACTGCGACCAAATGCATAAAGTAACTCCAAGTCTATATATTCTACTCTATTTTTTTTTCTTTTTTTCTTTTTTTGAGATAGGGTCTCACTATACAGTTCAGGCTGGCCTTGAGCTCACTTTGTAGCCCAGGCTGGTCTCAAACTCTCAACAATCCTGCTTTAGTTTCCAGAATGCTGAGATTACAGGCGTGCACCATCACACCTGGTTCCACACTACTCTAAAACTGAAATAGACTGAAGTATTTTTGAAAATAATGATTAAATCTGAGAGAAAGAAATGCACTCTGAACATACCAGGATATTCCATGGTGTCCAGAGGTACTTTATACAGTTTGCTGAAGAAAGACTCTGGATGCAGGGCCACAGCTGCCCCAACGCAGCTAAGGGCTAGGGCCTTCACACTGACCCGCACGTCCCTGTCCGGAACCAGCACTGCAAAGAAACCACAGGGCCAGCTTAGGTGTTTTTCCTTGACAAAATCAGACCCAATAAGCCACCTGCTTCTTTCATTTCCACCTCCCTCCATCAGTCAGCACAAAACCAAGCCCATCCCAACAGCAAGGGCCACAACACCTGATGTCTGAAACACCAAATACTTCATCAATCCTGTACCCGCCCTTCCATGCTTACCATTTTTTTCCCCAGTTAGCAAAAACGAAGCAGATAAAAGGCGGACACAATGGACCAGAGGAGCAGAATCATCATCAGTAGATTGTCCGATGTCACCTTTGATCCGGCAAGGCTGGAACACAGAGGCAGACACACACTCGTGCTAGTTCATGCGACAGACTGTTCAGAACAGCAACTATGCCAGGTGCAGAGAAGCGATGCCTGTGTCTGACAATGTAGAGGGACCCACAGCCACGCAGAGGCTGATGAGTCAGTGTCCACACAGACAGAGGACCGTGACAGGGACTGGCTCACAAGCAGGGAAGATACACAGGACCCAAGAGCAGAGAGCAGGCATTCAGAAAGACTCCTCAGGGAGGCAAGCCAGATGTAGTTTTCTATAGGTCAAACAGCAACCATTCAGCGAGGTAAGGTTTGCAGAAGCCCAAAGGTCAGAGAGAGCAGGCCTGTTTCAAGGCAGGTTTGGAAGGAGCTGTGAGGGATGGGGCGCAGACTGATGGGACTAAACCAGCGGTGGTAAGCCCTTTAGAGCTTTCAGTGAATAAACAGCCTGTTGCAGCATGCATGGCAGAGGTTCACTAAACTATGATACACAATCTAGCCCTCAGTGAAAACCTAAGCAGAAAGACAGTACATCTGCAAACCATAAGCCAAATAGATTCAAAATCATTCAGTGGAACAAGCAATGTGGCAAGGCTATGCACAAGTGAAAACTGGATGACCTGAGAAATCAGGAAAAGCACTCAGCACAAAGCAGGTATGTCACAAGGGTGAAGCCCAGACTCCCAAAGGAGGCAGAACCCATATACTCTGAAGGATCAGGGAGTCTCTGGAGAGGCATAAAAGGGAAGGCCCGAAGAGGTCTTCAGTATTTTAAGGGGAGATAAACAGGGCCAGTGATGGGAAACCAATAAACCAGGTTGCCAGATGCCAGTAATTTCAAACCCACAAATGAGCTCAGCAATCCAGAGCTGTCCTACCCCGAAGGAGCTCACCTTGTTCTCTTGATCACCTGGGTCAGCAGCTTCGTCTCTTGATACAAACTTATCTACACTGCTCTCGGAAGACTGCCTGCTGTGACCCACACTCTCCAATAAATGTGCTGGTTGAAGGGCTTCAAAAGCAGAAAAGTGAGATTAGGTGACAAATTTCAAAGGAAAACATGTATGCACGTGGACACAAAATCAACAGTAGCAAAGGACTTCAGGTCGGGAAAAAGGATGCTGACCATTCTCACCTGATACTTAAGACTCAGAAGACAAAGATATCAAAAGATGTATTCTTGGAAGGGAAAATCAAGTTGTTCAAGGTCAAAAAACCTTGCAGCACATCAGCTGGAGCCAACTTACCCAGGGAAGAGCTCCTGAAAGCCCCGGAAGCCTCGGCAGGAAGGCCACCTGACACAGCCTCGTCCTCCTCTGGGGGGTGGTCAGCCTGCATGCCTGAATAGTGGCTGTCGGCACCATCTAACACCTAGAGGAACCAATGGGGGCCGAGAGCGGCACAGAGTGCATTAGACACGTTGCACTCACTACACGTAGCACACAAATGCATGTGAGCACCTTCCAGTTTGTCAGCCCATGCTCCCTGCTAATTATGAAAACACTGATAGCTCCAAAACTTCCAAGGAATTTAATCTGAAACTTCTATTTTTTTTAGATAAAAATGAAAAGACCAAAGGAAAAATCTTTTCTAAGTAATTTTATAGTAAATTAGAGTAAGCAAGAGTAATTCCACAATCTGCGTTTTGTATCCTCTTAAAATCTTCTGTGTAATAAACCTGAAAAAACTGAGCAATGGACTCTCAAAGGACTAGCAAATTATTATTAAAATAATCTGATATAGCATCATTTTAAAGTTTATTCCCGGGGCCTGCAAAGTTCATCGGTCTAAAGCACCTGCTTAGGCAAGTGCCTAATGACTGCGGTTTGATCCCAGGAACCACATGCTGTGCACCAGCCCCGCCCCAGGGTGGGCTGAGCCAGCCACACACCAAAAAATAAAATAAAATTCATTCCTAATTCCTCATTTTTTTAAAAAAGCTACATGATCAAAAGCAAGCTATAAGACTTATCTTCTGCTCTTCCCTTTCAGAGGGTTTATCCCCAGAAAGCTTAGCTGGTCAATAGGATAAATTTAGTGAACATTTTCACCACAGTAATGAACATTATTGACCAGCTACCGTGTCCCACAGAACCACACACACCTACACAACATCTTTCACAGGGTGAAGGGGGAAAATGCAGCTCCAGAAACCCCTCCTGCCACTGGGTGTCTGCTGGGAGGCCCACCCAGCTGAGCTCTGCTAACTGCTCAACAGTATCTGCTGTCATCTGCCATGAATTTATCTGCTTGATGTGATTACCAGTGTGCCTGCCATCCTGCATGGGTGCATACACACACATTCACCAAGCAAGACCCTAAGGGGAAGACCTTCACTGTCAGCTTCATAAAAGCAAAAGTTTGGTTCTAAGGCCTTCGCTTCACCCTCCCCTTTTAAAACAATCTCAAAACATAACAGGTAGTTAAAGTTAATAAATAGTGATTTTTAGAAGTATATAATTCTTTATGCCTATTTTTAAAATATATTCTAATTTTTAAATGTTTTTTATCATATTCTGCAGGGACTTAAAGTTCAACATAACAATACTTGATGAAAAATACCTGTTCCATATTATGCCTAAGATGTTTGATATGCAGACAGATAGTGAGGTTAAGCTTAACAGCCTAAGTTATATGGTAATAACAATAAGCTGTCTTCTGGATGGTTAAAAACCTAAGTTTGCAGACTAAAATTAGAGAAAAAGGAGGGCCGTAGGGAAAGCCAACATTTTGGCCGTAGCCTTCCAAGGTCAATTAAGACTCAGGACATATGAGAACTTGTACTATAACGTCATGTAACTCGGTAGTGTCCCAAATTTTCTGATCAAGGAGATTATGGGGCCAAAGAGGAAAGTGATAGATGATGTAGAGTGTACCTAAGGAGAGTCACATGGAGAGAAAACACTCTCTCAGGCTTTCACAGAGAGCACAATGGCCAAGCAATGGCCGTGACTCATCCACATGGCTGACACTGACAAAGGTTCTACAATCTGAGGTATAGGATCTCAGGATAAATCCTGAGGGGATTTCACTGACCTTAGCAGACCCAAAAGCTACAACTCTTGTTGCATAGGTACTGCTTTACCTTGGTCTTAACCATCCAGCAGAAAAGTATAAAAACGAAGTATAAGAAGTAAAGCCATGCTGTTATGTTGAGCTGTAGGGGACTCAGGTCAACAATTTCTGACACTGCCAGTCAAGTGGAAGACCCAATACTATTATGGACTACTGGACTCTTTTAGAATATTTTGCTGAGTTTACACACCTATAATATTCAAATAACGGAACTTAACAAAAAAAGAGTATACAGATGAATGTCCATTTTGTATCTGTGTATTCAAAGTGGTTGGGATAGATATATAGTTACATTCTCTTAATGAATAGAGGAATTTGTTCTAATGGTGTTTGTAAATAGGATAGCATGTCCGCATCTTGTACAGCAATTAACCACTAGGAAGAATGTATGCAATGTGTTAATTATTGAAACTGTCCCATTGCTATTTCTCAATAAAATTATAGAAAAAAAACAAACAAACAAATAGTGATTATATAAAGGATACAGAAGGCTCCATGAAACACAAGGATGGTAGGCAGATTAGGAGAAGATGCTCAGTTCCCTACAGCCCTTGAGCCCAGAGCTCCCTACCACATCAAGCTGCTGTGACAGCACAAAGGCACAAGGACAGGGAGGGGACTGGCAAGGTGGAGCTAGTGCAGATTTTCTAATTTATTTCTGCACATTTTGGAAGTGGTTTGCACACTTTAAAATTTAGAAGCAAGTCAAGAAACAAACATACAGCATGTTCTTAAGAAAGTATGTTCAGTGTTTATCACAAAAAAGCAAGCCATGGCCAGTGAGATAGCTCAGAGATATAAGATCCTGCTTGGCAAGCTGAAGGACCTGGGTTTGATCCCTGGTACTGCAGGCTGTGCTGGTCCTGCACTGAGCCGTCACCAAAACTGGACATGGTGCTGCACACCTGTAATCCCAGAGCTGGGAAGGCTGAGACAGGAGGATCACTTAAGTCTGAGCCGCACAGCAAGATCCTGCACCAAATAAACAAACAAACATTTTTTTGTTTGTTTTAAAGCAAGTCTCGGGCCGGGGAGATGGCTCAGTAGGATAAGTGCTTGACTGGCAAATGCAAGGATCTGAGTTCAATCCCCAGTTCCACCAAAAAAATAAAATAAAATAAAATAAAATAAAGCAAGTCTCTTTTTTTCTTTGGTGGTACTGGAGATGGAACATTGAGCTGTAGCACTGAGATGCGGCCTCCTACCCTCAGCCTTTTTTTTGAGACAGGTACTCCCTAAACTGCTAAGCAGCCTAAGCTGGCTTCAAACTTGTGATCCTCCTACCTCAGCCTCCCAGAGCATCATACAACCTTTTTAAAGGGAAAACTGAGATATAAAACCAATTTCATTTGGGGGTATATGCCCAAAACAACTGAAGCAGGAAATATGCCTAATGCCTGTCAGCACAGATAGAAAAGAAATCATGAAAAACACAATGGAATCTTATTAAGCCATAAAGAATGCAAGCATGCTGTATGCAGGAAAACAGAGGAGTCTGGGACAACATACTAAATGAAATGAGTCAAAGAAATCATATTCTTTATATAAAAAAGCTAAATTATAAATAAATGGGTGAATAAAATGCAGGGAGATGGTAGGAAACAAGAGGCAAACTCTGGAAGATGGAGTCGGGGTCAAGGGGAAAGAGAAGACGGGATTAAAAGGACTGAAGATGACCAAGCTCTGGGGCACGTGTGTGCCGATTTCCCCAACAAACACCACTCTTCTCTACTGCAAACACACACTGATGAAATCTGGGTCTCAACAGCAGCAGTGTTCACTAGTTATAAGGTGCAATCAACCCAACTGTCCACTGACATATAAATGGATAAACAAAATATAACCCATACATAATGGAGTAGTATTCAGCCTTAAAACATGAAGAAATTTCTGAGGGCAAGGTGACACATGATTGTAATTCCAACTACTTAGGAGGCTGATGCAGCCTAAACAACTTGGCAAGACCTTATATCAAAATTAAAGGGCTGGAAGGGCTGGTGAGATGGCTCAGTGGTCTGGGACACCTGCTTGGGGCAAGCTTGGCAAAGCGCAGGGACTGCGGTTTGGTCCCCCAGCACCAC
>NW_004524582.1:32041278-32057128 GCF_000260255.1 Octodon degus
TAAAATAACTTTTAAAAAGGGTAGGGGAAATCCTGACCCATGCTACATTAATAAGCTGTGAAGACATTATGCTAAGTGAAACAAACCAGTCACAGATGAACAAAGACCCCCGGATCCCACTTTTATGAGGACCCTGGTCATCAAGCTCTTGAAAGATAGGAAACAACCATGGTTTTCAGGAGCTGGAAGCAAGTATGTAGAGAGACCAACTTCTCAGTTTAAGAGGAGGAAAAGACTTACAAATCAATGGTGGTAATAGTTTCATGACATTATTTATACCACTGAACTAAACACTTAAATATGGTTACCAGCTGGGTGCAGTGGCACACGCCTAGAACCCCAGCTACTGGGATGGCTCAGGACGGAGGAGCCTACGCTTGAGGCTGGCCTGTGTAATTTTATCAGAGGAGACCAAGCTACCAACTAATGATGTGAGCTGGTGACTTCTCCCTGAGATTAGTAAGGTTATAAGGAAAGAGAAAGAATAAGCATGAGGGTTCAGGCTTTGGCCTGGGAAGCACTCAGGAAGACAGCAGGCCTCTCTGGAACACTACGCCCCCTGCCCACTTACGATCTCAGAGCTGTCAGAAGGGGTCACAGCTGAATCAGGCCCTTCTGTGGTGGTCTGGGAGCTGTCACTGATGGGTGAGGAGGCCTGGGTCCCATCGTTCAGGTCCATAGCAGGGTCTGATGGGACGGCACTGATCTGGCTGGAACTGTGGCTCAAGATATCCTCTTCGTCCCCATCAGTGGCGGCACTGGTCAGGTCACAGCCAGACAGATCCACAGAGTCTGCCTGCAGCGTGTGCTGTGACCGGGGCTGCTCAGTGATGATGTCATGACTCATGGACCCAGGAGTAGAAACCCCTGAGGAGGCTGCCAACTCTCCACTGATCTCCCCCTTCACAGAGGCTATAGACAAAAAAAGGCCCAGCGGTCAGATGGACAAGCCAACATCCATGAAAGTATGCAGTGTAACAGAAAGTCAGTGTCAACAAAAGTTCTAAATTCACAGGCAGCATCCTTCAAATCTGACAACAGTATCTACAACAGTAAAGTAAGGGTAACCTACAGACAGTTTTTAAATGCTATGAATAACTGGGGAGATAGCTCAGTGGCATAAGTGCCTGCCTGAGGTGCCCAGTGTCCTGAGTTCAATTTATGGTACTAAAAATGCATACATACTATGAATATTCTCAAATGCGGTTTCACTGCCAAAACCAAAGTTCAAGTTCGTAAGCAACTACTCAAGTCATGGCTAACGCAACACCCAGCAGAGGCAGCCTGGCAACAGGTAGGCACAAATGGCAAACACAACACCCAGCAGCTCTACAAAGCAGTGCCAGAAATGGGCAAATTCATGTTTTCTTTGGGGTATACTTGCCTTCTTCCACTCCCTGTTTAAGATCTCTAATCTAGCCCTATTCTTCTGCAGGACAAATATACCTCATACCTTCCTAGTTTCATTTTGAATTTCCTATAACAAAATAAAAGCACTGTATAAAAATCACTTCATAACAACTGCCATTGGAAGCTATGGCCAGCGATCACAACTGAGTCCAAGCTCTAGATCTCCACACTGTCCAAGAAAGCAAAATTTCCTGCTGGTATTTTAGCTTTTCAATTAAGAAAAAATAATCTATTTGTATTTTGTAAGATAAAAGGATAAATTATTATCACTGGTGTTATTCCCATAATCCTCACCGGATACCACTGCCTTACTTTCATTTACCTAAAAATGTTCTTCTGGATAGGCTCATGCAACCCACCCTACCCTAAGTCAACCCAGACACTGGCATCTGAGGCTACTGTTCATCTTTTATAAAGTGCACAGATAACTTAATCGGATAACGCTATACTAAAGAGCGAGAGTGTCCCAGGCAATGCTCTGTGCCACTCACCATCCCACGCGGGAGGCTGCTCCAGCCACCGCCTGACCCAGAGGACGCAAACAGCCCACGTTAAAGGGAGCACACAGACACATCCCCCAAAGTCATGGAACAACAGGGCTGAAGTATCAGCGCTGGCGCAGGCCGACTCCATTGCCACCCCCGTGCCTGCCGAGTGCCGGCTAAGGCGCGGGGCAGAGGTAGGGAACAGGATGTAAGCAAGAGTGACAGCAGCCACTCACTACCTGCAAAGGCCGAGCTGCTGGTGTCTGACCTCGATTCGGAGTCATCCTCCAAGGCTTCCTCCTCTCCTAAAAGCACTTTCCCTAGAGAATAATGCAGCAACAGTCCTCTTAAGTTGGCTAAAGATAAGAACTGCAAAATTAAATAAGTGTACATTCTAAATTGAAACTCATGAACATATTTAACTTCATGGTTTATTATTATATGTTTTTATATCTTTAGGGTTAAACACAAGAACACAGATATATTATGTTCAGAACACTTCAAATCAATTAACTTGTATGAAAGTTATAGCCAATGATTCTCTAACAGTACTGCAAAATACAATAATGAAAATTTACTGATTTAGATGATCATTACTGCTAAATAACTTACACCAGTATTCAACTTAAAGATGTTACATTAAGACAGAAAAGATCCTATTCTATTAACCTTGGGGTATTCATGAAGTCTCCAATAAGAATTCGCACAAAACTCTCAAAGAAAAATCACTTTCATTTTCTTTTCTTTTACTTTCTGTTGTTAACAATCAGAACTCTAGTACTATGGTCTGAGAGGATAAAATAGTATTTTGTTTGCACAGTTTTAAAAATATTAGAAAGGCCAGCCAGATAGCTCAGCGGATTAAAGTGCCTGCTTAGGCTGAGACAGCAATTGAAACTGGGTGTGGTGGCACATCTGTAATCCCAGGATATGGGAGGCTGAAAACAGGAGGATCACTACAGTCCAATCTGTGCAGTGAGACCCTGTACTAAATACATTAAAAATATAAATATATTTAAAAGTTTTAGTGTGACTTAACGGGCCTCATTAAGTCACTATACACTGTCTAAATCGTTAACTGGCAATTTCCAACTTGTAAGTCAGAGTTGTAATAACTTCCATAAACTTAAACAATGAGACATTAAAGGCACTAAAACTTATTTATTTATTTGGTATTTGATAAAGGGTCTCACTACACAGCTCGGACTCATAGTGATCCTCCAGTTTTCAGCCTCCCCAGCGCTGGGATTACAGGTGTGCTCCACCACACCCAGACTGGGTGGCTGGCTCAGCGCACTGGGGGTGGGGCCCGCACAGCATGCGGGGCCAGGGTTGTCTAAGCAGGTGCTTAGTCTGCTGAGCTATTTCACCGGCCCTAAAAAATTAAGAGAAGAAAAAATTCACCAACTCAAAACCCCAAATATAAGTGAAATTACATAGTGACTAAACATCAAACAACAGGACTTCTTGTTAAAGCTGGAAGCAGTGACGCACACCTGTTAGCCCAAGTGTTCTGCAGGCTAAAGGGAGGACCTCGAGTCTGAGGCTATATTCTATATCAGAGCAAACCCCTAGTGGTTTGAGAAATCATACCAAACTCCACAACAGTGAATTTGGACCTTTTTTTCCCTCCATCAGATACTAAGGCTTGAGTCGAGGGAGCTGAGCCAGATCACCAGCCTTGCTTTAATTTGTGATGGCTGACCTCAAACCTGGGGGCCTCCTGCATCTGCCTCCTAAGCAGCTGAGATAATAGGCCTGCACACCACCTCTGAATCAGTGTTTTTCAAGTATGTTCCACACCCCGAAGCAGCGGATGACTCACTTAGGAACAGGTGCAGGTCTACCACTACATAACAGACTCCAAGCCACCCCACGCCTTTACCCAACACAACTCTACTTTCATCTCTTCTATACTGGCAGATTGGGGGGAAGTGTGTGGACTTTGCAGCTACAATAAAGTTTGAAAACCACAGCTTTAAATGGAATAAGGATTTTTTTGTTGTTGTTGTTCCTCGAATGGCTTCAGGGCACTTTTGGCCAGCGGGAGAGTTGTGAGGTTCGAACTCCAGCAACCTGAGGCTGAGAGCTTTGTGGAAGCAGCCACTTAAAGGCCTGAGCTAGGGCCAGGCCCCCAACAGCTTTAAATGGAAAAAAAAAAAAAAAAAAAAAAAAAAAAAAAAAAAAAAAAAAAAAAAAAAAAAAAAAAAAAAAAAACCTGAAAAAAATTAAAGACTGAGGAAATACGCTATGGACTGAACAGAAGACAGAATAACTCATCTAACAATGTCAATCACTATCTTTCTCATTGTCTCAAGAAAAGTGACTAAGAAACAAATGATATACCAAAGTAACTTCACTGTGTCCAAAATGTCCCCTAACTTAAGAACACAGAGATTAATTTTCTAGGAATCTCAACTTTTTTTTAATTTTCAAAAAAATTTTACAATGTTTCTCTAAAACTTCAAACTCAATTAACTATCCCACACTATGAAGACGCATACTATGTTTTTTGAGACTGGTCTCAGCATGTTGCCCAGGCTGATCTCAAATCCCTGGGTGCTAACGATTCTCCTGCCTCAATCAGGACTACAGGTGTGTCTTATCAGTATACCCAGCTTACAAATGTTACTGTTTCTAAGTACTGGGAAACGCTTACCTCCTTCTCAAAGACAAGAATGCTATTTTTCTTAAAATCCCATTCAATACTTTAAACACTCAAGTTATGGTACAAAAAAGGACAAGTCTTTAAGATTTCAAAACAAAAAATACTAGTAATTCTTTCCTAAGGACATTCCCAATGAAAAAGAAGATAAGTGGTAATACAAAGTGATAATATGAAGGAAAAGTATTAGGTCACAGACATTCCTTGTTTAACAACTGCATTCTGTTCCTGTCCCTAAGTCATTAGATGAACTGGCTGTTAAATGAGGAGTGTATAATATGTACCTTACAATGTTCAGAACAAAGAAATGGTCCAAGGAAACTCTACTTGAACACTGCTTTGATTTGCATAACTCTTATATGCAGCATGTAATATTATATGCAGTATATAATAATGTAAAACTATAGTATTGTACTGTATAGGACCATCAGCAACAATCACAGTACTGTAGAAAGGTGTTCTGTACCCAAAAAAAGACACTGAGACTCAATAAAGAAGAGGTACAGAACTATACCCAAAAAAAGAAAACAAAACAAAAAAAATAAGCTTGTAAGTCCAAGCAGCAGACCTCAGTTGAAACTAAGCCCAAATAGTTGTTAAATAGGTAGGCTGTTAAATGAAGAACATCTCTATCAGAAACACTTTAATATGTATAAATTAACTGTATCCTTTTATATGAACAGTCAAACACTGTTGAAAATGATAACCAGGGCTGAAGTAAATTCATAAAAGCTACTTAATAATAATCATCATCATCCTACCTTAACACAATCCTTTAGGAAAGTAAGCTCCCCTCTGCAGAAGCAGGCCTGCTTGTGTCTAAGTGAAGTTCTGCTGGACCCAGACATGCCTAGCTCTCACAGACGCCCACAGCTGCTTTCTGACCACAGGGCTGAGTGTAACAGTTGTAAAAAAAAAAAAAGACCATGTGGCCCATGTGCTAAAATATTTGCCCTGTGGCCCTTCATGGAAAGTCTGCTGACCAATGATGGAAAGAAAGCGTTAGAAATCTGTCGCAAAGCAAATCTGATACAGAAGCAACTTTTTAAAGTCACCCTACATAACTTTAGGCCTATTTACCAGTTTCCAGCAACATTCACCCATAGATTCACCCTATGGGAAGAGAAACAGTCTAAAGCACAAACAAAAAAAGCAGTTTGATTCAACACAAGATGCAGATTTCAAAAATAATCACCTTTTTGTTTTCTTGAAAGGACAGGACTGCAAGAACCTCCTCCAGCTGTAAACCATAAAAAGTGACAGATCAAAGGAAGGTAAAGCTGTTAAAAATCAGAAGAAATCTGAATACTTTCAAAAAGCTTAATCTAATTTTAAAAGTAGGGAAAATGTCAACACGTTCCCACTTAAATGGCACAGTGCAACATCTTCTAATTTTAATGCGAAAATTACATTAACATTCAAATATGTAGGGTTTTTTTTTTTGTTTTGTTTTGTTTTTTTGGTGGAACTGGGGATTGAACTCAGGCCCTTGCACTTGCCAGGGAAATGCTTATTCTACTGAGCCATCTCCCCGGCCCCAAATATGTAGTTTTGAAGACGTAACTAAAATGCCAAAAGAACTATAATAAACTGCTTTTTAACAGCCAAATTAAAAATAGTAGAGGTCTCAGATTATTTGATCAACTAATAATCAAGTAGACATATTAGAGATGAACACTTGTAACACATGCAGACCACAAACAAGGATTCTGCAGGGCAAAGGAGGGCAGCCAGGGCACACTAACACCTCTGCCTACAGATCAAACACATGTCCATGAGGCAGCAATCAGATATCCAGGAAATTCTCTCTAGTTTTTCAACACAGTGAGCAGAGGCCTCATTCCCATCACCCTAGGCCCCTGCAGCAGCCACGGAGAGATCCAGGCCAGCAGAATTTCCTCAAGCCTGCTATGGAGGCTATGATCCACAGGTTCTCATCTGTCCCTGTTCCCAAGGATGCCCCATGTCAACACACTGAGCCATCTGAGCAGAGCCTTGTGGAATCAGAGCCCAATTCCTTTGAATATGAAGCACAAAGAGTAGGCTAGGTGTCATGGGGTAGGGACTGGGGGCTGAGAATGCAAAGAGTTTTAAAGTCAGGACCCAGAGAGCACAAAAACTCTGAAACCCAGGCGAAGGCTTCAAGATCCTATCTCAGGCAAATTAAAAGTAAAGTCCTAGAAAAACCCTCCTGTTCTCATTTTATAACATTCAAATGGCAGGTGGGGAACAGTGTAGTCAGAGGAGGCAAACCAAGCAGCATCTGGCCTCACTCTGCCAGCTGACATCCTGAGATCTGTGCTGTATGTCTAGTCAAGAAGCTTGGAGTGGCAGCTCAGCACAGCACAGCCCCACAGAACACAAGAGTCCTGAGTGACGGCACAGGTGGTTACAAGCAGAGACCAGTAAGAGAGAACACACCTAGAAGCTCCACAATGCTCCCGCTGCGGCTCCGGCCCCGGGCCTCCTCCTGAGCAGTGGAGAGCTGAGCCAGGCCTCCTGGAGTGGTCAGCGCTTGCAAGAGCTCAGGCGGGGGCGTGCGGAAGAGCTGCTGCAAGAGTTCCAGCGCACCCGTCACCACATTGTGGTCTTGGTGCTGTGTGTGATACAAGGTCAGTTCATAAACCTAGAAAGAGACAGAAAAACAGGCAAGTGTTCAGTTTTGGTTTTAGAAATGTCTCCTGCCTTTCACTTTTTTACAAGTCCTTGTGGCAAAGCCTGCGTTCTAATTCTCCCTCTAAACATGATCCTTTCTGCCAGTGTGGTCAAAGTGTCCATGGGTTCTAGACAGTCATGATGCTTCCCTGGTATACTGAGCCACAGACATAAACAGAGCCCTTCATCTTGAGCAGCAGCATGCTGCTTCAGATCGCCACGCCTCAAAACCAGTCCCTAGGGAATCCCAGCAGACACCACGGTAAAATTGCATGGGCGCTCCCAGCAGCCCACAACAGCTTCCAAGAATCCACAACAAAGAGCTGCCAGGAACGTTACAAGCATCTGGAGTCAAACCTTACAGGTGCTCCTAATACTTATCGCATTATATGCACAAGATGAATTTATTCTTTTTCACATTCGAGCTGCCAGAAATATAACACAGGGTGCTCAGTTAAATTTCATTTTCAGACAAACAACAAATAATTTTGTAGTGTTTCCTTTGCAATTTGGAAAAAAATTACCAAATTATCACTGATCTAAAAGTCAAATTTCACAAGTATTTTTGTTGAGTTTGCCTCTCCTACCTTTACTATCATAAAATATACAGATTTCTTTTTTGAAAGTCAACACAGAAACACAGAAGAGTATGGATTAAATGTCATGGTATCCCAGGAAGAGCTACCTTTAATCCGTGTTTCTTTAAGCAATTCTGATTGCAAGCTCCATAACGCCTAAGCCAGAGCTTATTTTTATGAGTAGCTTTCCTAGAATCCAACCACATCTATGGGCTGTCTATGGCTGCTTCTGTGACACAGGCCATAGTTAAATAAATGTGACCACAGTGGTACGGCCTGCAAAAGCCTAAAACAGTTACTCTGTCCACTGATGGAAAACCTGGTTTAGGTGACCAGCTGTCAGTTCTGACTGAAGCCATCCATCTGTTTCAAGCAGCCTCTCCTAACTCCTCTCTGAGTAAAGAGGAACTCAGAGCCCATGTCCCCTTTCCCCTCCTCTGCTTCCTATAACCTATTGTCCAGATTCACCTCATTTACATACTACGTGGTAACATTATTTAAATCTGATCTGCCTAGAAGTCAAGCCTAAAACTGAATCTTAATAGTATGGTCATGCTTGGTGGCTCACACTTATAATCCCAACACTCCGGAAGGTCGAAGTAGGAGGATCACAAGTTTGAGTCCAGCCTTGGCAACTAGCAATTTAGCCAGACCCTGTCTAAACATAAAAAATTAAAAAAAGGGTTGGGGATGCAACTCAGTGTAAAGACCGTAGGTTCAAGCTCCAGTGCTGTAAAGAGATAAATTGGATATATCTTGTCTCATGTAAATAAGTGTTATTTATTTACATAAGGCTGTAAAGCCTAATGTGGTAGCTCAGAACAAAATACTTCATTATTACTGTGTGTTGCTCAAACAGAATATTCCCAGGTTACCAGTCAAATAGATTTTCTTTTTATAATTTATTACTTTCTGTCTGTCTTCTCTGGCTTCATCATTGGATGGTAAAATTCTCTTACACATTTGCTGGTTTTCCTACAGCCTGCTCACTCCTTTCCAGCACTACCACACATCCCTTGGCTTCTCTCAGCCTCATGTGGCCACACTGCTGCAGGATACTGCCTGTAGCTCCTCATCTGAACTACAAGCTGGACAACAACCATGAGGAATTGCTCTGAGCTCAATGCTAGGTGAGATACTTTGTTTGCTGGATTTTTAGGACTTCTTTTATTGAATTTATATCTCATTTTGCTAGAATATGTCTTCAAACAATTGTTTTCAAAAAGCACAGGTGCAAAACACACACACACTTGCCAGGCTGCCAGCATCCCATTCCATGCACACCCTGCCCAGACCGATATGCAAGGGTGGGCCAGGCCCATGGCTGTCCCCTCAGCACCCATCCCTGTGCCTGACAGGGCGGTGCTCAATCAGTATGTCCTGAGTATGGGAGCACCTTTCACAAGCCCTATCCCAAGTGAGTCTGAGGGGTACAAGCAAATCCCTCAGCACCTTCAGTACTCACCCAGTGAAGCAGACAGGCAGAGCTCACGAGCCAAGGAGTCAGGCTCCAGAGCCCACGCTGCTCACGCTCAGCTCTGCCTCTTCTCACACAGGTTATTTTAGCTTCCGCAGTTTAAAGACACAGGCAAGCGTTACCCTGTACTCCTACCTGGACCAGCTGTTCTGCAGACGGAGAGACTTCCATCTCTTTCCGTGTCACCCCAAAGCTGCCTTTCAGGCTTGTGTCCTTGACCTGCTGCTGTAGCAAGGGCACCAGATACCTCAGTGTGAGCAGCACCCCAAGGATCAGGAGCGTGGGGTGTTCTTCCTCCACCGGAACCAGCAGACCTACAAAGGCAGCCATATGATTTTTCAATGGCTAATCTGCTGCTCAGAGACTCACAGTGCACTTTAAAAAACAAAACAGCTATAGAACCACCTTTCACTAAGGCTGGTGTGACTAGAAGAACAGGCTGGGTGGCCAGATACAGTAATGGCTCGGAGCAGCAGGCCCCCAAAGAGAATAACCACACTTAGGCAGTTATTTTATACCGAAGACCACCTGTCGAGTCCAGCACTACTAGCCATGGTTTCCAAGCACTGGAACCGTAGGAGAAACTGCCAGCAGAAGCCTTACAGGGACAGAGGGTCAGGCTGTGCACTACCTTCCACCTGCTGCCCAGTGAGATGCTCTTGGGCACTGCAGCATCACAAAGCCTACAGAAGCGCACAGCAGCTGCAGTGCAACTCACATTGAGCAGCAGTCTGGAGCAGAGGCCAGGCCTAAAGACTGAGGGATCAGCAGGCACATACGACTTTCCAAAGGTATACACCTGGAAGTGCTGGAGAGGCGCCCGCACGGCTCCCACCTTACCTAGCAGCACACTGAGCAGCCAGCTGTAAAAGTACTGCGTCCTCCTGGAGTGCTGGCAGACGCTCACCGCTGAGCCAGCTGCCGTCCGCCGGACCGTAGGAGAGCTCGACTTCAGATTCGCTATGAATGCCTTCAACAGAACCTGGAAAAACCCAAAATTCAAGCAGGCAGAAGATGAGGCTGCTATGAGGGTTATCACACGTTTAGAAACTCTGGAGCTGAGGATGTAGCTCCAGAGAGCACTTGCCTAGCTTTACCACGGACTTAAGCCACAGCACACACATAAAAAGGCAGGTATGGTGATGCCTGTTTATAATGCCAATACTCAGGAGGCTGGGGCAGGAAGACTGCTAGTTCAAAGTTAGAATGGAACTACATAGGGTGAACTTGTCTCAAAAATAAAACAAGAAAAAAAAATAACCCCACAAGGATTAGGAGCTTTAAATTTTTGTGGAGCATAAATTAGAAGTGATGAAACTTTCCTATAAATGAATGGAAGAATCCCAAACTTGGGCTAGTCAGGAATGTTTATAAGCATGTGGCATGGTTCCTCATTTATCAGCCACACTAAGCACGCTGCCAGCCTCCTTGTGAGGGGGAGACGGCAGCTGACAGAGAAGTTCCCTCCACCTACGCTGGCGGCTCTGGGCCAGGTCAATAAGGACGCTGAGCAAAATGGAGACGTCCCAAAGACTCTATCAACAAATATTAACAAAAAGACCAGCCAGACAACTCAGCGGATTAAAGTGCCTGCTTAGGCAGACGCAGGGACTGGGGTTCCATCCCCTGCGTGCCCTGCTGGCGCCGCCCCCAGGGCACACTGAGATGGCAACTGAGACTGGGCATGGCGATGCACATCTGTAATGCCAGCAATCCCAGCACTTGGGAGACTGAAAACAGGAGGATCACTATGAGTCTGATCTCCGTAGTGAGACCCTGTACTAAATTTTTAAAAATAATTTTTTTTAAAGGGTCTGGGGAGATAGCTCAGTGGAATAAGTGCCTGCCTAGCAAACGCAAGGTCCTGAGTTCGATCCCTGGTACCAAAAAAAAAAAAGCAAATGTTGTAACCATTTCCATTTTTGTAACTAGAACAGCTATTTTGTTATACAATTCTGTATGTTTCTGTTATAACTGTTATAATGTTATAACCTGACCAAAACGCCACCATCCTGTTCTGTATGCTGTGTGGTCTTAGTAAACCATGTCAGCTACTATAAAATGTGATTTTTAGTTTCTTAAGCCCACTCCCTTCAGGGCGTGTTATACCCTGACATTAGTAACTCCATCTTGGCTCTCTGATTCAACTTTGCCCTAGTTGATTACAATGACTCCATCTTGGTCCTCTGAGTCACCCCTGCCCTGGTTCCAAGAATGTCTTAAGGCGAAGAAAAACAGGTGTTCCTAGCAACCCATGGCCACATTGTCCTTAGAAGGTCAGCATGACCGCATACCTAGATTACACACCCTGTACTGTACTCCACCTAGACCAAAGGGGTAACTCTTCTGTGTCCAGCTTCCTCCAGGTGGGCTACAACCAATCCTGTAAAAGGTCATGTGCCCCCTTAGCCACATTAACATCTGCTATTGGCTTCTGTGATCGGCTTGCTTGGATGGGTGGTCTTGCGGTTTTTGGGTTTAAATTACTGTGCCTCCCCTTATTCGGGGCTCCTCTTTGTCTCTCGGACTCTGAGGGTGCCGCTGGGTACCAGCTAAAATAAAGCGCTACCATCTTTTTGGACGTTTTGCCTCGTTGTCTCCTTCTTGGGTTACAACAATAACCTATGTGATTGACTCCATTTTGTAACCAGAATAGCCACTGTATTATACACCTCTGTACATTTCCACTGTAACTTTATTAATGAGGATTGTTTGGTATAAGCTGACAACTTAAACTCCATCTTGGTGGCTCAAGCCATCCGTCGGACCTCTGAACACAGTCTGTTAATGTTCAAACTATTCCTTTGTTCTAAACCACAATGTGTTAAAGGTTAAGATCTGAACTATTTCTTACCCCAGAGCACTCCACACAGTATGTCCCGTGATCAACACTGAACCATAAATTGTAATTATTTGTTCCTGAAAATTGTAACCGCATGTTAAAAAAATGTAACCTGCTTTCCCAGAAGTGGACGCTAACCCCTATGCTGCATTCCCGTGCGCTCAAGTCACGAGACCTCCCCTTTGCGGTTTTCAGCCTTAAAAACCGTTATCTCTCCCCTCCTGGATGCACACTTACGCACTTTGCCGGGTGTTGCCACTGGGTACCAGCTAAAATAAAGCACTCTTTTCTTTTTGGACTTGTCTCCCAGTTGTCTCATTTTTGGGTTACAACAGCAAATACTAACATAAAGGAAAGAGCTCCTGGCAACTCCAATAACTTCCCAGCCCAAGAGATGCATGGACAAGTGCTGCTGGAGTCAATGACGTGCCCTCAGGACTGTCTACTGGGGATGGGATGACACACCTCCCATCATCAGAGCAGAAAGGTGCTCAATGGACCCCAGAATGAGCTCAAGAAGAACACACTGTAATTCCATTTAAGTCTTAACTACCCAAAGAATGAGATGGAGAGGCTGGCTAGCCACATTCTGATGGTGACTGTCATTGACATCTATTCCCAGGGCTGGGGGTGTGGCTCAGTGGCAGCATATCCAGCATGTGCACGGCACTGGATGCAACCCCCAAGCACTGTGATCAATAAATACCCACTCCCGTCATACTAACCCATGCAGGTAGGCATCGATGAAGCACTACTCAATGTGAGGCCAGTACATGCTCATCAACTAGCTACTGAGTGCCAGGTCTCTCTCCTCCAAAGTGGGGCTTCCTAAACTGTTGAGATTTAATGGGGTTCAGTGATTCTGCAGACTAGACTGGAACTAGCAGCATGGAAGACGTCTAAGCCAGGGACCTGCCATTTCAGGATACCTCCCAGGGAATCCAGACAACTTATCTCACAAACATTTTAGCTATGAGAAAAGATAACAGAATCTTAAACCCTAAAAACACATAGGCATAACTGAAACACTAGGTATGGTGGTCCACTCCTGTAATCCCAGCAACTCAGAAGGCTGAGGTAGATTTGCAAATTCCAGGCAAGTCCCAGCAATTTATTGGGATTGTCTCAGGATGAATTTTTTTTTCAAAATTATTGTTACATTTATTATTTACAATATAAAGCACTTTGAGAACTTTTTTTAAAAAAATTTTTGGCAGTGTTAGTCAGCAGCAAAGCACTTGCCTAGCATAGCTGAAGCCCTGGGCTCAAAATCCTGCACCAAAAGAAAGAGAGGGAGAAAGGGAGGGAGATATGCATCATTCTCTATTGGTCCAAACTTACAAGCATAATGAGATAAGCAATGTTACAGAGAGTCAGCCCAGAGTAAAACTAAATAGTTTGGAATAATAATATCTAACCTGAAAGCTCCAAGGGGGGCCTCCTAAGATCTAAATCTCATCCAAAAAACATGACAGCATGTCAAAGGACTCACCTAGACCAGGTTTAAGGCACTTTTAAAAATAAGGGTCATGAGTTGCACTACATAGCTGGTTCTGATATAGGGAACAAACAATCTTGGGCAGATAACCTCCAAATGATACAGGGGAAAAATGAAACTCCCAACCTGAAAAGTACCTGGGGTGAGTTCATGCTCTCTAAGAACCGAAGAATGAATTTTAGGAACAAACAAAGGTTATGAGCAGAATATATTTACTGGGGGAAAGAAAGCTCCTGTCCAAGACAGGGACAGGAGGGGGCCCCCAAGTGGGTTGTCACCAAGAATTTGTTTTATCCAGGGACTTTTATAGAGTAAAAGCATGTGGTGAGGCGGGTCTGAGGTGGTGGAGAACAGGGGAACTCACTTAGGTGGGCATGAAGTGAGACAAAACTATGGTCAACCAATGAGATCACAAGCACCATTGCTCATTCAGGACCAAATTGGGAAGCGAGTAGCAAGCAGGCATGAATACTGGACAGGGTCTCTTCCTGGTGGGGGCTGAGCTAGTGACTCACTTGGGCTCTTTCAAGGTGGTTGGTGCCTATTTAGAATATCAATGCCTGATGCCCATCCCCAGGGAAGCATGTAGCTGTATTTGTTTCCTCTTTTGTCTTGAGGTCTGGCCCATAGGGAGTGTCTGTCTCTTCCAAGTTGCAAAGTCACCTTGTCTTCTATATTTTCTCCTTGAGGGCCTGACCCTGTCTGCCTATAATATTTCTATCTAATTCAGCTGCCTGCGACAGTTCTAAGCTGAGGTGGCCACTGAGTCATGGATGTGGTGGTGCAGGCCTGTAATCCCAAGCACTGGGGAGGATGAAAAACAGGAGGCTCTCTACAAGTCTGAGCTGCACAGTGAGACCCTGTACCAAATACATTTTTTAAAAAAAAAAAAAAAAAAAAGAAAAGAAAAGAAACAAATACACATATGACCTATTTTCCAGAGTACTTTAGGAGCAGTTGGGTATGGTGGTGTATGCCTGTGATTACACCATTTGGGAGGCTGAGGCAGAAGGAGGGTTGCTTATACTACATAATTTAAGGACAACACGAACTACATAGTGAGACCCTGTCTAAAAATAAAATAAAATAAATAAGTCTTTCAGAAGGGAAAAGATACATAAATCATTAAACTTTACAGTCAAGAATAACAGGCTCTGGCCCTACTATGAATTGCTGAATTATTATGGTGGTCAGCTAACATGGCTGAAACCCTTAAAACAACAGCTTAGTTTCCCAATGACTACTTCCTTCTTCTTCCCCAACTCAGTCCTGGATACAATTTCCTCTCACCTTTCCTGAGCACACAGGGAGACCGTAATCAGCTCCTTAGGTGACACTAAACCTGCCCCTCAAACTCCACCCTTAACAAAAGTCCACAGAAATCTAAGCTTTCTTTGTCTCAGGCCAGAAGATCTACCTGACCAATCTGCTCTTGATCCTCTCCATGTCTTTAGAGTAAATAAAAGCTTCTTTTATCTTTGCTATCACTTCACTGAACACTGAAAAACCTAACAAAGAATACTTCAGGGATTGAAAATGGAAACTAAAACCATAATGTGACATAAGGACCCACTTCAGAATGGCTAGAGCTCAAAAGAATGACGATTCCAAATATTGGTGAGGGTGGAGAGGCTTGGAATTCACCACCCACCAACAGAGGGTCGTCTGGTGTGACCTCATAGGAGGCAAACAGGCACCTGTGCTGAAGCTGAGACCTATGACTCTGCCACGCCTGTACTCTATCTCTAGGAGCCCACAACAGGCGGCCTACTGCGCCCCAGTGGCCACTGGTCACAAAAGGTAGAAACTAGAAATTACCCTACTGTCCATCCACAATAAAATAAACTAAGACATATCACCCAACAGAACGCCCCAGAGCTACGAAAACTGGACCGCTAAGGCACCATAAGGTGGAAGACTAACAAACGTGGTGTAAAAGAAACCACACCAAAAATAATACCTACTGGGGCTGGTGAGATGGCTCAGTGGTCTAAAGCACCTACTTGGAACAAGCTTGCACAGGGACCGCGGTTCAATCCCCCAGCACCACATGCCAGCCAGCCGCGCCCCCTGGTGGGCTGAGCTGGCCACACACACACACACAATAAATAAATAAACTTTAAAAAAAAAAAACAAATATATTGGCTTCCTTTAATTAGCCTGGTCACTGTTTCTTAGTACAACTTTACTGTAGAGATTGGATTTGTTTTGTTCTTTTTAGTTTATTTTATGTCTGTAAC
>NW_004524582.1:32057228-32078771 GCF_000260255.1 Octodon degus
AATAATAATAATAATAATACCTACTAGACAGTTTTACACACAGAGAATTGAAAAATAGGCTCTCTGTGGACCTAGAAGACAGAAGCCCTCCTCAGGGGGAAAAAATCAAGCAATAAACCAGGGATCTGAATATTTGATGGGTAATCCTGAAGACAGAACAGCGCCACATGTTAGGAGACATCTGATCCAACCTGAACCTCTGCTACCTAGAAACCCCACAAGAATCAAGCAAAGAGGCTTGTGAAAGCATACAGCTAAGAGGACACAAAGAACAGGGCAAGGACACCAGCAGACCACAGAAAGGAAGGTAGAAAGGAAGAATTGGTCACTGACTGACCCAGCCCACAGGAAGACGGTCAAACCCAGCTCCTTGCTGGAGCTAGGCGGAAGGTATGAAGTCTCCAGAAAAATTAAGCACATTCAAGTCATAGGACCAAGTGAGGCCAAGCTCCTGAGGCAACAAATGTGCGTGAAAGTGGAGGACAGTGGGGGTACACCACTGCTGCACAGGGCCCTATCCCAGCCCCAGGCAATTGGTCGGAGCAGCACAAGCAGCAGTTCTCCTACCCTGCCACCTGTTAAGACAAGGAAGGATAATCTCTAGGAGTTCACACAGCCAAGAGCAGGCAGGAGACAATAATGGGAGCAGGACAAGCCTCCTGACCAGCCTGGCTGGGAGCCCCTGCCAATCTAAGGTCCCAGGATAAGCACAGTACCAGTTATTGCCTCCAAGTAGAAGAGTAAGGAATTTTCCCCTAGGGCTTATGACTGCTCCAAGCGGAAAAGATCTACATCTACAGCAGACACCTAAAGGTCTAACAGTGGGAAAGCAGACCCCATCCACGAACTGAGAGAGCCCACCAAGCACAGCCCTACTGCAGGCTACTCCAAGAAGCTCCCTAGCGTCTAAGTTCACATGCACAGTCCCCAGCAGGGACAAAGAGCAGAGAACACAGAGCAAGGAGGCCAGATTGCACAGACAAAGTTAGAAGAAGCCATCACACGAACTGTCACAGTACACTCAGGAAGGGGCCACATACGCATGAAGCAGAAGGACACAGAAGAGGAGCACTGTGCACTCCCAGGAACTTGAAACAACAGTAGATAAAAAACTGCACAGTAGGAAATAAAAGCTGCATACAGTAGCTCATGCTTGTAACCCCAGCTACTTGCGAGAATGAGGCAGGAGGATCCCAAGTTCAGGGCCAGCCTGGGCAACTTGGTGAGATCATGTCTCAAAAATTAAAAACAGCTAGGGTGAAGCATAGTGGTAGCGCACCCTTGAGTCTAATCCACCGTACTACCAGAAAAAAAGATAGTAATGTGCAATCAATCCAGGAGGACCAACATCTAATTTAAAAAAGCACGGAAAGCAAAGAATTTAGAAAAAAAAAATATGAGAAAACACCAAGAATGGAAATATACATTTCCAAATTAAGAGCTACCAAGACCCAGTACAAAAGTTAAAGCATCAGGTCATACGCCTTCCCCACCACCAGGCTGAAGCCTACACAACAGGGCACAGGGTTCTCATTCTCAAGGAAAACTGATTCTCAGCCCAAAATACTACAACCGTCAAAGCAACAGAAAAAATAAAGGTATTCCGAGGAATACCAAAACCTCAATTTATCAACCATTCAGGAAGCAACAAGACTGCTCCATGAGAAGGAGACACGGCCTGCAGGACCTCAGCATCCACAGCAAGCGGCCAAGGAGGCCTGGAAGACGGCAACAGCCCTGGGGCCACCTAGGTAACAGATGCAAGAGCAGCCCAGCCAAAGGGGTAGAGCTGGGGACTCTAGGCTGGAGGACTCCGCTGAGGGAAGGGTCTGTCATGTGGACAACGGTAGAGAGACGCATCACGCGGATCTGCTGGAAAGGCTGAGAAAACATAACCACCAGGGCAAGTAAGTTGGGAAAAAGGCAATTATTAACTGTAGGATAACGAAAAGTTGTGCAAAGGAACATGTTTCTATATAACTAGTGTGACTTGCACGGAGTAATACACACATGAGCAGCCATGCTGGCACACACGCGTAAACTTAAACTCCAGAGGCTGAGGCAAGATAGTGTACACTGAACGCTGGTATAGCTACAGTGAAAAGATGAAGAAAGGTTAAAGCTAGATCCATCTTTTCTACTGTAAAATGTCTAAAATACAGAAGTCCAAAATAGGAGTCTAAGCATGTTCTTCAGAAATGTGAAATATTAAGAGTTGTGAATGCCCATGAGATAAGGATCAGGAGAAACGGAAAAAGGTTACTATCTTTGTTTATAATGCTCCTACATTTTACAATAATAAATGTGAATAAACAGAAAAGGACAGAGAAGCCAATAAATATAAACACAAAAGGGAAGAAATACCAAAAGTTCTGAAAGGATAATTAGTGGCTACTCTATACAAAAAACAAAACAAAACAAAACAGTAATGACCAGAACTAAAACTACAAAAAACCATTTGCAGGGGAATCACAAGTCCAAGACTAGCCTGGGCAACTTAGAGGCTAGCAAGACTCTATCTCAAAATTTTAAAGAGGGCTGGGGATACAGCTCAGTTCAGAGACTTTGGGTTCAATCCCCCACACCACCAAAAAAAACCCCATCTTTCACCAGATGCAGTGACACATGCCCATAATCTCAGCTACTCATGAGACTGAGACAAAAGATCACCAGTTCAAGGCCAATTTGTAGGACAGTTATAATAATTAATTGCATATTGTCTTTTTTAATAAAAACAACTCTACATTTATTGGCCTTCAGTAAAAACATAAGGGTAGTCAAAACAATATGAACAAATGTTTTACAAACACTCCCAGGGCAAAACACTTAAGCAACCGCCTTTTTTACATACCATAATTGCCATTGCCTCACTTCCCTGCTGTTTGAATTCATTGATCATTTCTAGTTGGAGACACTCTGCATATTGTCTTTGTAGGGTTTTTTTGTTTGTTTCGTTTTTCGTATTTTAGGGAAGGGTCTATAGGGTGTTCAGGGTCTCAGTACTAGATCAGACTGTAGTGATCCACCTGTTTACAGCCTCCCAAGAGCTGGAATTACAGGCAGGCACTACCACACCCAGTCTCAATCGCCGACTCAGCACACCTGGGATGGGGAGGAACAGGGCTGACATGGTAGGCCCAGGGATTGAACCCCTGGCCCCTGTGCCTGCTTGCAGGTGTTTTAATCTGCTAAGCTCTTTGGCTGGCCCCCCATGAGCTCTCCTACCTGAGGTTCCCTTCTCAGCTATGTGAAAGGGCCAGTCCCATACACCAAAGACAATCTGCTCTAGAACAGTACCGTCTGAATCAGAATCTGTAAACCATTCACTACTGAACTCATTTCCCAGTGACAGGAAGGCAGAACTGGAAAAAAACTGCTCAAGAGATACAGATGGGGGGCCTGGCCCTAGCTCAGTCCTTTAAGTGGCTGCTTCCACAAAGCTGTCAGCCTCAGGTTGCTGGAGTTCAAACCTCACAACTCTCCCGCTGGCCAAAAGCGCCCTGAAGGCATTCGAGGAACAACAACAACAAAAAATCCTTATTCCATTTTGGGGCCGGGGAGATGGCTCAGTGGAATAAGTGCTTCCCTGGCAAGCGCAAGGACCTGAGTTCAATCCCCGGTTCTGGAAAAAAAAAAAAATAAAAATTCACAGTTCTTAAAAGAAAAAAAAAAAGAGAGAGAATGGGGCCGGGGAGATGGCTCAGTAGAATAAGCGCTTCCCTGGTAATAAGCACAAGGGCCTGAGTTCAATCCCCGGTTCCACAAAAAAAAAAAAAAAAAAAAGAAAAGAGATACAGATGATGGGGGTCTAAATTACAAAACAACACCGTCAAAAGCACTCTCAAGGGACTGCAGCCCTTGAGACTCATGCACAGCTGTGACCAGAGACAACAATCATACCTTAATTTCATTGTCATTTGCAAAGTTGCCGAAAGAAGCCATAATTTTGGGAACAGCTGCAGCCAAGGTCTCCTGGACAGATTCCTCAGGTCTCTTACTTGTTCGAGTCAGGCATGGCAGAAGGTTCACCAGGTAAGGCCTATGTACAAAAGAACACTTGTTAATGGCAGAAGGTTCACCAGGTAAGGCCCATGTGCAAAAGAACACTTGCATTTTGCAGGCCCTCTAGCAAGCATATAAGCAATGGCTTGCTCAGAGGGGAAAGCCAGGTGCAAAGGTATGACAGCCCTGAAAGCAGAATGACAGTGCTCAGTTAAAAGACCAGGAGGACTAGACACAGATGAGTTCAACTGTTCAGTACCCCTCCCAGTCACAGATGACTTCCTGACACAAAGCCCAGAGCCAGCTGTGAATACATGAGACAGAGAGGCCAGAGACCTCTCAAAGGAGGGGCTTTTTGGGTGAGATTTCAAGGGAAGTGTGTGCCAGCCACTGGAGGAAGAGACACCAGACTTGTTTGAGAAACCCACTGTGTCTGCAGTGACAAGGCCAGGGGGCCTGAGTGAAGGGCCTGGACTGCATCTGAATTCCACCAGGGAATGAATAAGAGATGCTAAGTAACAGAATGTCAAGACAATTGTGTTACATAAGGTCACTTCAGCTGTTATGGGGTAAACTTGGGCTGTGTTGCTTCAGGAATCCAACAAATTTTTCAAAATAAGGATAGCTGGGTTGGGAAAGTAACTGAGGCCCTGTGTTCAACTCTCAACATGTACATTCATGAATAAATATAAAAATAGTAAAAGGAAAGAAAGAGTTTATAAAAAGAAATTTCCTTAGTGGTTGTATCCCTACAACCATAAAAGACACTATTTGAACTCGACCTCAGTGGGATACATCATCACGCGTGAAAAGTGAGGGGTTAAGCCCCTCTATCTACCTGCTTCTCACTCAGGGAGAGAGCTGAGGGTCTCTGGGAGATGGGCATACTGTGCTGGTTGGAGAGAAGGAACAAGCAGGTGAAAACTACAGTCCCACATTAATTTTTAAATCCACTATGATCTGTTTCAAATACTCAAAACTTTATGCATAGTTCAGCATTCATCTTTTCAACCAATATAATAAATGCCTGTTTTCCTATAATTCCTATAACTGGTGGTAATAAAACTACTCATCCGTTGGGGCTGCAGCAAAGAGTAAGACCCCAAGGCTCCTGCTGCTCTGGGATCCACATCCCATAAGTCTCTCGCAGGATGATGGGACAAAAGACAAACAAGCACACTAATGAAGTGTACGAGAATACCTGATAGGGCAAGCACTAGAAAGAAAACATAAGCAGACAATGTTAAGTGCACGTGTGGAGGGGCAGAGGCAGCTGACATCAGGCAGAAGGATGGGAAGACTGAAGAAGGGACACGAGCTGAGAGGGAAAGGCTCACCAGAAGTGGCCAGCAAATTTAACAATGAAACAGCCCAGAGGGACAACTTACCTGCACTTCTGAGGCCGCACCAGGTGAGCCAGCTCAGCAAACCTCCACAGGGCAGCACGCAGACTTCGAGGGGCGCCATTCTGAGGGAGGGAAATCAGCAGTGTCCCGTTAAGAGCACGCGTGGTCATCGCCAAGAGGTTTCACAAGAATAAGAGAGTCTCTGTTTTGTATTGTTTTACACTTGCAATTTGTGTATTTTATTGAACATAAATATCATTAACTGATGGGAATCTCAGTGTGTAAACCTATGAATGTCTGCTACTTACCTTCATAGAAATTAGTCAAGGGGAATCTGGTGCTTTGGCTTGGGTTTTTGCTTGTTTGTTTTTTTGTTTTGGTTTGGTTTTCTTTTTTTTAATAATTTTAAAATTATTAAAAAGAGAAACAAATAGCAATGAGACAGTTTCAAAAACAATTACTAGCACAGTTTTAATAATTAATACATTGCATAACTGTTGTCTTAGTGGTTATTCATTGTACAAGATGCAGACATGATATCCTGTCCACAAACACTATTACAACAAATCTCCCTATTCACTGAATTAAGAGAATGCAGCTGTATATCTATGCAATTTTGAATATATAGACACAAAATGGTCGTTCATTTGTATCCCCTTTTTTTGTTCAGTTTTGTCAGAGAAGGGTAGGTGCGTGAATTCAGCAAAATATTCCAATATAGTACTGTCTCTCAAGTAAATGTTTGTTTAAAAAAAAAAAAAGGATAATGAAAGCAAGAGACAAGAAAAAAAAAAGTCACAGAACTGTCCTGCTACAATGCTGTATATGGTTAGACTTCTAAATTTCTGTGTAAAAATATGTAACTGTTTATTCCTATTTTTAAAAATATTTTCTTACTCTTATTTTCTGCTTTTAGTGAAAAAGCCAGTTAAATATATAAAACATCTGGGAACTACTTTCAGAGATTTTAAAGGGCTGGTGAGTTTCAATTATAAAGTTATAAAAACTTAAGTTGCCCTTTTAAACTTCAATCTTACCTAACGAAAGCCTCTTGGAGGAAGGAAATCAGTTAGGTTCACATTACCAAACAGCACTTCCTTCTCACAGTTCCACTTTGTAACTAAGAGACACCGTCTCACACATACCGCTCACTACCGCTCACTCCAATGCAATGGAAAGTGAAGGCTCACCTTCTTGATTTCCTTGTAGAGCTCTAACTGGAGCCTTGGAAGGTTGGAATCCATCAACGCCTACAGGGAAGGCAAGACATTTGTTTAGGGACAATATATTCTTTTCAGGGTCCTGAAGAAAATTAAAAGCAACCAAAATTTCAATTTGAGGCAAATTAAAACATAACTGCAACTAAGTTAGGCAACTGTTCATTAATAGAAAGGCAAATAAATGTGCGCAGAAGTTACTGAACACACTAGAGATTGCTCTCCTGAAGAAAACAATGAAGGACAAAGAATTTACCTTTCATGGCAAATGCTATATAACATCAAAATTAAAATTAACTCTAAAGCTCTCCTAGAAAATCTCCCATCTTCACTAAGGTCCCCAGATGACTCCAGCTGAGTAGACCCATGAGAAGACCGCACAGCCAAGGATGAGGGAGCACTCAAATCCCAGCCTGCCGTTCCACTGCCACTAGGAGGACAAACCTAGCCTCACCCTGATACTACTCCCCACCACTGAACCTGACAACAGCTTTAGGAGGCACAAATCTGAGCACAGCAAACATCCTTATGCCAACTATAAGTGGAAGAGAAAAAAAAAGAGAGGTTCACATGTATACTATGAGAAGTTGGCATTTTTGCTTTTGTAGCCTAGAAATAGAGGAAACAGCAAAGCAGAGAGAGGGACAGCAAGAGAACCTGGGCTAACCGCTGCAACCTACAGCCATAGTGTCTGGTCTCCAAACATTGCCAACCACTGGCCAGCAATCCTGGGAAAGTCTGGGGAAGGAAGGCTTCAAATGCAAAATGATCAGTATCAGAGGGTCTAGGGTCTCACTGCTCCATCTGTCTCTCCTCACCCCTCATTTGGCATGCACAAGGCAATCCATGCTGACCTCCGTGTCAGGCTGGGGTGTGGATCAATGGAAAAGTGTAGGCTTAACCATGCTTGAGGCCTTGGGTTTGATCCACAAGGGAGGGAAGGAGGAAGGACTGAAATACCAGAGAAAGCCCAGTCTGGTCCTACCAGTGCAAATAAAAAAAAGCAAGAGTATCCAGGACTGGAGAAGCAGGGAGAAGTGAAACAGGCTATCTGCAAACACACTGTGGGATGACTCTGTGTAGCAGTCATCAGTGCTCCAGGCACAATGAGCAGGTGCCATCAAGCTACCATCAAGCTACCATGGGAGGCAGCAGGCAAGCACGGGCACAAAGTTCAGTTGCAGGGAAGGCATGATGAGTGCCCCGGAGAGGGTAGAGGGAGCAGCACACTGGGGCTAGAGAAGTGCTGACCCCTGGAAATACAGTGGTCCCGAGGCTATCTGTCAGGCAGGCAGGAAAGATCCCCTGCACAACAGAACTCTTTGAACACATGTAACAGAAAACAGAAAGCAGCTAGTGCACTCACACCGGCCCCCTTCCTCTCACTAAGCAAGAAGATACAAACTGTATTACCAACATTTCTTACTCCCTGAGGACCTAGGATGTGGCAATGCCCACACAAACATATATGCACAACAAAATGGTCCCATTTCATAGTCTTTAAGAAAATTGAGTCTCACAGAAATTTAGTACATTTCCAAATGTGTTCAGGTGACAAGTACAGATCTCTATTCATTTTGCTTATCAATGATTTTTTTTTTTTATTATCAATGATTCTTATAACCTTTAATTGGGATTGGCAACTTGGCTGAATTAAGAAACACTTCTAGGTGTGTCTGGGTGGGATAGGCAGATGTGACCTTGGGGGCACTTTCCTCTCTGGTTGCTCTGTGGCCACTGGGAACTAAACAGCTTTGCTCCACCACATCCTTCCACCAGGGAGCTCTGCCTGGGAACCAGCTGACCATGGGCAGAGCCCTGTTTAACTGTGAGCCATTACATCCTTTTTCTCCTTTAAATTATATATACCAGTTTCTCTGTCCCAGCAATAAAGAAATGATTTCCTCAGTCACAGGAGCAACAGGGTGACTCTCTTCATGAGGAGGTTGGACCCTTAGGCCAAGGACTGCTTGGCCTAAGTAAGATCTGACACTCTGCAAAACAATGCTTCGGCAAGAGACCATAGGACAGCTCTGTCCTAAGACTAATGGGGAAGTGAAATAGTCAATCTAACCCTTAGGGGCTGGAATTCTTGGTTCACCCAAACAAGTGAGTATAACTACGAAGACAACCTTCAAGGAAAGGATAAAATGATGCCTTTTCTCAAAGCCTTATCTAAATTTCAGGGCTGGGACTGGAAGTACAGTAGTAAGGGAAAAAAAGGAAACACTTCAAAGGTCGGATAAACAAGGATCCCTGCAGAGAGGAGAACAAGAAATCTAACTTCTTCTTAACTATCAACAAGAAGCAGGTTTTAGAGAAAGTGTCAGGAACTAGACCACAGAGCCTTCATCAGTGCCCATCGGCCTACAGAGGAGCAACATATGATTCTGGGCTCAATTCAAAAGGCAAATTCACAAACTCAAGGTGCAACCAAATCAGTGGGCCAGAACAGGCACTCACACAAGACAAGGGCAGAACGATAAAAACAAGGAAAGTTCTGCAACACATTAAGAATCAGTGCGTGGAAGAAGGACTTTAATCTTCAGCAGCAGGGGAAAACAGAAAAAAAGGAACAGCAGATAAGAGCCATGGTGAGGAGCAGACTGAAGAGACATGAGGACAGAATGAGCCCGGTGCTCTGCCCTCTCTCTCCCAGCGCAGCTACCCAGTGACAGTGCTATCCTGCCTTCGTCACCTTGTGCTGGGCTCTCCTTGCCCTAACTCTTGTCATACTGCTTCCAGCTAACCCAGTCACTTGAGAAGCCATACCTTTACTTGCAAGCAGAAATGCCTGACCCTTTTCCCAAAGGACAGGGGAAAGAGACAGGAGGAGAGCACTCTAGACACCAAAGCCAGGCTTCACTCCCACTCTACTCATTTCCAAGGCTCTGGGGCTTGCCAGACTGCCCAACAGAGCAGTACACTTCTCCTGGGAGCAGCCAGCGGCCACCTCAGAGCTCCTCTCTGACTCCCACACTGTAGTCACCAGGGAAACAGCTCCTTCCCACTGGCTGGTACCTGGGTGTCTAATTACACACCTGAGATGGAGGGCTGCAGGCAGCCTCCAGCCATGCCACTCCAAATACAAGAACGCAGGCTGGAGTCAGCTCCACCCCATTTGCAAAGACAAAAACTCAGAAGTGGGCAGTGCCCACAGGTTCTTACTTTGATAACTTTGTTGAGGCATTCGTCAGCCACCATCCTGACATCTGACTCTGCGTCATCACTGCACAGCAGGAAAAGTTCCATGGCGATGCCCAGGAGCTTCTGAAATTCTGGAGAATTTCTAAGAAAGAACAGAACACTGTCACCACTCACAAAAGCCTGAGGAGACATGACAAGAAACTAATGAGGTGTACAGTATCCTGGATGATATTCTGAAACAAAGGACCTTGGTAAAAATGAAAGAAATCTATCCGGCTGTGATGGTGCACATCTGTAATCCCAACACTCAGGAGGCTGAGGCTGGAGAATTGCCACAAGTTCAAGACCAGCCTCGGCAACACAGGTCAAGCCCAGTTCGAACTATATGGTGAAATCTGTCTCAAAAAAATGTTCTAAATAAAGCTCAATTTTAGTTAATAGTTAATACTAATTCATTAATTATGAAAAATGGACCACAGTAATGTAAGACACTACTTAATAGGGGTAATGACATGGGATATAGGTCAACTTTTTATACTTTCAGAGGTTTTCTATAAATTTAAAACTATTCTAAAATAGGGAACAAAGATATTAGATTTGCAAAACAAATCTCCTTTTTCACACTTTTAACTTAACAACTTTAACAAGACTGCTGTTTAAATCCAAGCTAGCTCTTGAGAAAAGACTTCAGAGCTTTAAAAACCAGTCTGACACTGCAGCTCCTGTGCTCCTTCCTACCCGTGCTCTCAATACGATCCAAAGCACAGTATTTCACTGCTGACTCTGCACACTCACAGTATGTGTTCACACATGCATTCATCGTGGGGAATTAGTACATGTAGTTCTTCAAATATTTTTCAAGCTCTGCAGTTGGGACATAAACACTTGGGATTATTATACCCACTTGAAAACTGAGTCCCTTCATTAGGAAACAGCCATTCTATCTCAGGTAGCACCCTTGGCTATGAGATCCACTTTGTCTGCGATTAGTACAGCCACTCCAGCTTCCGCCTGACAGCTACAGTGTGATCCTCCTTCTATGCTTTAACTTTCAGCTTATTTATGCATTTCTACCTAAAACGAGCTTCATGTGGGCTACATACACTGACTGGGCATGACTTAGCTGAACCTGAAAAATCTTTGCCTTTCACATTTAATACATTATTACTGTAAGTTGGTTTAGATCTATCATTGGACCGTTTTTTGTTTGTCTCTTATGTTCTTTCCCTTTTCCCTAGTTCTGGCTTATTCTGGATTATTTTTATGATACTGTTTTATTTCCCTTTTCTTGGTTTATAAGCAATAAATTTTCCTTGCACTTTTAGTAGCTGCTTTACTGTTCATAGTATATAACTTTATCACAGTATACCTAAGTAAATATACTACTTCACCAATAAGAAAGAAGTTTCCTATGGCCACTCTAACAAATTACAGCAAACTGAGTTTGTTTAAAACACAACCTGAGTGTCTTGCAATAAAAACGTATCCTTTCAGTCCTGGAGGCCAGCCCCAGATCAGGACCCCGGAGCAGCACTCGAGGCGCAGCAAGGGCTGTGCGCCCCCCATGGGCTCCAGGAAGGAGCACTGCTTGCCTCCCCCGCTGGGGCTGCAGCCCACGCTCTGTGGCTTGCACCACTTACTCCTACCTCCAACCATCTCCCAGCTCCAGCGTCTCACAGGCTCTGCATGACTTCATCTACGGCCCCCTTGGGGAATCCCATGTAGTCTTCCCATTCCCAAATCCTTAATCTAAGAACACCAGCAAGAGCTCCTTCCCTATCAGGTAACACAGGATCTAGGGATCAAGGCTGACTACCACTTTTCGTGGGGTAGAGAAGCATTCTTATAAGTATACTTTGATTTCTGTTCCTCATCGTACATTTTACCTACATATTATATATTCCAAAAATATATTTTTGTTTTAAACAAACTGATCTTTGAAAACCTAAATTATGTCCTTGAAAATGTAGCCTCCTTAGAGAAATTAAAATTAAGGGGGAGGTGTTTATATAGACCATATATTTACAGTTTAGTCACCATTTCCACTGTTCTTTAACTTTCATGTAGACATGTATCTCCAACTGGCATCAGTTTTCCATCTGCCTGAAATACTTTTCAAAATACGTTCAGAGGCTACTGCTCCTCCCTTTTTGCTCTTGCTGTTTTACACCTTGAACTCTGCCATGTGCCACCTGGCCTTAGAGCCAGCTGAGTATAGATCAAAGCCTCCAAACTAGGAGCTAACTGAACCTTTTCTTCCTTAAAATACATACATACATACATACATACATACATACATTACTTTAGGTAATGGTTACTTGTCCTACACAGCACTTCTGCTTATGTACACCTAGTATTCACCACTGAAGCCCAGAGTTTCCTGGGTTTCCCTCTCCCTCCCTTACAGAGGGTACTCCTCTAACTTCAGGCAGGAAAGGGTCTCAGAGACCTGCTGTCATCCATACATTAGTCCAGTACCAGCTTTTCTTATATCTTGTCTATGTCAAATTTATTTATTTCTTTCTCTAGCTTCCAGAACACACAGTACAATTACTGTACCTTGCATGATTTTACTTACTATTTTGACCATCGGTAATTCCTGGGCCAGGGTCCCCACATTCAAATACCACTACTCTGTAAGCGCTTGCCTCACAAGCACAAGCACTTGAGTTCAATCCCCAGTTTAAAAAAATAAAAAAAATAAAATATTTTTTAAAAAAATCCATTACTCTGGGGAATAAGGTTTCAATTCTCCCAGAGGAAACATGACTTAGTAGCAGCTATTCTGGTGACTGGCTTTTCTTTTCTTTTTTGAGACAAAGTACCACTTCTGGTCTAATCAGATCCTCTCCAGACTACCTACTCGTGTTCTTTGCCTATTTTACCTGTTAGAGTGATAGCTCTTTTCTTAATGATTTCTAATTGCTACAGGCTATTAAAACTTTATATATTTAGTACAGGGTCTCACTATGCAGCAGCTCGGACTCGTAGTGATTCTCCTGTTTTCAGCCTCCCAAAACCCTGGGATTATAGGCACATGCCACCACACCTAGTCCCAATGTCTCAGCAAGGGAGGGGCTGGCATGACTTGTGGTATCAGGGATCCAAGCCCGGTTCCTGTGCTCTGCCTAAGCAGGTGCTTTAGTCTGCTGTTTTTTGTTGTTATTTTTTCCATCTTTATTTATGTATTTTGTACAGGGTCTCACTATGCAGCTCGAGTTTGAGTGATCCTCCTTTCTCAGCCTACCCAGCAGTGGGATTACAGGTGTGCCCCACCACTCTGGGTTTCAATGAATGGCACAGTGTGGGGCCCACACAGCATGTGGTACTGGGGATTAAACCCAGGTCCTTGCACTTCCCTGGCAGGCACTTAGACTGCTGAGCTATCTCCCTAGCCCCTAGCTATTAAAACTTTTGATTTACATGTTATTAATATGTTCCCAAGTTTATCTTATGTTTTTATTTTGTCTGAGATGGACTTTAACATTTTAAACTATATTCTAGTCAAAATAACTTTTCCTCTATTTAGCCTTAACTCTAAGATTAAATTCTCTTTTTGTAGGATTGGCTTCACTTTTTCACATCTAGGTACTTATGTGTGTTTAAAATATGAGGCAGATGAATATTTTCCCAAAATATTCAGTAGGGAAATGTATCATGTTATCTTCACCATAAATTCATACACAGATATACATATGACCTAACATGTTACATTTTACTGTAACATATACCAGGTCTTACCATATTATCAGTGAGCTCAAGATTTTCTCTGAATCAGATATGTATTTGTTCTAGCAGATGAACAAACTCAAAATTACCATTTTATTTTATTTTATTTTTTGAGGAACTGGGGATTGAACTCAGGCCCCTGTGCTTGCCAGGGAAGCACTTATTCCACTGAGCCATCTCCCCGGCCCCAAAACTACCATTTTAATTAAGATGATTTTTAAACTAAGGATTTAGAAAAGTTCAACTTTATGATAGCAAATCTTCCCATCAGGGAAGTAAAGTAGTTGCCCTGTAATTCTCAGGACATTAGCAACAGTCTGTACATAATTTACACATATTTCTTGTCAATTCCTTGGATTTTTACTACTACAAATTAGATGTTTATTTTCAAATTGATTTGTACTAGTACATGAGAAATCTATGGTTTATTTAATATTTATTTTTACTGGGCCAACTTAAGGTGCTACACTATATTTGTAACAGGTAGCTTAGATAAAAGTCCCTAGGCATTTGCAAGAGGGTATCATGACAAGGACATGCCCAGCCCCCACCTTCAAACAGAAAGTGTAAGGGTGTAGGAAAAATGACAATGAAGGCTCCTCCTTGTCATGTTCATTATAAATTTTTCAGATGACTCTGATGCTCATCCATATCTAGGACCCAGTAGATATGAGAGCTGAAGCAGAGACTGGACAGTAGCAGTATCTATGAAATTTCAGACAGCTTCTAACATTAAAAACTTCAGAGGGGACCTGCCCAGTAGCTCAGTTGTTTAAGTGCCTGTTTAAACAAAGCCCTCCAGCTCAAGCTTCTGGGGTTCCAACCCAGACAGTCACTGCAAACCAGAAATGCCCTAAAGCCATTTCGAGCCTCCAAACAAAACAAAAAAAAACCCTTCTACCATTTTGGGGCCGGGAAATGGCTCAGCAAAATAAGTACTTGCCTGGCAAGTACAAGGGCCTGAGTTCAAACCCCGGTTCTGCCAAAAACAAAACAAAACAAAACTTCAGAAGCTGCCATTTATTTATTTATTTATTTATTTATTTATTTATCTATCTGAAAGGTCTACAGGGTGTTCAGGGTCTCACTATTACATCTGACTCATAGTGATTCTCCTGTTTACAGCCTCCCAAGTGCTGGGATTACAGACGCATGCCACCACGCCCAGTCTCAATCACCATCTCAGTGTGCCCTGGAGGCAGGGCCAGCATGGGGGGGGGATTGAACCCCCAGGCCCCTGCACCTGCTAGCAGGTGCTTTAAACCGCTGAGCTATTTGGCTGGCCCAGAAGCTACCATTTAAATAAACCTACTGAAGACAAAAACCTGCATGTCACTGAATCTACAGCCTCCCAGAGGTTAGTCCTATTTTTAAGGGTACACAACAGAAAATTCCATCACCTATAAGTTTAAATGAAAAAAAAGTTTACAAAAAATATGCACATCGGTTCTACTCTCTGAAATCCCTGCAAAGTACAGAGAATATTCTAAACAAACCACTTTTAAAAACTGGCACATGTCAGTAACACAACAGTAAGACTCATCCTGGCATAATGACATAGGTATGAAACCTACTTTGATTATTTTCTTTCCTGTTAGCTTTCTCTCTTTCCTTCCCCATTTCTGCAACCTCCTTCTCCATCTCTAAAAGTCTCTTTTCCAGCTGCCTGTCATTTCTGACGGACACCACATTGAGGCAGCACTGAGCAGGCTTTGGAAGTAATCAACTGGCTCTCTGTATTAACTTGAATCTGTCCAGGTCTAAGAGACTTGCCTGATGAGCCAGCAAATGGCAGGCAGAAACAGAGATCTCCAGACCAACAGTCATAGAAGAAGCCTGCAGTGACCTATGACACTGACATCTCTGAAGGCAAGATAACACCAAAGCTAAGGACACTAAATCTCCCTCAGAATTCCAGGACAATAACTGCCAGCCTCAGAGTAGAACAGTTCTCTCATTAAGCAAAGACTGGTGGCTTGGGATATACCTCACAGGCCCAGCACCTGGCTGGCAAGCGCAAGGTTCTGAGTTCGATTTCTAGTACCAAAAAAAAAAAAAAAAAAGGTAATAAATTAAGTGAAGCTTTCCAACTTGGAATGTCTTTGTTCTATTTTCACAAGGTCTTGCTATCATGCCTTTTGCACTGGCTATTCCTTGCATGTCCCCTGATATGGACTCAAAAAATAGCTCCAGTTCAGAGAACTTGGAGTCTCAGCCCAAAGAGCTCTGACCCTCCCAGACTCATGTAACCACATTACCTTGTCTATTATCTTTTCCTTCACCATACACTCACCCAGGGGACTGGGAGACTGGTCAGCTCCCAATAATCTCTCCTTTTATTTATTTTTAGATTGTTCCTATAAGAGCTAATAGTACTGTCCTGTTGCTTCCATCTTCCTGCAAATACATGACTTCATCCTTCCTTGGGGGTAACATTCTGTTGTGCATATATACATTTTCTTAGGGCGATGGACATCTAGGCTTTTTCCACAGCATAGCTAAGGTGAACTGCATCATTCTAAGCCCTGACGTGCATGTATCACTATATGCTGTCTTTAATTCAGGAATATACTCAAGTGGTACATCTAGGTCAAATATTTGTTTTTAGGGTTTTTTTGAGAAATATCCATACTGATTTCCATAGCGGGTGAACCAGTTTATGCTCGTGTCAACACTACAGAAGAGCTACACACACACACACACACACACACACCCCCAGTATTAGTCTTTTTTTGTATTCTCGGTATCAGCAATGAAGACTGGGATGAGGCAGAATCTCAGTGCAGTTCTGATTTGCATTTTCACAATGGCTAAATGTATTAAAACATTTTTCAAACACCTGTGGTCATTTGTACTTCTTTTGAGAAGTGTCTATTGAATTCATTCACCTATTTGTTAATTGAACTATTTGAGATTTGTTGGGTGGGGGTTGATGTTAAGGGTTTCTTTTGTTTGTTTGTTTGTTTTTTTTTTTTTAGTTGTTTATCCTCTATCACAAGAGTAGCAAAGCAAGTGCCTGAGTTTCAATCCCCAGTTTCACCAAAAACAAATAAAAAAAAGAGTAGCAAAGATTTTCTCCCATTTTGTGGGCTCTCTTTAACCTTTTGTATTGTTCTTTTAATCTCATGTACTTCCACCCTGGCTTTCTTTCTGCTTGATTTGGGTTTAGTTTACTATTTTTCTAGGTCCTGAAATATATCATTAAGTGATTTATTTAGGATCGCTCTAATTTTCCAATGCAAGAACACACTGCTATAAGCTTCCCTTTTAAACTTCTGTCATTGGGGGCCGGGGAGATGGCTCAGTGGAATAAGTGCTTCCCTGGCAAGCGCAAGGGCCTGAGTTCAATCCCCGGTTCCGAAAAAATAAATAAATAAAAATAAATAAACTTCTGTCATTGTTTCCTGTTATGGGTTTGTGTCTAGGTGTCCCTCCCAAAGCCTCATGTGGTCATGGGGCTGGCTGGCTTCTAGAGTGTGTGAATAATTCATAATCCAATGGGGGGGACTATGAGTGTGAGTGCTACACCCGCCCCACCATGGGGTGGGTAATCTGCATACAACATAAGGAAGAGGGAGACACTTGCTAGCCTCTGCTGCTCTTCTCTTTCCTCTTTGTTGTTTTCCACTGTCATGAACAGCTGCCCTCTGCCACGTGCCACTCTGCCTTGGAGCCAGTCAAGTATGGAAAAAAACCTCCTCTAACTGTGAGCTAAATAAAGCTTCCTTCCTTAATTCTGGGTGTTGGGTATTTTATCCCAGCAAAGAGAGAAAAGTAACGAAGACCTAGCCCACAGAATCTGATATGTGTTGTTTCCATTTTCATTTGATTCTAAAAATCTAAAAATTTCTCCCCTGATTTCTTCTATTGATCATTCAAAAGTATAGTACTGGAGAGGTGGGTAGCTTCTGCTCTGTCCTGCACCGGCCCACTGCTCTAAGCCCAGGCCCGCTGCATGAACAAGGTCTTTCCCTACGTTCTCTGGACCTCCTCCTCCTGGCCAGACCCAGCACAGCCTGCCCTCTGAGTGAGAACTTCTGCCTCGCCTTGGGCCCGCTCCATATCCGACCAACCCCAGGCCCTGCGAATGTGGGGGCAAGCTTCTGCTCTGTCCTGCACTGGCCACTTGAAGCCCAGGCCTGCCGCGTGAAAGAGGCCTTTCCCAGCGTTCTCCAGACCTCCCCTGCCTGGCCAGAGCCAGCACAGCCCATCCTGTGAGTGAGAACATCCACCGTGCTCTTGGGAGTCCTACAGACCAACCAAAGCACAGCCCCAGTGCGCTCCCTCGCCCCCGCTCCTCATACCCCTCCAGACCCAGCCCAGACCTGGCAAACAGGCTTGGGGTGAAACCCTGCAGCTAAAGTCCCTGCAGTGAGACTAGGGTCAAACCCACATAGCTAATCCAGGAACAGAACATCTTACCAGAGGTGCACAGCAAGTCCACCTCCAAGGGCAACAACAGTAAGGAGCTGGGCACAGTAGCCAGACCCAAGCCAGGCACAACTGCATGAACTAGAATTTGGTATGTCAGTACCCAAATTTCATTAAGTGATAAGGATATAACTGCACCAAAGCTCTACACCAAAGGTCAGAGGTCAGTGCTATATAAAATGATAAAGACAAGGAGCAAAATGCAATCTCAGGCCTCAAGCCCACCCATGACAAGTGCAGAGGACACTAGCTCAGCTGAAATAAATGAAGCAATAGTGTTGGAAGTAAATAAACAACAGCAGAAAGATAGAGAAGAACTCAGCAGAATTAATTTCTGGAACAAAAAAAAAAAAAAAAGGAAACTCTGAATTCATAGCATCTGTACTTAAGAATCAAATGCAGAAACATAAGGAGGAAACACAATGCCCACCCAGAACATATGCAGTGGACATTAGCTTAGCTAAAATATATGAATTAGTAGCGTCGCAAGTAAATAAGCAACTGCAGAAAGGTTTAAAGGAACTCAAAGCTGAATTAGTGTCTGAAATGAAAAAAGAAATATCTGAATTCATAACACCTGAACTGAAGAATCAAATACAGAAACATATGCAGGAAACCCAATCTGTAAAAAACTCTGCAGTAAAAGAGTAACTGCTTCTAAAGACATTGATAAAAACATGAAGGAGATTTAAAAAATGATGGATTCCTTGAATGAGCAACACAGGAAAGAAACAGATCGCATGAAGGAGAGTCAAAGTGATGTAAAACTTAAAATCTCAATCACAAGCCTGAAAAACCGTTTGAGTGAAAGTGAAGATAGTTTCAGATCTTGAAGACGCTGGTGCAGCTAGTGAAAAGGTAAGAAAAAATCTTTTAAAAACAACTAGGATTGGGGCCGGGAAGATGGCTCAGTAAAATAAGCGCTTTCCTGGCAAGTGCAAGGGCCTAAATTCAATCCCCAGTTCTGGGAAAAAAAAAAAAAAAAAACAACTAGGATGCAGGAAAAAATAATTCATCACCTGCAAGACAATACAAAGATGAACAATTTGAGACTAATAGTCATCAATGAGAATGAAGGAGTCAATACAAATTATATAAAAAGAATATGGGCAAAAGTAATAGCAGAAAACTTCCCAAATATGAGGAAACAATCTGATACTCACGTAACCGAAGCATACAGAACTCCACATAACTTCAACTCAATTAAAAACACACCGAGACATATAATAGTCAAGATCCCAGAAATCCAACACAAAAATATTATATTAAAAGCCGCGAGAGAAAAGAAAATCACATTCAAAGGAAAACCCCTAAGAATTATGGCCAACTTCTCTTCACAAACCATGAAGGCAAGAAGAGCACGGAGCAGAGTACTTCAAGTCCTCTATGAAAACAAATTCCAGCCCAGACTACTATACTCTGCAAAACGCTCTTTCAAGTTTGATGGAGAAGTGAAATATTTTCATGACAAAGAACAACCAAAGAATTTCATGATGGCAAAGCTAACCCTACACAGACTACTGAAAGATGTTCTAGAGAGGGACTATGATCAGAACTCTACAACGAGAACAGAAGGAACCCACTAAATAGGACAAACAAACACAGGAGAAAAAAAAAGATTTAAAAAACAGCATTTAAATAACGTGTCAGGGCTGGTGAGATGGCTCAGTGGTCTAAAGCACCTACTTAGAACAAGCTTAGCAAAGCACAGGGACCACGGTTCAATCTGCCAGCACCACATGCCAGCCAGCCCCGCCCCCCTGGTGGGCTGAGCTGGCCACACACACACAAATAAATAAATTAAATTAAAAAAAAAAAAAGACAAAAACAAATTAAAAAAAAAAAAATAACGTGTCAATCGTAAGTCAACACATCTCAATTCTAACCGTCAATGTAAATGGACTCAACTCACCAATTAAGTATCAATTTTTTTTTTAATTTTTTTTTTAACATTTGTTTATTTATTGTGTGTGTGTGGCCAGCTCAGCCCTCCAGGAAGCGGGGCTGGCTGGCATGTGGTGCTGGGGGATCGAACCGTGGTCCCTGTGCTTTGCCAAGCTTGTTCCATGTAGGTGCTTTAGACCACTGAGCCATCTCGCCAGCCCCTCAACTCACCAATTAAGAGAAATAGATTGGCACAGTGGATTAGAAAACAAAACACAACAATATGTTGTATACAAGAAACACACAACACATAAAGAAACTCACAGGCTGAAAGTCAAAGGATGGAAAACAATACATGCCCCAGCACTTAAGAAAAAAGCAGGGGTAGCAATCTTGCTCTCAGACAATCTCAACCTCAAACCAAGAATGATCAAATGAAATAAAGGCCACTATATACTAGTTAGGGGAAAAATTCAAGAGGAAGAAATAACACTCATAAATATGTATGCACCAAACATGGGAGCACCCATGTGCTATATAAGACAAACCTTAATAGACATGAAAAATCTAATATCCAACACAACAATCTTTTTTTTTTTTTTTTTTGCAGAACCAGGGATTGAACTCAGGTCCTTGTGCTTGCCAGGCAAGAGCTTATTCTACTGAGCCTTCTCCCTGGCCCCCAATACAACAATCTTAACAGGAGACCTTAACACCCCCTTATCCCAAAAAGAGAGATCGACCAGACAAAAAATTAGCAAAGAAGTAGCAGAACGGAACCAGAGTTTGGAACAAATGGACTTGGTAGACATATACGGAGTGTTCCACCCAACCACAGCAGAATACACATTTTTTTCAGCTGCACATGGGTCATTTTCTAAAACACCACATACTAGTACATAGGTCATGTTTAAGTAGATGCAAGAAAACAGAAATTATCCCATGCATACTATCCGACCACAGTGCAATGAAACTGGAAATAAACGACAAAAGAAACCAGAAAAAAACCCTAAATACATGGAAATTAAGTAACACCCTACTCAGCAATCAATAGGTTACAGATGAAATTAAACAAGAAATTCAACAATATCTACAATTCAATGAAAATTCATCCACAACTTACTGGAATTTATGGGATGCAATGAAAGCAGTTCTCAGAGGGAAATTCATAGCTGTGAACTCACACATTAGGAAAACGGAACAGGAACAAATAAACACCCTAATGCTGCACCTCTGACATCTAAAAAAGGAAGAGCAAACCAAACCCAGAGCCCAAAGATGGGAAGAAATCATAAAGATTAGAGCAGAAATTAATTCAATTGAGATGAAGAAAACAGTTCAAAGAATTAACCAATCAAAAAGCTGGTTCTTTGAAAGATTAAATAAAATTGATAAGCCTCTAGCTAACCTCATCAAAAAAAAGGAAAGAAAAAATTCAAATACAAGCAATAAGTAATGAAAAGGGTGTAACTACTACAAACCGAGTAGAAATTCAGAAGATTATCAATAGCTATTTTGAGAATCTTTACTCTCACAGAACAGAAGCCACAGATGAAATAGACAGATTCCTAGAAAGGTACAAATTACCAAAAGTGAATCAAGAAGATATAACAACTCTCAATAACCCAGTAACTGCCAATGAAATACGAAATGTAATAAAGAGCCTGCCGACAAAGAAAAGTCCAGGTCTTGATGGATTCACAGCTGAATTCTATAAGAAATTCACAGAAGATATAATCCCTACACTCCTCAAACTCTTCAATGAAATTGAAAAGGAAAGAGTTCTC